>NW_025091225.1:322462-881172 GCF_018404265.1 Aspergillus viridinutans | reverse complement strand
AGCCTATATAGGAACTAGCTATTAACCTTACTAATATAGCAGTACTTAATATATAGGAGAGCCACTAACCTCCTTTAGGAGGGGAGGGGGGTAGTATAGTAGGCAGGGCCTACTAAGTGCTTAAGCCTACTAGGTACTTATAATCTACCTTAGGCACTAATAAACTCTTATCTAGTAAGGATACTAGCAGTCATATAACCCTTATAGTAATTAATATAGTAATTAATCTAGTTATGTAATCTTATCCACCATTCATACACTCCTTTTTTATGTTCAGCTATCATGGCCCTAGTTAGAACCCTTCAGCAATTTCTTACCGTCCAAATCTAGGTCATAGATTTATAAGGCTTCTAGCCCGTGACAATAAGCTAGGTTATATCTAGGTTAGATATAAGTTTAACTAGATAGAAGAGATATTATAATAAAAAGTAATTTATTCCTTCCTAAAATAGTAGTTATAATCTTTAGTAAAGAATAATATAGTTAGAAGGAGATCCCTCTATCTTTAGTAATAATATTATTATTATCCTAGTCACCTACCTTAAGGGTTAAGCCCCAAAATAGGCATGAGTAATCAGCTAGAACTAACACTATGTTTCTCTGCTACAATAGTTGTGCTATAATTGATGTGTGAAGCGTTTACATTGCCTCTTTGCATAAATGTTGATTGAGACTTTAGATACTAACACATGGTTGAGATAGACGATCTACACTGTACTCGCCCTCTTCCTGTTGCAAATAAAGAGCCAAAACGAGTCCACTATGATATAGTACTCAAAGGCGTGCGTTCAAGCAGGTCTTTGATGTCTCATGACAAACAGAAATGACAGAACGAAATACATGACCCATGGCATGGAGGAATTGACAGGGATTGGCACCCAAAAATTGGACTATGTACTATGGACTATGGGCCACAGGCGATGTTTTGCCTAGTACAGAATGACCGGATGACCTGCCTCAGCAGGTTGCTCCACTGCGTCCACTGGGATATGAAAACAACAACTTCAATGCAGAACCAATTTTTGAAATTTCTTGCCTAAATCAATGTTTTTCAACCTGGAAATTTGCCTAATTTCTTGTGACGATGACTGCTTTCAATTGATCCTAATTTTATAGGGTCTTGATTGCCATGTCATTATTAAAGCCAGGGTGGCCGCCCCTGATGGCCTCCTATAGTGGTGAAAAGTGTCACGGGCTAGAAGCCTTATAAATCTATGACCTAGATTTGGATGGTAAGAAATCACTAAAGGGTTCTAACTAGGGCTATAATGGCTGAATATAAAAAGGAGTATATAAATAATGGATGAGATCATATAACTAGATTAATTACTATATTAATTACTATAAGGGTCATATAACTACTAGTGTCCTTACTAAATAAGAGTTTATTAGTATCTAAGGTAGATTATAAGTGCCTAGTAGGCTTAAATACTTAGTAGGCCCTGTCTACTATACTACCCCCCTCCCTTCCTAAAGGAGGTTGGCAGCTCTCCTATATATTAAGTACTACTATATTAGTAAGGTTAATAGCTAGTTCCTATATAGGCTGCTTATAGCCTACCTATTTAATAAAATACTCTTTATAATAGCCTTAGCTAATCTATTTCTTATATTCCTATAAGATCTCCTTAACTATATACTCTAATTCACTATCTACTAGGGTTACTAGCAGCTAATAATTATTATTTAACTAGCTTAGAAATAGATTATTAGTAGTAGGGTGCAGTAGACTAATATAGAATATATTATATATACCTAGTAGTATATCTAATTAGTAAGTATATAATCTAATAGCTTTAAGTACTATAAACTTTATATACTATATATTAAGCTTCTAGCTTAGATAATCTATTTAAATATTCTATAGGTTTAACTATACTTTTAATTTTATAGTATATTATAGGGCTACTAAGTAGGAGTAATTTAAATACTCTTTCTAATATTACTAAACTATAGTTAGTTCTAACTATACTATATTAGTAGCTTCYCTTATCTTTATTATAATTACTTTAGCTTTTACCTTTAGTAAATAGACTATATAGGTAGTAGCTATCTTATAGTCTAGCTCTTTAATCTTTAGTAGCTTAATATTATATCTATAGTCTAGGAAGAATAGGCTAACTCCTATACTTATAGTATCTTAGCTATTAATTACTAATTAGGCTATTAGTAGTAATAATTTCTAATTAGTCTAAGTATAGCTATAGAAGTTCTTAAGATAGGCCTTTAATATTATATTTATTTACTTAATCTACCTATCTATCTGTGGGTAGAAGGCTATTAAGAGATATTATTAAATATCTAGTTATTTATAGAAGTACTCCTAGAATTAACTAATAAACTATAGACTATAGTCTAATATAATTATACTAGGAATGCTATAATATCTAATAAACTAATTAATTAATAGTTAAGTAACTATCTTAAAGTCTATTTATTTATAGAGTACTAAGATTATGCCCTTCCTAAGTCTATTACTAATTACTATAATATCCTTATAGCTATTAGAAATAGGTAGCTTTATAATAAAGTTAATAGTAATCTTATACTACTTATAATCTAGAATTAGTAATAGCTTAAGTAATCCCTAATACTATTTATATTATATATAGTTAGCACTATACTTATTATAGTTCTATATAAATTATTAAATATCTACAGAGAGCTCTAGCTAGTAGAAGTTCTAGATAATTATTAAGTATAGTATATTCTTTCTAGGATAGTCTATTAATACTAAATTATGCATCCCTTATAAGATCCTTATTTATAGAGGCTCTAAATTAGAGATCTATTTATAGTCCTAATATAGTAGGTAACTATCTAGTAATATTAAATATTTAGTAATTAATACTTAAATATATAACTCTTTTAGAAATTATATAGCCTCTTTCTCTACCACCTAATATATCTTTTATAGATTTATATTATTTAGTATAGCCTTCTTCTAGTATTCCTCTAGGGGCAAGGGTGCTCTATTTATAGATATTATACTAGAGACTATATAATAGGACTACTTAGTATATTAATTATTATATTTACCTAGTAATCTTATATCTAGGCTAGATACTACTTTATAAGTATAAAATACTTTCACCTATATCTAGCTAGTAATAATCTTTAATAGAACTAAGTAGTAGTTATATACCTTAAGTCTATTATTATCCTTATCCTATAGTATATCTTACTCCCTCTATAAGAGGGTATTAGGCTAAGTAGCTAGCTTCCTAGACTAGTAGTATATCTTATAGTTAAATTAGCTTAAGGTATATAACTAATATATCTACTATTTATTAAGTCTATAGACTATCTTAAAGTACTTAAGGTTATAGTAGTCTATAATAAGCTTAAATTATAGTAAGCTAATTAATTTTAACTCCTACTCCTTAAGAATATTAATAATAGCTAGTAACTTCTTATTATAGATCTTATAGTTATACTCTGCTAGTATATTCTTCTTAGAGATATAGGTAACTAGCCTTAATATACTATTATTATTATACTAGAATATAATAGCTCTAGTTACCTAGTTTAATATATCTATCTCTACTACTATTCTCCTATTAGGGTTAAACTATATAAGGATTAGAGCTATAGTAAATATCTTCTTAAGTAGCTTAAAGATCTTTACTTACTTATCTCTCTATAGGAAAGAGGCCCCCTTGTGTATTAATACTATTAATAATTATACTATATCTAAGAAGTCCTATATAAACTATTAATAGAAGTTTATAAAGCCTAAGAATAATTATATATTATATACTAAGGTTAGTACCTATTATTCTAGTATAGTCTTTACCTTAGTAGGATCTATCTATACTTTCTTACTAGCTTTAATAATAAATCTAAGATACTTTATGCTTTTTACCTTAAATTTATACTTATTAATATCTAGTTATAGCCCTATATTCTTTAAACACTCTAGTACCTACTAGATATACTATTAATACTTAGTTAATGAGCTATTAATAAAGATTAGTATATTATCTATATATATAGAGGTAAATTCATCTAGGAAGTCTTAGAGAGTCTAGTTTATATATTATTAGAAGGTGCTTAGTGTATTTACTATACTAAAGAGGGTAATAAGCTATTTAAATAGGCTAAATTATATATAGAATACTATTAGCTACTCATCCCTAGGGGTAATATAAATCTTATAAAATATAGTAATTATATCTAGCTTAGTAAATTACTTAGCCTTAGAGATATGCTCCAGGGTCTTATTAATTAATAAAAGTAGATAATAGTCTTTCTTAGTAATTATATTTAGTATATAGTAATTAATATAGAATTATAGTCTACCTCCTAGCTTATAGATAAATAGTATAGATACTATAGTAGCTAAGCTACTTATATAGATAAAGCCCTTCTTAAGTAGCTCTATTAATATCTTCTATAGTACTAGTAGTTCTCTATAAGATATACTATATAGAGGTCCCTATAGGGGCTTTATTATTTTACCTTTTTTATTTTTAACTAGCTTAATTTAATAGTCTACTTCTAGATAGTATAGTAATAGCTTATTAGCCTTCTCTCTATTAAATATTTTTAGGAACTTATAGTAGTGAGCTAGGAGCTTTATAACTAGATTAGTATACTTCTTAACCTATAAGGCCTTCTTAATATCCTTAATACTAGTAGTAAAGATCTATATAGTCTTATCTTTTTTATACTACTAGTTATAGACTATAAACCCTTATATACTAATCTGCTTTACTACTAGTTTTAGCTTATTCTTAATACTTTTAATAATAAAGCTATTAGTAAATTATAACTAGAGTCCCTCTACTTTAATAACTACTCTTTAGTCTACTATCTATAGGGTCTCTAAGATTAGGTTAGTTCTATCTCCTAACCTTAGCACTATATATATATAGATAATATATTAATAGTTACTACTAATATCTAGTAAGAAGTAGGTAATAGTTAAGATAATACTTTCTATTATATTAGTATAGTTCTTAAGATAAATAGGTTTAATCTTAATCTACTCTAATTATAGCTTCTAGGTGAAGCATTCAGCTATAACTATATAAGATATATATTTAGTATTAGGTAGAATTCTATAATTATATTCTTTATTAATAATTCTAGATATAATAAATTTAGGGGTATTAAATCTAATAGCTTATTAAAACTTTCTATAATTAGTAAGTATATCTTCTTTAGAATATAGATAATACTAGCTTTTTAGTTATATTAACTATTTAATAGGCCCCTATAAGAGTCTTTTTATAGAAGTAACTAGTTTTCTAGCTTACTATCTTTATTAGTAGGCCCTAGGGACTATTTACCTTCTTTATCTTTAAGTATAGGCCCTATAATCTAAGTAGTATAGGGCTAGTTCCCCCCTTTATTTTATAGAGAGATAGCCCTAAGGTACTAGTATCCCTTAATTATATAGTTAGAGGCCCTATAGTATAAGTATCTACTCTTAGTCTAATAATAAGATTATTTAGCTTTATTAACCTATTTTATACATTAATACTAGTAAGCTAGAGTCATAGTAGTTAGTTCCTAATCTATAAAGTTACTAGGGCCTGGTGTGCTTAAGACTAGGTTTATTAAGAATATAAAAATATAAGTAATATAGCTATAGTTTATAATCTATATATTTCTTCTATACTATTTAGTTTAAGCTGCTCCCTATATATAGAAAGCTTTAATTTAGTCTATAATTATTTATAGCTACTAGTAATATCCTTTAAAACTTACTTCCTTAGCTACACTAAAGAGTTATATTTATATTTCTATATTTAGGGTRCTATTAATAAAGRTTTACTTTATATTATTAGTCTAACTATRACCTCCTACTTCTATTAGTAGCTAGTTAAAGTCTRCTARTATATTATAAAAGRGATAGTTACCCTATTATAGGTAGTATAGTTCTTCTATAGCTTTCTTAGGATAATTCCTATCCTGAAATATAAGGTTAAGCTAGCTAATTATATAATCTAGATTAGCTCCTATTATAGCATGGTTCTAGGTATACTAGTCTATCTAAGGGCTTATTATAGTTATAGCCTAGTCCTTAAGCCTAGTAAAGGTATACTACATATAGTTATAGTAACTATTAAATATAAAGTAGTTAACTTCTAGCTTCTATAGTAAGTTAGAATAGAAGACATTATATATAGCCTTATTAATACTATTAAATTAGTTAGGATTAGATAGAATTGGTTTAGGCCTTCTTACTAGTTTATTTATAGGTATAGTAATAGGAGTAGATACTATAGAAGTTATCTAAGTAGTAGGTATTACTACTATAGGAGTAATATTTATCTAAGGAGTAGTAGCTATCTACTACACCTCTATCTAAGCTATTTAATCTATAATCTCTTATAACTACTAGGCTATTTAGACCATAGGGTCTATCTATATAGTATTCTATTACTATGTACATCCTTTACTTAGTCCTTCTAGTAATATTAATATCTATAATAATATATTATTATAGTTTATACTATCTATGCTATCCATATTATCTATTTTAGCTATTATAGATATCTAACTATTTTGTCTAGTTCTACTCAGCTAGTTCTATAGTTTGGCTGTCTCTTGCTGGTTCTATCTAACTATCTGATTTAACTAGTTTATCTAGTTCATCTAGTTTATCTGGTTCATCTGGTTCATCTGGTTCATCTAGTTTATCTAGTTTATCTGGTTCATCTGGTTCTGTCTGACTATCTAGTAGCAAGCAATTTCTAATATCACAGGCTAGAAGCCTTATAAATCTATAACCTAGATTTAGACAGTAAGAAATCACTAAAGGGTTCTAACTAGGGCTGTGATGGCTAAACATAAAAAGGAGTATGTAAATAGTAGATAAGATTATATAACTAGATTAATTACTATATTAATTACTATGAGGGTCACATGACTGCTGGTGTCCTTACTGGACAAGAGTTCATCAGTGCCTGAGGCAGATCGCGAGTGCCTAGTAGGCTTGAGCACTCAGCGGGCCCTGCCCGCTACAAAAAGGGGCCATAGAAAACTCTATATAATTATGTCCTAGACCTTCACCATAATATAAGTATCTATTTAAACTATCTAAAGGTTTATAATTAAGGAATCCTAAAGCCTCTTATTAAGCTAATTACTAACATGCATACTATTATTAAGGAGGTCCTTAAAAACCCCCTAGGTAATAACTAGAGGAAGGTAGTTACTAACCTTTATAAGATTACTCTTAATATTAAGAAGAATACCACCTCTACCTAGTATATCTTAACTACTTAATCTATCCCTATATCTACTAAAGTTTACTTATATATAGCTATTACTACAGGGGTACTACCCCTAGGTTATATAGTCTCCTCCTATAGTTTATTAAGTAGCCCTAGGGCCACCCTCTTAGAGCTAAGTAAGGATTATAAAGTTATTATTAAATTACTAGATACTAGTGTGGTGAGCATGTTCTGCTATCTAAAGATAGTAGAGATAAAGAATAAGGCTAAGAAAGCCTATATAAAGGCCTTAAAGGAAGTTATAGTAGCTATCCTTATATCTATTAAGTTTATAGCTGCCTGCTAGCTAAAGTTAGGTAACTTAAGCCTTAGCCTATAGACTACTTAGTAAGTAGAGATTATATACTACCACCCTAGCTAGGCTAAATTATTCTACTAGGGGGCTATTATTCACCTGCTAACCTAGGGTATAGTGGTTTATAATATCTAGGTTAAATTAATTAGTGACCTAGTAGACCCTAAGGAGGTAAAGTAGGTGACTAACTAGTTACTAGCTATAAACTATTTTATATAGAGTAATTTAGTAAAGATTATCTATATTATCTAGCTTATAAACTAGCCTGCTAATAAGAAGTCTTCTACCCTAGTAATTAAGTTTTTAACCCCCCAGGCTGCTAATAAAGCTATTAATGAGGGAACCATCTAGGATTCTGCTATCCTAACTATAGTCTTATATAATTAATCTACTCACATCTACTAGTGCTTTAACTATTAGTAATATAGCTATATAGGAAGTATCTATTCTAATAAAACCATCTATAGCCTCTGCACAGGCAGCTATAAAACCTATAACTACCTACTCTAGCAGGCTGCTACTAGCTAGAAACTATAAAAGTATGCTAACTATAGGGATGCATATGCTGCCTAGTCTAAAGGATGTAAGAAGTATATAGAGAAGGTGGATAAGATATAGATAGTATTCTACTACTACTAGTAATACTACTATATTCCACTATATCTATAAGACTTCTAAAGGGAGTCTGAGAGTAGTAGCTTAGATTCTACTATTATACTAAGTATCTTTACTCTAGCATCCACTTCTATAGATATAGATGCCCTAATAGAGGGCTCCCTAATATAAATTAAGGGCCCTGAGGGAATAGAGGGATCTAGGGATACTAAGGGCTTTACTATAGTAAAAAAGGCTACTAGACCATCTAAGGGGTCTAAGAAAGTAAGACTAGAGCTATCTTATAAGTAGCTACCCTATAACTAGGCGCCTACCTTAATATCATCACTAATATCTATACTAGACTAGAATATTAATAATATCTTATTCACTCCCCTGGCGCCTTACCCTAAGGTGTTATCTATATCTATAAAGAAGAAGGCCCTAACTAATTAAACTAGCTCTATTAATTAAACTAGCTCTATTACCTCCTACTATTCTGCTTACATTATAGACTACCTGAATAATATTAATCCACCAGATCTAGCTAATAAAGATGATGTCCACCCCCTAAAACTACTATAGAACTAATAAACTACTACCATACACAGGACCTATCTTAATATATATTAAGATAATATTACTACTAATAATAAGAACAGCTATACTGAGCTCCCTAAAGCCCCTAAGAGTAACTAGTAGCCTGGCTTAGTCTTATAAGATAAGAATATTAACACTAATTTGAGCACCCAGGCTAAAAAGAAGAAGTAGAAGTAGGGTATAGATACCCCTATATAACTAGAGAAGGACCCCTAGGTTAACTTCTCTGTAGGGATGCCCTAGTTTACTAGTAGCTATTAAAAGAGTATATAGAATACCCTATACTATGCTTTCTATAGATAGAATATTCTAAATACTACAATATAATATATGCTATTCTAAGAATATAGTAATGGCTTAGTTCTTATATAACCTAGAGGTCCTAAGGGTAGATATTATTACTATCTAGGAACCCTAGGATAACCTATTCTAAGATACTACTCACTATCCTGCTTAAGTAACTTACTAGCTACTCTACCCTAAGGTAATAGAAACTAGTAGCTATACCTGAGTCTACCTCTATATCTCTTATTAGATAGACCCTACTAAATAGAAGTATATAGCCTACTTATAAGACTACTAGGAGCTTAAACTATATTATAATACTAGAATACTCTACCTATATAATATCTATAACCTATGCCTGGATACTAATACCTAAACTAATACCCTTAACCTCCTGGAGCAGGCCCTAGACTAGTAGGATAGTAGCTACCTGCTCCTAGGAGATTTTAATCTCTACTATCTAGCCTAGGGCGGCAACCACATCTGCTATACTAACCCTAGGTCTAATAGGCTGCTGGAACTAACTAATATCTAGCTCCTAGACCTCTGGACTAAGCCAGGCATGGTAACTAGGGATGAGTAAGGCTACTAATTAATTATTAACCTAATATTTAGATCTATAGACCTAACAGCCTATCTTATAGCCTGTGAGGTGGCCCCTAATATCTATACTAATTCTAACCACCTACTAATTTACCTACTTCTTAATATTATAATGCCCCTGCCACAGGCCCCTAAATACTATAACTAGAAGGCTATAGATATATAGAAGCTCTATATATTTATATCTTCTAATCTTAATCTATATAGGTAGACTAGGAACCTTAAAACCCCCTACTAGATTAATAATGCTGCTAACTACCTTATTAATATTATCTAGTAAGCTATCACCTACTCTACACTATAGGCCTGCCTATCTAAGTGGGCCAACCCTAACTAGATATCTAAATATACTAAGATAGTTAAACTGGCCTGCCTCTACTAATGAATCTATATTAATATATATACTGAAGACAACTGGATCATATATATAAAGGTATATAACTAGAAAGGAAAGGTTATCTCCTAATCCCTGCAGCATAGCTATTATAAACAGGTGTAGTAGATAGTTGATTAAGGCCCCTAGGGCATGTGGTGTATTACTAAGTAGGCCTGTAACTATGCTAGGGGCTAGGTAGGCATCATCCCTACCCTCTGCTATAGAGATTATATTATAGAGATAGTTAAGTAGAAAGCTAACCTACTCTATAAGACCTTCTTCCTAGTACTACTAGCTGCTAACCTCTTAGATATAGAGGGTAGGATGTATAACTAATTATAAGATATTATCTTCCTTAAGATTAATAACTAAGAAATTACTAAAGCTATTAGATATACACCCTCTAATAAAGCACCTAGACTAGATACTATCCCTAATAAGGTCTAGCATGCCCTGACTATAGTCCTAGTCTTTATATAGGCACTATGGACCCTCTTTAATACCTATATTTATATTAGGTATAATTTATAGTACTTCTAAGTATCTATAATAGTTATCCTCTATAAAGTAGCCCCCTAAGATTTCTACCTCCCTAAATTATACTATCTCATTACCCTACTTAATACCCTAGGTAAGGTCCTAGAGTTAATTATTATACTCTATATCTCCTAGGTGCTAGAGGAATATAGCTTACTCTTAAAAGACTACCTAGGTGGCTAGAAAGGCATCTCTATTAACTATACTATCTAACTAATTATTAATATAATCTATTATGCTTAGGGGTCTGGATAGAAAGTTAGTATACTACTACTAGATATCTCTAGGGCCTTTAATAATATCTCCCTCTAATATCTACTATATAATCTCTGAGCTATATAGCTAGGCTAGATTACTAACTAGCTATAATCCTTCCTATTAGACTGCTACACCTGCCTATAACTGCCTGGGTTCCTTAGTAATCTATTTATAACTATAATAAGGATCCTATAAGGTAGCCTCCTCTTACCTATCCTTTTCTTAATTTTTAATATCCTACTAATCTAAATGCTAGTCTACTAGCTTGGTAATATGAAAACTATATTAATTAGCTAGATAGATAACTCCTATATACTTACTATTAGCTAGATCTATGCCTAGAATATTACAGTCCTAGAGAAGTACCTAGAGAAGATAGATTACTAGGCTAGTAGATATACTGCTAAGTTTACCCCTAATAAGTTTAAACTAATATATTTCACTAATCTAAAAGAACTGGAACCTCCCTGTAAGCTAATCCTAATAGGCCCTAATAATATCTAGGAGCTGTATAAATATAAGGGCTATAACTAAATACCTATCTACTATGGATAGATAACTATTTAACTTACTGAATTAGCTAGATACCTTAGTATCTAGCTTAATAAGACCCTCTCTTTTAGCACCTACTGCACCAAGGTGCTTAACTATATGAATAGCAGCCTGGAAGCCCTATAAAGTATTACTAGATTAATATAGGGGGCTTTACTAGAGGCTATATATATAATCTATTATAGGGTAGTTATCCTATAGCTCTTATATAGAGTTACTATATAGTTTAGCCCTGCTAGCAGGTTAATCCCTGTGATAGAATAGACTAAGATTACTAATAAATTTACTAAGATCTAGAAATAAGTAGCTATACTAATTAGTAATACCTTCTAGGGGACTACTATAACTATACTTAATATAGAATTATACCTATTACTAGTCTGTCTGCAGATATAATAGATAATTAAGGAAACTACTATTTAAATCTAGATAGGGCCATAGTTTACCTGCCCCTAAGGACTCATAGGGAAGCTATAACTAACTAGAGAAATATAGCAGGGTGGTCTTACCCTACTAGAGATACTTAGGAGAAGAGGTAGCCTACTAGCCCCTATCCTAAAATACCTAGAAGAATAAGAAATATAGAAAGTATATATACTCCCTCTATAGGAGCCACCCCTTCTTTATATAATTAAGGATTATAAAGCTGCACTAATAACCTATAATAATATATATAAAGAGGTAGATAACTAGTATATAGTTATCTATATTAATAGCAGCAGCTATCAGGGCTATGTAGGTGTCTTAGCTATCTATCTTTAAGCTACTGATAGTATATAATAGGTGTAGCAGAGCTATCTAGGAATAGAGATAGACTTAATTATATATACTACTAAGCTAGATAGAATCTATATAGTACTAGATATTACTATAACTATAAGATTAAGCCCCTGCTTACTTACTATCTTTATTAATAGCTAGGCTACTATCTAGGCAGTCTAGAGCCTATGCTACCCCTCTAGTTAATATATTTTAGATAAGATATATAAGAGAGTAAGGGCCCTAGGGGTGTATAGGCTACTACTAGAGAATATTAAGATATACTAGATCCCTGCCTATATAGGTGTGGTGAGGAATAAGGCTATAGATAAAGTAATAAAGAAGACTACTATATAAGGTAGTAAGATTTAATTAAGCTTAGTAGGGCAGCCTAGTTAGCTAGAATAATTAATTATTTAGCTTACTACAGCAGCTAAGTGAGCTATTTACTAATAAATCTAGTAATACTAGAAGAAATAGTGGGAGATAGAGAAGAGGGCTAAGCTAATATAGTAGCTAATTAAGGCCCTCTATAAGAAGAATCTAGGGCTCTATAAAGGCCTACTAAAGCTATATATATTAATTATTATCTAGATATAGACTATATAAATTAGCCTGTAATACTTCCTCTTTAAGATTAAGGCCTATAACTTAGACTAGTATAGCTATAGAGAGGGGTCTTAGACCCCTAAATATATTCTCCTATAATATTTACTATATGTAGAGGCCCGCAGGAAGATAATAACTAAGCTATAAGATATAGAGGGACTCCAGGGGAAACTATTAGATTATAATATACTTATATCTAACCTATAGGTAATCTGCTATATTACTGAATTTATGCATTAAATAGGCCTGCTTAGCTAGTTCTACCATACAGAACTAGGGGAGCCATCAGAATAGGACTAGGAATGAGGAAGCCTCCTATAAGGCTCTAGAATAGATATAGAAGATAATAGTTAGAAGGACCACTAAGCAGCTGCCTAGGAAGGGTCTTCCTAGGTGTAGAATTACACTATATTTAGAATGACTACATAGAATAAGGTGGGATAGATGTTTAATGTACTAAGATAGTATAGGGGAGACTGCAGCAAGATAGCAGGCTGCTTTAGCTATATTTTTACTTTTAATATAGCTATATGCTAATTTCTTATATCTCTTCTATATTTATGGGTTTTATGGGCTTCAGATATTTGGATACTAGATTCCTACTTCATTTAGCGAAGTGCCTGCATAGCTAATTGCTTCAATAGATAGGCTACATCAGGTTAATAGAATCTTGATTGATTGATTGATTGATTGATCCACTGGGATACCTGGAAAGGAAAGACAGACGGGATGTACGATAGAAAGACAAGGATAGAGAAGAATCAACCACGGTTATTTGAGGTTACCACTGAACATGTGGATATCATCGCGAAAACAATCAGCTGATTCTAGCCGACTTCTTCCGATGAGCATATTTCGATTAGAATTGCTCATGCTTGTCAGTCGCTACGATATGTCCTTTTCCCTACCGATCTTCAGTCGAGCCACAGGAATCGTCGAAACCAAGGCAGCATACTTTGAAGTCACAACGCTTTTTTCTTTCACATACTCTCGACCAGACTGTTTAGTTGTCAGGTCAGGGTTTAGAATGACAATACCTGTCATCTTATGCAAATCCACCAGGTGAAACTCCAGCTCAGCGTAACAGCGACTGATTTCAACGGGAACAAGACAGGTGACACACTTCCAGACCAAAATCGGGACTGTTGCGACGTCTCCAAGCCAAGAAGTCAGCGCCGCCCAGGACTGCATAGCAGACATACGGCTTCGTGCACTACCGCGAAAAGGTCCACGCTCTGGGCAAGGACCCAGCCGCGCTCTACTACTTGCAGGGAGCTACGTGTACGGTGAGCACGCGTCCAGGAGGCTGCTGATATCTTCTACCAGGTGCATGGTTGGATTATCTCGGCAGTGGGCACATAATCAGTACGGCCGTGATCATGCTCATAGCTACGATACTATAGGTGGACGGTGCTGGTAGTGAGAAACGATCAGCCAGGTTCCTCTACAGCGTGAATGTCTGGGTGAGTAGTGGCAGGTATTTTGCTATGATGGGATCCAAGAGTCTACCGAGGACGACCAGACCCACGAAAGCTTTAGCTACTCTCTGTATATAAGTGTTACACTTGTTACTAAGCAGGTAGCATAATTTTCAAGAGATGATTGTCATTGGTCATCAAAACTAATCATAAAAGACATCGTCACGGCATAAGTGGATATCAAAACCATTCAACTTCCAGCTTGCGAAACAGATGAAATGGGTATCATTCTTAGAAACCACGCTGGGTGCCCAGGGTGCCACGGTTGTCCAAGTCGGAATCAACCCGGGGATCCATCTTGTTCATCAGGTTGGAGTTGTGGGGTCCCGCGGTGTGAGTGGTAGCGCCAGGGGCGTTGTAGCTGCTAGAAGCAAGAGCCTCGTGGCGGGCGCGGTTGTCCATGTCAGAATCAATGCGGGGGTCCACCTGGTTCATCAAGTTGGAGTTGTGCGGACCGGCATTTGTGCTGGTGTGAGTTCCCATGCCAGTACCCATGCCAGTTCCCACGCCAGTTCCCATGCCAGTGTTCATACCAGCGCCAGAACCGTAGGCGTGACCAGTGCCGTAGGAACCAGTGCCATAGGAACCAGTGGTTCCGTGGGTTGTGCCGCGGTTGTCCATGTCAGAGTCAACGCGGGGATCGAACTTGTTGGCAAAGTTGGAGGAATGAGGGCCTTGAGCACCTCCCATGGCCTGATGACGGGCACGGTTATCCATGTCGGAATCGACGCGAGGGTCGACCTTGTTCATTATGTTCGAGTTATGGGGGCCGGCGTTGGAGCTGGTGTGGGTGCCGAAGGTGTTTCCGGCACCGGTGCCGTGGGTAGTGGTGGTTCCGTAAGCACCACGGTTGTCCATGTCACTGTCAACCCGGGGGTCCATCTTGTTGGCCATGCTAGAGCCGTGAGGGCCATAGGCACCACCCATGGTCTCATGGCGAGCACGGTTGTCCATGTCAGAGTCGAAACGGGGGTCGGCCTTGTTCAAGATGTTCGAGTTGTGAGGTCCGGCGTTGGTAGAAGTCGAAGTGCCGTAGGTGTTGTGGGCACCGCTGGCATAAGCGCCGGTGGTGGCTCCAGCACCAGTGTAGGCAGCACGGTTATCTGAAAGAGTCAGTAAGACATCACGAGGATTGAGAGAGTGATTCTCACCTCTGTCGCTGTCAACGCGGGGATCAACCTTGTTGGCGACGTTGGAGCTGTGAGGGCCATGGGCTCCACCAATAGCTTCATGCCGGGCGCGGTTGTCCGCATCAGAGTCAACGCGAGGATCAAGCTTGTTCACAATGTTGGAGTTGTGCGGGCCGTGGGTGGTGCTGGTAGTGCCAGTAGTGCCAGTAGCAGCAGAGTGGCCATGGCCAGGCTCGATAGGGCGAGGACCGTGGGTGCTGGTGTGAGCGACCTTTTCACCATCTGGGCCCCGAGTTATCGTGGCGTGAGAACCAGAGCGATGGTCTTTATTCATAGTGGTTAGCATCTGCACAAGAACTTGAGGTGCGAACTTGACATACCACGGTCGCTGTCGACACGGGGATCGAGCTTATTGGCGAGCTTGGAGTTGTGAGGACCATGGTTGGTGGTAGTGGTATCGGCAGTGGTGTTGTGAGTGCCATACTCAGTGCCGTGGTGAGTACCAGTGGTATTGGAGGTGTGGGTGGAATCGTGGTGATGGCCAGTAACGGCCTCCTTGACCTTGTGCATGAGTCCAGACATTATGAGAGGTTGTTCGTATCAGGGTATATTTGAGAAGATAGAAAGTTCAATGATGATTGATTGCTCTATTGCTCAATTGTTCAACTCAGTATGCAGATTGTTGTATGCTGAAGATGGAAGAATCTCGAGAGCATCTCGAAGCTTTATATCTTCAATTCAGCCCTCATAACAAATGACGTCAACTCTCGAGTTCCATCACCATCTCAAATCAAGCGCATTTCATTCACTCGTGGATCCCTCCACGTCAAACCCGTCATATCAACCCCTGGCGGTACCTGAATGGAGCTGCCAGATACCGGTCTGGGGTCATAGCATATGTCGTCATAACTACAATTCTAAGGGTCATTATGTAACCCATTTCAAGCTCACTTCACCAGCCACAGCGGTGTACTTGCTCCAGGCCTCGTGTTATGATACAGTCATTTCATCAATGAAACATCTCGAGGCGTTGACTACTCAGGTCAATTGAGGATGAGGAGATCTCGTATCAATTTTAGCTATGTAGCTGGCAATTTCCGCCAATCGACATGGGAAGGGGGCAGGATAATCAGCTAACCTTACCTCAAGTATATGCCACAGGGTCTGTCACAACTGTCACTGCTTCTTATTTTTAGAATCCAGTCTTCACATTGCAGCAATCAAGGGTCTGAGCAATATTGCTGATCATGACTTCAGCCTTATGTCTGAGGCGCCTCAGTTAACTAAAAGAGGTTAGACTGAACGGGACAGCTTGACGCGTCGCAGTGGATATTTTGCCTCGGACAGCGTGCACTGATGTCATCCCTACTGTCAGTTGTCATGACAAGTCTACTACCACTCTACTGGTTCCATATCAGGTATCTATTGTTTGATGATTAAAGGGACCGCTACATAGTGATATCATACCCTGTGCAATGAGATAAGATTCCTTCCTGCCGCAGCTCAGTCATAGGCTCATAGCCTAAACCAGCCTTTACCACTTACCCACAAGTCAGTTCTTCGCAGTTACGGGTAGAATTTGTTGGGATAGATCTACAATTGGACAGCTCAATGCATATATGAGATCATACGTGCTTCATAAAGTATCTACATTTGTTTCCTACATGTATTGTCGATCCTTTGTGATCCTGAATCACCATGAATCATTGCTCAAGGAACTAATAGAATTGCATTATTCAAGCATTGATTCTATATCATATCACTTGCAGAAGGTATCTAAGCCCTCTTGTTGTTGATACCAAGGAGCTCAACCTCGCTGGAATCCAGTCAGCTCTGCCATCACTGTCCACAGCAAAACACACGGATAAACTTACAAGATGAGGGTAGAGTTGCCAGGGATGACAGGAGGGAAGCCACTAAGATAAAAATGTCAGTTCACCGACACACAATGTCCAGCCGTAGACACATACCGAGAGCCATAGCCGTAGTCACTATCATATCACGCATTAGCAAACAGAATACCAATAGATCAACTGAAGATCAGGCAAACTTACGGGGTAATGGTGAGGACAGCCTTCTCGCCCAGGCTCATCTGAGGGACACCCTCATCCCAACCTATCCTCGTCAGCACAGAGCATCCTAGCGGATTCGGATCAAAATACCCTTGATGACACGGCCAGTACCGATCTGGGTCTGGAAGGGGTCATTCCGGTCGACGGAGCTGTCGAACCTAGGGTTGACGGTCAGTAATCAATTTAGTTGAAGAAAAGCAGGTGATCCTGCTCAGAAAGGCCGCGTATAGCTGTATCGGCACCTACTTAGAGCCGTCGGTCAGTCTACCAGTGTAGTGGATGGTGACAAAGTCGCCCTTCTGGGGGAAGTCGACGCCGTTGCCGGGGGACTTGAGTTCCTTGGTGACACCCATTGTGATTTCTGGTGGAGAATAGAGGAAGATGGAGAGGAATCTGGAGTTGAATTGAGATCAGGGGAAGGAGGAGATTTTTGCTGAATTTCCATCTCCATGGCGGGGTATCTCAACAAAGCGAGGAGGTGGGGGCACACCCCACCATCCCAGCTTTTCATTGGTCAGAATTGGAGAGAGGAAGATTATATCATCCTTGGCATGTGATTGGAGATCATTCGTACTTAGATGGCATAACGTGTCATTATTGCTCGAAATTAACTAGAGACATTGATTTTAGTATGGGTATATGTACACCGTCATCAAACATTAATCTAAAATGACTTTTTGATCCTCAATTGCCCATATTTGATGAGAATAATTGAGCTGAACCTGACTAGGAAGGATGTTAGCAATGCAGAAAAGATTGAGCAATGATATACTCTACACTACGAGAGCACAGGCGGCAAAGTTGATGTCACTGCGTTCGGGTACCTACCTAGCAAATCGAATCGAGAAGCTTGTGCCAGTGTACGACTATCTACTTGCGATAGTCATGCATAGCACAGTCTATTCTATGACTGCAATGGCATGTATCACAGGTGTTGTGATCTTTGAAAGGTCGAAATCGTAGCCGTCAAGGGTTACGAAGAGCCAAGGGCGTCGCCTCGGGTGTAAGACGCAGATAGAGATCTTGACAAATCTGCCACGCGCGCTCTGAAGCAGCATGCCGAGAAGCCATGGCTAAAAGCCAGTGCATGCCTTTCTGTATGTATCTTGAAATTAGCTCTGGATCCTTGGCTCCGTGCCTGACGCGCCAATCCAACTCGATTAACAGCACAGTGAGGGCTTGCATGAGATCATGCAAGACCCAGCACCAGGGAGCAATGCGACCCAGCCAGATAATGTCAGGCTCATCGGGCAACTGCGCGAGCATATTGCAGGCCGCATTGGTGCAGACGTCCGACATCTCCTTCCACCTAGAGCCGGTAGCTTGACCACTTCGCTCCCATCGGTAAATAGCGATCCGGGCAATCGTCATTTTGGCGCTATAGAACTGGAAAGCAAGGCACCATCGCTGCATCTCAAATGCCGGGTCCTCTTGAGGGCGACTGAACTGGAATGGCTCGGGCAGCCTTCTTTGCAGGGAATTGATGGTCGAAATAAGGTCTTCAAGGGCTTTTTCCACTGAATAGCTGCTCGACCTGCTGGCTCCAGGAGTGTAAAGCAGGTTGATTGCGCATCGCATAATCCGGGCTATTTCAACTGTGAACAAAAAGTAGAGCGACGCGCACGGCTTGACTGTGGGAAGATAGGTTTCGGCATCCGGAGCCGTTGCCGACAGCAGGGATTTGGAAAGAGCACGTCGCGCGTTGGCATCCGCGAGCAAGCGAGCAACAAACGCGTCCCCAAACTGGTCCTCGTCAAATGGCAGAGGCAACGGCGCCGTGCAGAACTGATTCGCCACGCTGTACGGTCGACCCGTCATGACTGACAGAGTAGTTTCGAGGACGTAGATAGACCACCAAACTCGACAACGGAGCTCTTTCGAGATATCCAATGTATCTTTGCTAACACTCCTAAGATGAAGACCCATAGCGATAGCGGAACGAGTTGCCGTACCGGATATTCTCCAAGCCCTGTCAACAGCGGTGTCAGATGAAAAGCACAAAGCGAGTAAAAGGTCATACTCGACATTTTACTTACCTATTCACTTGGCCAATCATCAGCAGATAGAATGCAGCAAGTCCTTCGATTTGGGCTTGTTGAATGCCAGGGTGAGGAATCAAAGGAGTGTCGGCCAATCCCAGCTTGCTTCCCCGGGAGAAGTATTTCGATGGGTCGTGCCATTCGTCAGCCTCATCAAAATACGTCAAGCTCAAATGCTGCGCAGCAATGGCAAGGATCAAGTTGAAAATAGCCAGCCATTTCTTTGGTGGCTTGGATTGAGGCTCGGAGTATATCCGTCGATACTGGTGTAGAAATACCGTTTTGCCGACGATGGGGAACCCAGGATGCACCATGTCAAAGTAAACGTCCAGAAGTTCGTCTGCGACATCTTGCGGAGGGATAGTAAATGGCGGCACCGAGAGATCAATCGAGAGCTCCTCACCATCCAGGAAATAATTGACGGAGCTGATCGAATCTGCAAAGAAGTCGTCTGGAGCCTCTGGACCTAACCATGAAGCGTCCAGCCGGCGCCCTTTACGCTTCAATTGATGCAACCATGACCTCCCCGAGTGTGCACCGATGAATCCCGTCGCCTGACTTACCTTGTCCTTGTTGAAGTCTTCTTCGATGGGATCGGTGGTCGGAGTTACCAGGCGGGTAATAGCGTCGACGGATAGATCGCTGCTCGGGCTGAGACTCGCAGGCGGCGTCTCCTGTGGAATTGTTAGTCTGAAAACATTCGGTTTCGAGCACTTCAAAAAGGGACTTACCTTTTCCAGAGCCTTAGCGATCAATGGCTGGTCCTTGGCATCGGCTCTCGGTTGAATTCGCCGCAGTAGACGGTAGAATTCCTTCAACCGCAGCTCGAGATCCTGCATTCGCCTCAAGATGAGGTCAGTAACACGCGCAATGTGCCAAATCATTGGAGCCAGTAGCCTACCTTGCGACCTTCTCACTCTTGTTAGCTACAAACACGCACTCGATTTTCAGCTCACAGCATCTCTCACATGGCGATCCCCCAGTGCATTTTGCCTTTTGCTCCCTGCAATTAATACAAGCTCTGCTCGCTCGACGGGTCCGAGGCTTCGCAGTCGTGATGCGCGGTAAGCTGACCTTGGGTAAAGATTGGCTTGATGATGATTGTTGTGGACTATCGTCGTTCTGGGTACCGCCTGGCGAGCCTTCTCTTTGACGCTTCCGTATCTGAGAAGCCTGACTCCGGGGGTCCATAGGGAAAGAAACTAGTCAAGTGATAGATTCAGACATAATTGAAGAACTGTTCGACAATTGCTTTATGATTGATCATGTATGATGAAGTCACCTGGAGAACGGCATTTAAAGTACCAGGGTGAGTATATCATGCCTAAGCCACATGTTGTATGGGCCCACAGCTGTCAGCTGGGCTGCTTTCCTTTTTTGGGGAATTAGTTTCCAGAAGATTCTCATCGACTCGCCCAATTTTTGGTGTCGCGCAGCCACAGACGTAATTGCAGTTCTTTTAGACAGACTGCCATTGAATAAATGGATCAAGGGTCTTTTCAAATTATTCCCTCGGATCTCCAATCACAACTGGAGTTGATGATCAGGGACTCTGCCCTGATTGATCTGCATAGATAAACAAAGTGACTGGACAGTTTGAGAAACAAGAACAGCGGGATGATGTCACTGAGGATTGATCAGCCTGAAAGGACCCGCCGTCAAGCCACTTTCATCAACAGCCAAGCCACATGGAATGATCGAAGCAGATTCTCCAATCACAGGATGTGTCTATGTCAGTCTGTGGGGATTGCGGATAATAATTATGCCCTCTCTGCTTGACAATCAAACAAACGCACAGTGCACCTTACCTCACACTTGTGCCAAAACAATAACAACCCTTAGCAAGTGTTGATTAGATGACTTTTTGATGGTTTAGCTCCAAAGATGTCCAATATTCTTCTTGCATCGCCGGATCAAAGAGCCAATGTCAACCGATAGCCGAGGAACATGATTGGGATGATGATTACATTGCTAATAATCAAGTTTTCAACTGGACAAGCAGTATTAGCTGTGACATTCAATCTTGAATTTCTTCCAGTGACATGCTGTCTCACTTCTGAATTCTCGGCTCTTTCGTTAACCCGTCGGCCAGTCGGGTGGTTACATGCTATCCCTAATTCCTGCGCCTATGCTGTCGAAGATCTGTGCACCACATAAGTTACACTATCCTCTCTTGGTCATGCACTATAAAATCAAGATCTACTGGCAGAGGACGAGTCTCAGAATACCCAAAGACTCTGATCGCCTCGCTTCAGGGTATATACATTTGCGAGACCTATCCCAAGCTCCGTAATACGCTTCTACAACAGCCTGCTATTGCCTCCATTGCTCTTTTCAGAACATATCCAAGGGAAAAGAGGAACGATAAAATCCACCATATTGATCATATATACAACAAATACCGTACAACATCATAACTATCATATCATCATGCCATGAACACAAAGCGCCCAACGCTTTTATACATCAAGCACTTTTCTTCCCTTTGCATCCACAGAAGCATCAAGCACACCCCGCCCTCCTCTTCTCAATATAATTCGTAATCGGCCCATCGCCACACCGCGCATGTCTCACCAACTCCTCCTTAAGCGAGATCAATCCATCCCGCAGACTCTGCACCTGGCACTGCAGCTCGCGTTTCGCAAGCGATAGGGCCTCGAAGCGGGATTGCAGTTGCTGGATGTACTGCTTTTTCTTGGAACGGCATTTTGTGGCTGCCACGCGGTTCTTGTGGAGGTAGCGTTGCCGTTTGACGGTGTCTGTTTGGGAGTCGTTACCGAGCGGAGAAGTTGCTTTCGTGGCTGGTGCTGTGGGCGATTGGGGGTTTATATGCTGAGTCTCTGTGCTGGGTTGTGGGGTTGCCCAGGGGAAGGGGCATTGGTCGAGGTAGAGAGGTTGAGTGGGGAGGTAGGCGTAGGTGTAGAGCTGAGGAGCGGCGGGATAGGTGTATGCCTCGGTGAGGTTCTTTGATGCGTCTCGGGAAAACCGGGGGAATTGGTTGGCGTAGGGGGACTGTGTGTCGTAGGCGGGTTGATCTGACGAAAATGATTCTGCTGGGGTTGTGGTCGTGTAATTGCCAGTTGAAGCCGGATAGTATGGAGGTAAGAAAGAGTTGTAGTAATCCCGGCTATAGCTGGGAGGAGGATATGATTCTGTCATTTGAGTGTACATATTACGTATATTACAACAAGAGTGGAGATGATAATTGAAGTGAGCAAGGAGTAATCAATCTGCCTGAGGACTTAGGAGCTAGATATATGCTTGCCACCTCGTAAGCTACACAGAGGGCAGTATGCACAGTGCTGACATCTGCGCGACATGATTACATTTGAGTTTCTTCGTGCCTAACTCAAATGCCTTGTCCTTGGACGGACTTGATTGGTGGGTGTGATTCAGCTTGAGTCCAAGATAGGTACGGGATGGCTGGCTCTTAGCAGCAGATACGCATTGATGCTTTCTCCCCGTGTCGTTTCTGACCCTGATAATCATCAATGATATCAGGACTTGTACTAAACGATTTAAACTTTATGCAGTCGATGTTTCCTAACCCGAAAGTAGATGCCCCTTCCTTTTCCCGTCATCCTTCCGAAGATATGGACAGGACGGGTTGGTTGATTAAGTCTGCACATTGACTGTGCCGGCATCTCGTACTCCCTCTGGTAGCTAGAACTGCCGATCTCATACCTTGGACTCTGATTTGTATTCCGGGTTTCCTGGGTGGTGCTTACTTAGAGGAGGCTGGTTAAACGATGCGTGCACGGTGGAGACGATCTTCATTATTGTTCAATGGGGCAGAAGTACCTTGGATGGTGGCGTTCGATTTGAAACGGACTATCTCCGGCATAGCCAATCGTTCTCCTCACATTGAATACTTTTGACCATTGAGGCATGCATTCATCTCAAGAAGACCTATAGAGCTGCACGCGGTGGACAAAGGTCGACAATCGATCCAATCGACCTATGTCAAGGCAAACCGATGCTCAAAACACACATGGCATGTCGAACGACATACCATGTTTGGAGATCATTTCCGATATTGATTCTCATGGGTGTCAAGGTCAGCCACGGGCCAGCTCGAGTGATTGTGGGTTGCCAAGGAAGAACCACCATCAGGGCATCGGACCCTCGAATGGAGTAATTATTTGGATCGTCTCATGAATGGTTCGGATGCCTTCCCCGACTGTTGAGTTACCATCACTAAGACATACCCAAGCTGAAAGTCAAGAAGCTGATAAGCTGATGCCCGACGAGAATGAGGGGTAACACGATCTACCACAGTAGCCCCACCACGAAACAGGCTCAATCAAGAGGATCGTCGATAATCTGGATGGGATACTTTTCCGAATCTACCAGATATCTTGCTAAGGTTGATTGGATAAGAATTCCTTTTGACTCTGATAATGACGCGGACACTGGATGGAGTCGGCGTTTGGAGCTATGGCATACAGTGTTTCGCTGCTTTGAGGATGGTTTTTGATAGCCTTCGACGGCTACAGTCGGCCAGTATGAACTGAATCGTCATGTTTTGTAATCTTCAGTCCATTCTCTGTTCTGAGTAGACGTTATCAAGAAACTCGAGTTCTATGGGATCTTGCTCCACGAGAAGACCCTGCCCACTATTGAAGCTTATTAGCATGAATATCTGCGCTTCAACGGGGATCACGTCAGCACTATTCATCTCAGGACTGCACCATGGAATAAAGTGCATGCTAGATACCTACAGAAGGGATCCTTGGGGTTCGGAAGAATTCCTGCCGGTCCTATTTGACCGACCTCGTTTCCAGCTGTCTTCCATTGGCGGGTGGTACTCGGGGAGTTTATCGAAGGTTCCGCAAACTCAATCCATGTGTTGCAACGAACGGGAGAGGCAAGTACTCGAAAGTCCAAGTGGAGCAGTGTACAGGGCGCAAACCGGTTCTGTGGATTGACATCGAGCCTCGTGTTGACTATGAATAACGGGGAGGCCTCGAACCTTTTCCTATGTATAGCGTCCCACATATCGAGCGTTTGGCTCTGGGCCGATCGATGGACACGGCTTACTGTCCATGGACTATCAGACATCTTCAACTGCACGGACATGACTCTTCACCAATCATGGCCAGATTGTCCATCTTTTGCAGGGAGTTACCTCTGCATATAGGGCATTGGTGGCTAAATCAATGTTCCTTGATGAATCCTCTGAGTTAAGACGCCACCATTGTGGGGTGTATAGACTGACTCTGTCTATGTCTCTTGAGAGTTTTTTTTTCTTCTCGATGATAGAAAGGGCGGCAACCTCTGTTATGAGATGTTGAGGACTCTCTTCAGAGATACTGTATGTTCCTTTATGAGCCCTGTCAAGGGAAGCAGATACCTCTATTGCTCACCTCACTTATTAATAAATATAAGTGGCCCCTTATCTCTCCTCAATTCTCTCAGAGTCATTATCCTTAAAAGCGCGAGGTTCAGAATGGTCTAACGCGTTGGTCTTGGGTTGGCGTTGTAAAACTGGGCACTTTATCTCCCTGTTATTCACCAAATAACTAATAACTTCAGTTGCCGGAGAATCCCTGTGTTAATTTGCTTTTCATAATTTTTTTACTCCGCCCACTATCAAACTTTGATGGATGCTCTATGGAGGGCGCAGGGACGTTCTTTCTATGTTGGAGTCTCTTCCATCAATTAGGCAGAGCTCCATTCTCAAAGTGTCTATTATTGCACACTGACCCTCAGAAACAGGCTTCTAAAAGACACCCAGAAATGAGCTCTTCGACTTCATTAGGGATGTCACTGTCTTCCTTGCGCTTCACAGTTGTCATCATTGTAAGTCCTTCCTCTATTAACTTCCTTTTCTCGTGCAGTCAATACACCAAAGCATGATTAGATAAATCCAAGAGCACATTTACTCTTTATGGATTGTCAGTCATGCGCTCATCCGCATTTTTCTCATCTTCTCATTCACTCCGTTGTTGGTTTCAGCTATCGTCATTTCCCACTGAAGAGACTGACTACTACCACCGTCCAAGGCTGATTAGGCACTTTCATCAAGCGGAGATGGAACCTGTCGATGCTGGTGAGTGAAAGGAATCACGCGGCCTCTCATATATCACAAGCTGGTTGAAATTCGCAAGAAACGGTGTCGTGGCCTTGAAGCCATTGAGGTTATGAAGCTCAGCTATTTTTGTAGCAAGAGGCTCATCTTCCTGAGGCCATCTTACAACAAACCATCCCCTTCGCTTATGTTGCCAAACAACATAGACAGGGAGAACGATTTTTGTTTTGTGCGCTGTATCGAAGTTGTAATCAGAATTGTTGATATCGACCGCCATAAAGGTGCGATCTCCCCTTATTTCGATGGCAAGGAAATGAATTCGACTATCATTCTCCCAGTTTGGAAATATTTCGTCGATGAATTTTCCTGCTGAGACACGATAATCATGGGAATCCAGTTGGTTTGTATGCACTTTGATCACAAGTCTTTGTGCTTCGGTCTTTTCGAATATCTTCTCGCGGATTTGAGCAGTACTAGACATGGTGGATGAGTCAATCGTGGGGTGACGGTGAGGCCTGAATCGTGGGGTGATGGTGAGGCCTGATGGAGTAGATCAACGAGGGTCAAATGCAAAGACGTGTG
This sequence comes from Aspergillus viridinutans, assembly GCF_018404265.1. Lineage (NCBI taxonomy): Eukaryota > Fungi > Ascomycota > Eurotiomycetes > Eurotiales > Aspergillaceae > Aspergillus > Aspergillus viridinutans. The sequence continues at coordinate 855,125 of NW_025091225.1, read as the reverse complement.
GCAGGCTATCCTTCTTGTACTCGACGTGAGTGGCCGTCGTACAGTTTGCCTGGTTTGCATTCCATGGCAGTCTGTTTTAGATCACGTGATTGCTACCTGACATCCACCCGTTTGGTACCAAAATAGTTTCATACCCCTCATTACCCCCCCAAAAGGGACGACACCAAAACTGACTACAGATGTCTTGATGTAGTCAAAGTTGTAAGCATGCCCGCTCTTCATGTGTTTGAGGTGTAAAAAAACTAAGCTTTCCCGGCCACAGATCTGCAGTCTTCGAATTCCCACGCAATATGGGTGACCAACTTAGTGATCCGGCGAAGAGCATTCTCGAGGAGATATCTGCTATAGTAGCAGATATAGATAATGATCCCGAAGGTGAAAAGAAGAGGGCGATACTCTCCAAGACAGACAGCGAGGTGGTATATGGGACAAGATTGCTTGTACGCAAGGTTTCAGACTTACGGCATCAGATGGACTTCCCGGCGGTATGTGATTCTATATGATAACAAAGGACTGTATCTTACATTATTGGAAATAGAACAGTACGATTGCGGTGACGAAATTCCTGAAGCCGACGGTTATTCTGAAAAAAGTGACTCGATATCTTATTATTCTGTCGGAGAAAGCGTGCCTAAATCCCGGAGGCGAGATATGTTATGGCAACTATACTATTACCCACGATGAGATTGAGGTTGACCCGGGTGCAATTATTATATTTATTACCCCTACACAAGGGTGATCTGTGTAGGCTCGATTGAATGGTGCTCTTTTTATGGCGAAATATTCTACATAGATGTGATATATATCCTTGTGCACCGTATCTAGATATCCTCGAATTATAACAATAATTAAATATCAAAACATTAAGCCCTAGCGAGGTCTCTGGCCAAGTAAACACCTCCTAGCAGATTGGTCCTGCCAAAGAGACAACTCGTTCTGCATCGTTGTAGTTAAAGGACATCGCTGAAGGAGACCGTCGTGTGCACAAATGTATGGGTGATGGCCCAGAGTATTGAAAGTCCGGGTAGACCCGCCGACTTGAGGGACATGGTTATTGCGATCCCCTGCAGGGAACATAGACCCTATCAGATCTGATATAACGTTATACCGACAAGGTGGAATCGGATCGTCATTTTGGCATGTGCTTACGGCGACAGCAGGCTGTTCATTTTGCATAGCCGCGAGTCCAAATAATGCTGGGTCAAAATAGTGATACCCGGGTTGTCCGTACTCATCGATATCAAAGTGATGGAAGCCGCCCCAGCTATAATGATCTGGATGAGATATACCTCGCATTGTGTTCTCGACAGGGATCGATTCAACCCCGAACAACGTTGGGTCGAAATAGTGATACCCGGGTTGTCCGTACTGATCAACGTCAAAGTGATGGAAGCCGTCCCAGCCATATTGTTCCAGATTGAACATGCTCCGGTCTGCGCTAAAGTCTGGGTCGTGCGGGAGATGCCCACTGGAGCAAGCTATATCTGAGGAGTTATATGGAGGATAGGCAGCTTCCAGGGATGCGTCAAAATCCCAGGTAGTAACTTGTGGAGCATCTTGATAAACAAAGCCTGGAGGGGAACTGTGGGCTGGGGAAACAGACAATGTGCCAGAAAGGGCACGTGTGCCGGTGTCGGAAACGATAGATCCTTCATCGATAGATCCTTCATCGATAGGACTAGTACTCGATGGCAAGTCTTCGTACGAGCTTGCTTGTTGTTCAGGAGATCCCCCTGTGGTGGGAGAGGAACTGTGGGCTGAGGAAACAACCAATGTGCCGGAAAGGGCACGTGTGCCGGTGTCGGACACGATAGACCCCCCATCGATAGGACCAGTACTCGTCGATGGCAAGACCAGGTCTTCGTATGGGCTTGCTTGTTGTTCAGGAGATTGCCCTATAATCAGAGACGAAGCGCGAGGCTGGGCAGTAACCAAGGTATCGGAAAGGACACATTGGCTGGGTTCGGATATGTCCGACTCTTCGTCAGTGGACATAGCACTAGCACTCGATGGCGAGACGATGTCTCGCACACAGGCCCCTCGTACTTGAAATGCTGGCATTGGCTTTTGTGTGCGCCACTCTAACAAAAGTACGATCAGTCACAGAGTCCTCAGCCAGGAAGATATACACACCGTAAATAGTGTGAAGAGAATGGTTCTTCTCAATCGTGAGAAGACAGTGGCGTTTCATGACCTTTTCCATTTCCACCCAGACACCACAGAACAGGCGGCCTACCAAGGTGTCTATAGCCCCTTTATTGTCAACCTCAAAGATCCCCCGGTCAATAAACATTTTAATCTTGCGGTCTCTAAGTTGTCCGCGCTGTGTTAAATCCTTCAACCTAGTGGGTGTTATTCCATCGCAAAAAGTAGAGAAGAGGTTTGGTAAGACTCACCATCTCTCTGTAACATCGGAAGGCAAATAAAATAAAGGCCCGAGGTACATGTAGTCCTTATAATCGCCTGCATCTGAGCCCTCGAAGGTAGATTGGTCCTCGCTCCCAGAAGGTTCGCTAGGAGATTGTTTTGCCAGGTCCTGACAGAGTCCGTCATATTTCTTACCGATTTTCGCCCATGACGTGATGTTTCGTGCGATTTGGTCAATGTCGATATTGATGGCTGAACCTATAACCCTCGCGATCCCATCGACAGTATTGTCGCGGAAATTTTGAACTCCAGACCTCACTTTGAGGTGAAAGAATAAGACTTTGAAAAATCGCAGGCGTAAATTGTCCTTGGAATGGCGCAATTCTGCCTGAACGACTGCTCTATAAGCTCTGGAGATCTGGCAGTGGCGTGCAATTTCTCTGTCGTCGTCGTCGTCGTCGTCGTCGTCGTCGTCAAAGAACTGGTTGCGGTTCTGTAACCATTTGGCAATGTTGGCCTGGTCCTCTGCTGGAATGACAATCTTGCTCTGGGTAATTTTGCGATGGCGTGGGCGTGGGTGGCTTTTGTTGATTTTGTCTTTGGTCGTCTTTGGTAGCTTTTTCCAAAGTTTTCGGAGGCATTCGATGAACTGTTCCACTCAGCAATTGTATAGTCAAGGGCCATATCCACAAACCTCTTGCTGACTGACAAGTTGCGAAAGCTGTTCAGCTTCAATGATGGCATTGCAAGCCACAGAGAATGCCTCCAGTGCCATTCTACAGTCAATGACTCTTATGATAAAGCTCCAAGGGAAGTGAAAGTCGAAGGTATGACATCTCCATCGATGGGGAGTCAGCATTCAAGGATCAAGCTATGGGCGGGCCACTATCACACTGAGGGCCTGCATGAGCGCTCGAATTGCACATGCTGAACCCCTAGCTATGGCAACACTACACGAAGAGGGGGATACAATTCCAGGATCAGCTAGTGGAAGTTGCTCTGGACAGGTCCTGGTCACAAGGACCTTTCGCAGGCGGTGATTCTTCCGCATGGGCAGCCAGCCACCAGTCTAGACCTCAGCGATATGCGGGGTGGTAGGAACGCCAAGGAAACACACGTCAGCAGCGGACTGGCATCCCAGCAAGAACAAGTTTAAGTCCCCTGTTATAAAAGCCGGAGGCGTGAGAGGAGATCCTGTAATGCTAGTTTCGGTGTCCCCGTCAGTACCTCCATCTTCACAGAGGGTGTATGTCACCGAGACATTCGACTGGGTACTCCAGAGTCCATAATGTGGGCCCCAACTTGAGCCCAAGCGCAGACGCAGTCACAAAATTTCGGGACTAACCGCCTTGGCCTACAGACTAACCGGTATATGTTGTCTTCGGATGTCATGATGTTACCTTTTGCTACTATGAATGTAAATAACTAGTTAACTAGGTAGTCCATATTAGCTAATCGGACCACGACCGACCGATTCCCCTGTCGGCCTGCTATGGATTGAGATTCAACCTTATACTCTACTCCGTACCTCGGGGTCCTAAGATACAAAAAGTGATCCCATACGACGTCCTCGATTGGCAGCAAAAGTGACAAAAAGTAGCCAATAGGAAAGTCTTCCTATCTCCGAAGTGATAAGCACGGTACTCAATCTATTTCCTCCCTCTTAATCCCAATAACAGATGTGTCATCAACGTTCTTTCCTCGTCAGGAATATTAACTAGGGATGACTCTCCTGCGAACTTGGCGGAGTTGGGTATTGATGGCGGGGACAGTTTCCAGGTATCCAGACAATAAGTGTGTTCTGTGGAGGGTCGGTTGTGTCGGCGGTGCAATTGCCTCGAGGGCACGATCCAGCCCTAAGCCACCTGTGGCCAGCAGGACAACCGCAGCCCTGATAGAAGCTGTCCTCCCACACACACATCTAAAACATTGTCAAAGTCTGATGCGTAAAAATCCGGATCGTAACAAACCTTTATTTGTAATTGTTTTCTGGGTGTATGATATGAGAGGTAGTAGAAGTTGACACGAGAGAGTATAAAGTGACAGAAGACACAAAACCACGGCTTTTATGTAGTCTGCTTCAGCTTGTGTTCAAATTGCATGGAAGAGGAAACGATAAGGCCAGCGATAGCTCTTAGTAAAATATTTATACCCTTTAAAAATAGTTGTAATAATCTATCCGCCAGGATATCAACAGCTTTCTAGGTACCAGGTGAAATACGATATTCTCTGTCGCATCAATGTACCTATCACCCTGCCTGACACTAAGCTGAATTTGGTCGATTTGTTCCGCGTGGAACAAGTCAGCCAAAAAGAGACCTATTCGAGGGAATCTCAGTAGCCAATCGTCATACCTTGTCTTCCGAAGTATAGAGGAATACCAGCGTAACTCGCACTTCATTCATTTCTGATGAGTCTATGTAAAATACATGAGTATGTAGGCTACTTGCAAAGCATGCAAGACTGTTTGAGCGTTATCTGAGGATCATTAGTGCCTCCTCTGTGACATATTGTTTTAATCATCTTCTCAATCACCTATGACACAGAGATCTATAAAGATACCAAATCTGACCAGGACAGCTCGCTGCGACTTGAGTCAGACAAGGCACAATTACATACTACAATGTTTTGTCTGGACTTCTTCGCATTCTGGCGACGCTCTGGCTTATCAAAACACGAACCCACAATTTCAGCTATACCTACGAATACGGCAGCACCAGACTACCACAAAACTCACCAAATGGAGTCGGCCCCCCAGCAGAAAACGTACGCCCTCATGGAAGCTGCGACTCAATTTGGTATCTCTTTCTTCGGACCTTATCTCGGATATTCCGTCAGCCATCGCCAAATCTTTCTCGCTGCCCACTTTCGAAGTGACCCTGATAATGCCTATCCCGTTGCCTGCCCAGTCCAAATAAAAGCCACAAATCTTAGCCCAGAAGATCGAGTTACACTCCAACTGGCTCTTGATACCGCAAGATCAAATGTACCCTTGAGAGTCTGGGATATACTCGAGCTTGAACGGGAACAATGTCTTATCGTCCTTGATGAAGATGGCAAGCCTGTCCGGGCCTCGGAATTCTGCGGCCTATAGCAGGCCCTGGAATGGGTGCTGAGAATGCTTGTTATTGGAATAAATTGGTGGAGGAGTGTCTTCACCGTGTATCCTAGCTATTTACTTATAACGTCGAAGAGACCCTCGAAGCTTTCATTCGACAGCTTGATCCCTATATGTTTATTACTCCATTACATTTTCAAAGCAAGGTGTCCACGCGACCTGGAACGCCAGCACCACCCACATGGGGAATGACGCGCAAGGTGTGTACTGATGTCACAGGTTGAACAAGTACTGATTGCTTGAAGTTACGTCGTATGTGTCTCATAGGATACTGCTTCGTGTGTAAGCGTTCGACAACGGCGGTGTTCCTGTCTATCTTGGCCCTATGTAACTCTGAAGCTGATTTGAAAGCCTGGTTTCTAGGACCAGGGCCACAAGGATTGAAAAACAAGTCAGAGAGATGTTAAGTGTCCAGACTCTGCAGGCTGCATTGTCCTTTCCTTCATGTCCTTCGTCTACCCTTCGTCTCTGTTTGTACCCCGAAAAGTATAATAAATAGCCTGTCCCCCCTCACATTACCATCTTCACAGTCTCATTTATCTATTCCGCGTCCGTATGGCTTCTCCTCTCAATTTCACTGGTGTACTATCCCCTATGATGCTGCCTGTAATGGAGGGTCTAATACCTGGTTTTAACCTCTTCGCCTCTTTGGCTTTCTCTATTTTCCGTGCCCATGCTTCAATCTATCCGCGCATTTTCGTGTCGTTCATTATTTTCTGTTTCTTTGCCCTCCCCGCATATTGGGGACGCGTGGAATCGTTTTTCCTGACCTTTGCAAAGTCCGCCGACATCCCGAGCCATGACAAATTATATCGAAGCGCGATACGATGGATATCTCGTCATCCAACGTTGAGAAAGACGAAGTAGTTTGTTGCCAGCACGAAAGCGAGTGTTTCCTCCCCGTAGGACGACGGCGATAACAATAACGATCAACACGACGATACCCTCGAAGACGAGCGTTTGTTTGAGAACGACCCACAAGAATACTGGTTTAAGAAAAAGTGTCCGGATGATCATGGAGTACTTCAGTCTACACCTTCACAGGGTCTTATTCATTATTTTCGTTACAAAGGGTGCTTCGTTGGACTGCGCTGACACTTGTACAGGGAATCTGGCAATCCATGGTTCGCTGTTCCGGAGAGGTTGACTTTCTACACTTGGTCGGATCGAGATATCCTCGACGACCTCATCAATGATATCCGGGAAACCCCAGTCAATAGAGACCCTCACGATGTCACTGTCTATATGGGTCTGAACCAGCCTCCGTCATGGGTGCCGATGGCAACGAAATTATCACGATCCCTATCATCAGTCGTCCTACTTCGATCTGAGTAACAATGAGCTGCTTCGAAGTCTTTTTTATGAGGATCCGACTGGCCTTACTGAGGTTTTGGAAGCTCGGATTTCCAAGCGAGCAGGAATCATGTATCCTACGGAAGACAGGAAGGGGGGTAAAGGCTATTCACTTCTTTTTGCCAACTTTGATGCTCGCTGTGAATACTGGACTTCCCTTGATTTTCGGCGGATAGGACGGTTTATTGTTAATCAATGCAGTTAAGTTTTTCATTCATGGCACGTTATCCTCGCGAGGGTTCAAGATCGGTCGACCTGACACATGTTATTTAACCATACTCCGGCATCCTTGACAATAGAAAGCTAATTAACAACATGGGGATGGTACACAATATGACAGAGCTCAATAGACGGCCACTCGTGGCTTTCCTAGACGAAGAGGACCACAGAAGGGAAGGAAGAGACAACAGCAACGATGTGGACCGGTTGCTGGGAACACTTGATACTGTCATTCAGCCTCCAAACCGTTCACAACTCGTTTCTGGAGACATTCTAGAGCATTAACAAAGAGGGAATGGTTTGCCATAAGGTGACCGTTATTGCTCAGGCTTGATTCCAGTTATTTCAGAACTCTAGAGTGTTGGCTGCAAGCGCTACTGCTACGTCTATTTATTCAGAACAAGGTGGCGAGAGATGTTGCATCCAAGGTATCAAGAAACAGAGAAGAGGATAATAAGATATTAGCTTGCTGCAAAGACATGTTGATGATATGCGCGTTCTCAAAAACACTATAGAGAAGATCATAGAAGTTGGCTTGTAGATCTTTGTTACATATTGCTGGATAATCTTCGAAGTTTGAGCCCGCGGAGCGTTGAACCGAGGTGTGAAGCTGTATAGAAATAGCCACTAACAGCAAGGCAGTCATCTAGGGTGAACACTGCATGTGGACAACTAGGAGGCATGACCCTGAAAGGAATATCAGCTAGATACTCTGATACAATCTATTATAATATACTTACAACAGGTCCCCTACATATAGCTCTACCATACCCAGCCTTCCTCATATCCTCGAGGACACTGAGAGCCTATAATAGCTAACAACCGAACAGCATCACTAGTCAGTTTGCGAGGAAAGTACCAGATCTTCTGGCCTTTGAGGATTAAGATCCACATTAGCTGACCTCCATTATCCACATGGATAGATGATATCGCATTTGCCCTGCTGAGAAGGAAGAATTCTCTTCGATTATCTTTCCAGTCTGAGTTAGTTTTTCCAATATTATCTGGGGATAGGCAGGATGTTTTGCTGTAAAGATCATGTTAGACTATTTCAATCAGGCAGAAGTCCCTAATTCTGTTCTTGATATCCAGGAGATTGATAGGATGTCGCTCGTGCAATGATACTTCCTGGACTGTTAATCTTTATGTTCTTAAAGTAGGCTCTATCACCGCGTAGTCATAAATATCTATCATCTTGTTTGGCTGCTCCCGTAGATGCTTCTAGAACGCATCTAAGGTCAGTTTATGACCACAGAGTGAATTCCTAGACAATGAGGCTTGGTGAAGTAGCAGCTTATTAAACTTTTTATCAAGGCAATTATGCAGAGCCTGTGAATCATTCGGGGGAATCAAGTCCCTATCTGATGTTAGGAAGATTGATGGTACCATTGTGATAATCTCCAGTGGACGCTTAGACATAAGCAGGCTTTCTATAATGTCAGTGATAATGTGCTCTCTTGGTTTCACCTAATTTGCTTTCTCATCCAACTTACATATGAATTGTTGAAGCTCAAGAATGCCTGCGTTGTCAAAGGTTGGAAAATCAAAATTGTATGAACCCCATTGAACTCACTTTAGGATATGAAGCACTTTCTGCCGCTTTCTATGCTCCTCCCTCCATTTCTTTCATTTTTGGAGTTTCTCGTCTGCCATGTACTGAATTAGATGGAAGATTCCCCGGCGGAAGAAGACGGTTGGGAAAAAGGAGCTTCTCTTAGGGTGAAGACGGCTTTTTTAGAGGAGTGGGGAACTTCCCAGGTGAGAAGGGGAACTTCCCTAGGGAGGGGAACTTCACCCTGTCAATCAATCCACCAATAAATGGTGGTGAGGTATCTTCTCCTGAATTAGTGCTTACAGCAAAACAACACGGCCCCTACTCACCACACTTATTCATCTGCAGCGGTTGACTTTGATCAGCTGGGAGTGTGACTGCGAAGACAACAGGCTAATGACTAGGACCATGATCATCAGCGAAGTAAACAGATACCTATCCTACTGAGTTTGTTATAGTATATATAGGATTTTCATATATTTCACTAGACTTCATGAAACGAGAATACAATCTAAAGTCACAGGTCCACGACTGGCTAGGGTTGAAACAAATTAGAAGTCTGGATCTTGAACAAGAGGTGACAGGGTGAGTCTACTGTCTTGGATGGCCTAGCTGTATTGTCTAGTCATAGTATATCCCCGTCACCTGTTAATTGTCATCCTTGTGAACCTCGAGTCCCAAATCATGGTATTGGGCATGCCTGCCCTCAACCCTATCCAGCACCTCCACAGCCACCATGCTAAACAAGACGAATCTCATAATGCTGACCTTGAGGTGAGTTAAAATCGAAGCCATACCTGACGTCATTATGGATGTTCATGGGAGGATGGTAGGGGGGTTGATTGCCTTCTGCACTCTGCTCCGCAGTTACAACTGCGCCGGCCACCCAGTGTGGGCCGCAGAAGCCATCTTGTTTAGTCACCAACTGTGTTAAGAGTGTATCTGATCGCGAAGAAAGTCCATCAAGATTACTAGCTGGTTCATCTGTGCATGCATGTCATTCTCAGTCAATGCTGAAAGCCCCCTGACTCTAGGTCGCGCTGCCATCCTGTCCATGGATATGTTAGGGCTCCGCCGGTGGCTCTGATGGTGCCTTGATTATGTGGTGTGACATTAGTGATTGAGCTCCATGCATCACAGCACCCCTAAGTCAACATCCATAGTTGGTGAAATGGCAGACGGAGCAATGTCTGACTGTTAAATATGGCTTAGCACAGCTTGGCCAGTGGCTTAAAGACCTTTAGCACAGTTGATGTGGGTCTTAAGGCACTTATCACAATTTCAGCCTACTAACCTCTCATGTCATGACTCACGAGCCAATCCCGCGTGAACTACCCATACTGTCTGTGCCACACATTGCCCTTTTTCAGACTTATACCGCAAGTGTTGCTCATTATGACTGTAGTGTGAATTCTCAGAGTAAGCCGCCTGCATAATTTTGTGATTATGTTAAATTCTGCTGTGTTCTTCTATTCAGCTAAAAGGAGAGAAGATTAATCAGAGGACAGCTTAAAAAGTAATGGGAAATGATCCTAACTTACTATAGTTAAAGGGGGTGGTAAGGTGCAGACTACCGTGCAGTGCATGGAGAGACTGGCCCAATGGCAAAAATAGCTTAAGTTAGTCTGAGTCAACACAGTGTTAAAGAATGGGAAAGTAATGAGGAGAGGCAGGCAGGCAAGGAGGCCATCTATATAGATCACACTGCTTCACGCACCATGATGCTAAGCAGCATCAAAGTGCTTTCCCCAATTAGGCATGCTATACCAGATGCAGTAATTCGCCGTCACCACAGAATATGGAGTATTTATTCTTGACATAAATGTCAGAAGGGCTAGTTGAAATGCATCAAGAGAGGCACTCCTCATCTTTCTTTTTCCAACAATAACATCACTTTGTTATTATGATCGTCGCAGATCAACTTGCCATTCGAATCTAACCCCGTCTTTGAATGTTTAGCCAACTATAATACACCCTCCTTCAACATGACTGCAAATCCTCAAAACAAACCAACTCCCTATCATCCACTAATACAGCAGATGTCAGTATCCCTAAGCGCTGACATGTCAGGGTCCAACACGTACATTCCAACAGTTCCCCGACGCTTAGCCTTCCTAAATAATCATCAGATGAAATAACTTAAAGAGCCGCTCGACGTATCTTGCCATTCTCTAACTTCTAACGCTGTCTCAAGCAGCACAATGTCTCTCACGGCAATATCTCTCATCCTCCTCCTCACCCTCACACCAGTCACGGCGACATGCTACTGGCCCAACGGTGACACAGACAACAACTACACCCCTTGCCCCAACAGCAAATCCTGCTGTCTCAAGGGCGAAGCCTGCCTCTCCAACGGCCTCTGCTACGGCGCAACCCTTAACATCGCCTATCGCGGTGCCTGCGCCGATAAATCCTGGCCGGTCCAGGACTGTCCGCATGTTTGCCTCGATAGTACGCGTTCTCTGTTCCCCCTTTGCCTTGCTGTCTGGCCTTGGGACTAATTTAAATGCAGCGATCCCAGATCACTGGGCAAATCTCTACTCGTGCCCCAATTCCTCAACGAATGTGTTCACGTGCGGATATGCGGGGTGGGCGACGGACGTCTGCCGTGCGAATCTGGGGCAGTGGCAGTGGGCGAGTGGGGAGGTGGAGGTTGCGAAGAATGGGAATGGAAATGCGAGCTCTTCTGCGTCTGCTTCTTCTTCCGGGGTGCAGGACATTATCACGACTACGTCGTCGGGTTCTGGTTCGTCCACCAAGACGGCGAGGGGGACGATTACGGGGGATATTGTCACGACTACTGGGTCTGCGACTGCTACGGCATCCACAGGGACAGGGACAAGTACTCCAAAATCGTCGGATACCTCTATCTCTGCGATGACGCTCGGCGCGGGGTTAGGTGTTGGACTAGGCGTCCCGCTGCTAGTCGCATTGGGTCTACTGATCTTTTTTATCCGGATGCGAAGGCGAGCGCCGGCAGCGCCAGCACCGCCGGTCAATGAAAAGGTCTACCCCGGAGCTGTATACTATCCAGGCCCAGCGGAGATTGCCACGCAGAGACACAATATGGCTACGGGGTTGGAGGGGTCGAGGCATGATCGACCGGAGTTATATGGGTAGTTAGTTTACGCTATGCTTGTATCGCAATGTACATTTCCTCTAAACCTGCCACCACCCCGGCGTGGACCATAGGTCCAGTGTACTAGCCTGACCCTGCACATCAGCCCATGCCGTATGTCCCACCCAACTGATATAATCCCAAACATCCTGACTCGATACGCCCAGTTCAGTCCCCGTATACGCCATCGGGGTGGTCTGTGGGGCCTGGATCTCCGTCTGCAAATCAACCGGATACACCCGCCCCGCCGCAGCAGGAGATGTTCCATCCGGCGAGTCAGACACGATCAGCGTCCCCAACTTCGCCAGCGACGCCCGAAAAATTCTCGTAGTGAGATCCAGACTCGGCCGCGCAGTCGGATGCCACGCCTCGACGCGCGCAATCGCCGCCATGGCGAGCTCGACCTGCTCCCTGCACGACTATCAAAACACTCGCAGGAGCTGGGCCATCGACAGTTCAAATCCCCTTTTGCGACTTTGCAGTATGATGCGAAACATTTGGTACAATCTGAATTCTTCTACTCGCCTGCTCAAATCGCCAAATTCTTCTTACCAAATGATATTCTACCAACTGACGATGGCCAAGTGGACGTGACTGGTAGCGTGGAACCTCAATGTCGAAAGAACTAGCTCATATCAAGTAACGGAATTCTTGCCATACCTTATGAGGAAGCTCGTTAGCTTTACGCCCCAATTCTTGAGCTACTGTCGACAGGAGTTCGAGTCTTTGAAGCCTGCCGGGGAATTAAGCTCATCGGCTCGTCGGGTCGAAAGCCGGTATACGCTGAAGTCTGAGGTCTATAAGCGCTGAGGATGACAACATCATTTTGCTATGCATCGGATTGTGAATGTGACATTTACTCAGCCATTTCCGAGGAGTTCCTACACTCCCCCTGTTGTAGCACCGCGTTTCTTCACACAGGGACAATGGCTATCACAGCTGCTTTAAGAGGTATCAATCATGAGAACATCACATGATGCTCTCGGCTATTCTTACTTCTCTCACTTCATCCGTGATCTCTTGTTCTCCTGGTGGCGGCCTAACTGCAAACATCAAAATGGGATGCCAGGTAGACACAAGGGATCCCTCCCATGGCAACTACAAAACCGACAATCAAGTCTCCGACAGAAGATGCAGGCATGGGCGAGGTCCGAAACCTTGCCCACTCCTTCAAACACTCCCCTTCCAGAGAACCTACGCAACTTCAGCTTGTTCGGGAACGTAGTTGATCACAAGGGTCTTGATTTCACAACAGGTATCGAGAGCAGTCAGACTGTTTTACGCCGAAGAGATGCTTGCCAATCAGAAGACCACCTGTGTGGATAGGAAATGTCCACGAGGAGAAGCTATGAACCCGAATTTGCGGATTATCTCGGAGGAACTGAGGAAGGGCCATGTCTGATGTGATGTTGACTTGGAGTCGCCTATCCTATTTTTAGATTAACCATCTACATACAACAGGTAGTCTTCGAAATGAGCTACTGTGCAGCAGCAAAAAAACGAATCTTTCATTGAGGACTCATCGCTCCGTCAATGTAGATACACCGATGACAGCCCTTGTAGCGATACGCCCCCGAGGTCGTGCACTGTTTCCGGGGTAATACGGCTGGCTACTCTCCAGCGCTTCAGTCGCGGGATTCAAGTCGATCGTGGTAAGCTTAGCCATACCAGAGCCACAGATTAAAATGATTCATTCAATGGCGAGAGATGAGCGCAGGTGACAATGTCAAATCAGTCTATTTCTTGCAAGTCTTGCCCTCCCTGCTCTACTGAGATTCTTCTGGAAGCCATGAGAAGGGGATGATCTCCAAGAACTGATTTTGCAGTGGTCCATCTCTGCGTATGAGGTGACTTGACGCGCTCTTCACAGGGCGGCAGTGCGATCACCGCAGCTGCTGTATGTCCTGTTGCAGTCTCCGGATGTTGTGACCCTTCTATTTGACTGCCCGCCGTCGGGGGCTTTTCGCTTGGTAATGGATTATGGATGTCCTTCCAGTTGTTGAGAGAGCGCGACGAGGATATGGCATCATGGTGATTAGGCCCCAATGTTTTGTTGCGAAGCTCAGAACATTTTTCCATTAGGGCCAAGGCGTCTTGCAGCTTTCCTAGGGATTTCCAGGTATAGGCCATGTTGTGCATGCTGAGAAGAGTATCAGGATGTTCAGCTCCTAGGATAGTCTTCCTCATCTCCAACACTTGCAACTCAAGCTTCTCAGCTTCATCCCATCGTCCTTGCTTCCAGTAGATTAATGCCAGGTTTCCCATACTGGTGAGAGTATCAGGATGTTCGGTCCCTAGCACAGTCTTCCTCATCTCCAGTACTTGCACTCCTAGGCTCTCAGCTTCACTCCACTGTTCCTGATTTAAGTAGGTTAATGCTAGATTTGCCATGCTCATGAAAGTATCAGGATGTTTAGCCCCTAGCACAGTCTTCCTCATCTCAAACACTTGCATCTCAAGCTTCTCAGCTTCATTCCATCGCCCCTGATCCCAGTAGGTTGATGCTAGATTTGCTATGCTGATAAGAGTATCAGGATGTTCAGTCCCTAGCACAGTCTTCCTCATCTCCAATACTTGCAACTCAAGCTTCTCAGCTTCATTCCATCGTCCCTGCTCCCAATAAGTTGATGCTAGATTTGCCATGCCAGTGAGAGTATCAGGATGTTCAGCCCCTAGCACAGTCTTCCTTAGCTCTAATACCTGCACCTCTAGCCTCTCAGCTTCACTCCATCGTCCCTGATCCCGGTAAGTTAATGCCAGTTTTGCCATGGTGAATAAAACAGAAGGATGATTGGGCCCAGTTTCCTCCTGTTTGATCCTTATTAGCTCGGTATATAGCACCTCGGCTTCGCGATATCTTCCATCACTTTGCAGGCAGTCTGCAATATTCTCAATCAAATCAGTATACTCTTTCCACTGTGCTGTGAATTCGTCTTCATATGCAAGGGATAAGGCATGTGGGAGATATTCTCTCCAAAGTCCTCGATTTGTGTAATGATCATCTGGGAACACTTTGCGCATCTGATCAGCGGCCCTCCGGATCCAGTAACTAAACAGTGCATTCTGCCGTAGCCAGTTCCTCATCGCAATATGCACTAGTCTGTGTAGGTGTATGCCTGTATCTTGGCCGTTGATAAATGCATATGCGTTCAGAAGTCCCAAAGCATCAATTTCGCGTTTTCTGGATGTTGCCACGGGAAGAAGGGACCGAGGGATGTTGCGTGGATTAATACAAGCCATGAAAGATAGAAAGTCAGCTGCCAATTGATCCTGGCGTTGGATCTGTTTGAATGAGATCAACCATGTGGTGATCACTGGGTTCTGGAGATCCTTATAGCGTCCTTCATCTTTGAAGTCTTCACTCAAGAGTTCCACTACCTCTGCTTCCTGTTCTTGTAAAAGCACAGAGTAGGTGGACAGGCTCAGGCCATTTTTGTTAATGTATGCTGATGCCTGCGTGATCGCCAAGGGCAGAAACGCCAGTTTCTCCAGAACAGTAACTGCTGTGAGATGATCCTGAAGCAGACCTTTGTCTACCAGTGACCTTTCGAGAATTCTTAATGCAGTGTCCTCATCCACATCTGGAATAGGAATGATATTGGAGGATGTTAGCTCCACAGCAAGCTTCCGGTTCCTTGTGGTGAACAGAATGCGGCCTTGTTCACTCTGCGGGAGAAAGTCTTCAAGAGCTGGACCTGCACCATCATCTGACAGCCACATGTCCATATCATCAGCATTGTCAAAAATCAGAAGCCACTTCCCAGCCTGCTCGGAGCTGAGGTATCTTTCAACTTGCTCTTTGACTTCTGCCGGCTTCACATCGTGAAGTCCAAGAGCTTGCGCCATATTCAGGTACGTCTGCTCGATCACCTCATAGCTAGTGCATGCGACCCAGAATATCGAGCACTCCTTATCTCGATCCCGTATGCGGTACGCAAGCTCCAAGGCCACTTGTGTTTTCCCAACCCCTCCTAATCCTGTAATGGCGACCTTTCTGGGCCCGCCTTGCATTGTAATTAGTTCTTCCAGTCTGGTGATTTCATTTCGACGACCAACGAACCGCGGATTCCTTCCCAGTGGAACCATGTAGTGACCCATTCTGCTGTTGCTCTTTATCAAGCTCTGATTCATGCGAGAGACGGGCATGGCCGACAACAACCATTTCGCATAGGCAGCTGCTGTCAAAGCCGCATATCCCTGCCACTCTTTCTGTTTATGAGAGTCGCAGTAGTCGCATATCCCGCGGATCACCAGAGTCGGAAGCCCATCCATGAGGCCTGCTGCTTCCATCTCGAAACAGAGTATGCCATGCTGATCAGCAAGACGGTCTCGAGTTTCAGAGTCCTTCATCACTTGATCTCCAGATGCGATCAACCCATAGTGGATATGAGGTGTGTTGGCTGTACGCGGCGGTCGACAGACCAATTGCTCTTTATCGCACTTTTCACAGTTGCTTTCTGGGTCGGCATGGTGATACGAGGAACGAAATAGATAATCAGACTGCTGATTTGGGGGCGAGAATCGGTCTTTCATGTCAGGATTTCGACCCAGTACATCCCGCACTATTGTCGAAATAGCATCCTCTCTTCTAATCATCTGCCTCGACTCAAGATGAGCCACATGTGTCAGAAGAGTCTGTGGTGGTTTGTTTAATGTGCCAGTCGGCTCGAAATCTCCGCCTTGAACTGCCTTGCCGTAATCATATTGGATCACTCCGCTGTATCTTCCGACCGGCTTGCTGACGACCACATCACCCAACCGGATGTCATTACTGGTACTAGGTACCCCTCCTCCGATTCCCACCATCAGGCCAAACTGGACCCGTGGGAAGGTCGAGACCATGTGAGCCACGACTGTGGAAGCAGATATGGTTCCATATATGCCATCTGGCAGACAGGCAATCACGATATAATGGCCGTTCAATTCACCAAGGACGTATGCGTTCGGATCAGTGGAAGGTTTAGGCAGGAGATTATGGGTCTTGTCCAGCATGACGCTTGCCGCTGCCATCTCCAACGGTAGGGCGCATATCCACGCGACCGTGTAGTCATCGTGCGTTAAGGCCATCGTGTCGGAAAGAGAAACAGAGCATAATTAGTGAAACCAGGCTCAGGGAACTCACGTATCCAAAAGCGAAGGAATCTAACTGCGTACGGGAGATGTCGAGGAAGAGTTGGAAGGGAGGGAGGGGTAATCGTGTGTTCTGACAAGGCTGACTCTTGAGCACCTGCCTATTGGTTGATATCTTGTCACTGAGGCTGGACAATCATTCCTACCACCCAGGAGCCATTGGATAATCCATCATAGGCAGTGATTTAGCCTCTGAGTATCAACCCCAGCCCCTAGGCGTACTTTCATCCCTTTGTCCACCTGTTAGCCAATCTATGTTCACCATATTTGTATGTCATCATAGGTATAGTCCTAGATACAGATGAAGATCCTCCTTTTAATCTATCGTCTTAATCTAAATTCTATAGTAAGGAAACGGGATATTTAGAAACGAACTGTGTAAAGCGTTTGTAAATTTGTATAATACATGACTAAGTCAAAATATCATGATGTATCGAGGTACTCTCAGACTCTCAAAAGCATATATTTCTATTTCTGGTCATGTAGACCTCCTCTTGATTAGAAGGCTTGATCTAGGAAGCAGGAGTAAAGCTGTCCGGCCACACTCGCGATGCGAGCATGAATGTTTGGCTCCAAGAAGCGAATATGTCTAATAAGAGATGCTGCTGCTATCCACAAGCTTAAAATCTATGAGAAATGCTTCGGGTGGCCCATTTCTCCGGTAACATCAGAAGTTAATCTAGTCCCAGTACAAGGGCATGAGATTCGGCATTCGCACAACTCCATAGCTCTTGATCTGTCTAATTGAGTTACCCAAAGCCTCCCTCTCAATACGTTCTTCGTCACTCAATTCTGTTATTTCTGAAAATACCAGTCTCTGTCGATTTGGATAATGCATATTGTCAGTGAAATATAGTATACTGGGCGTGGTACCTTTCAGACGAATCTTCGGGGAGCACCAAAGCAACTGTTGTTTCACCTACCAGATCGTTTTTCCATTCTGTAAGCGCTCTGCTCAACAAGGTTCGTGCATCATATGCAGGGTCACTTTCAGAAGGAATATAATCCGCGATATTCCAGTCAGAACCGGGCATGCTGGGAGAGTCATCAGCTTCAGGAGCCGCGTCAATCAGGTCTATAGAGAGTAGTATGTTAGTCACTAGGGGTAGATGAATTAAAACGGAATTGCGTAACTCATTCGTTGATATTCGAGATACGCCTCCTGCCGGGCCCGGCGCGAGCTTTGCCTGATCTGTTCCCAATGGCCATCTGCTATGCTCCACTCGTGCGGTTCGGTGTTTGCACTTTCTATTTGACTTTTCCATTTGCGAGTGCATTCCTCCAAAATGCACTGTGCTCCATGGTCAGGAATGTACTTCGTTATGGCGGGCTCGAAGCGCGAAACAAAATGTGGCGACGTCAGGTCGAGAAGTTCCTCGAAACAATGCACATGATAGTAGTCTATAGAAAGCCCTAATTTCAGAAGAAGAACCATAGTCCGAAAGGGATCCACTCTTACCTGGGCTTCCGTATACATTACGGCCCGGGGACACTGCAATCCTATAATCACCGGGAAGGATACGATCGGTACAAGAAATCCCCCGGCAGGTTGCTCCATTACGCGAGTCAGGTGCTTTCTGTAGCAGGAAGATGGGATAGTGAGATAATTGAGCATCACCAGAGAAGCCAGACAAAAACTGCGGCTTCAGATGGCGCATAAGATTGCGTTTATCGGATCCAATGTCCTCTTGTCGTCTTTCCTCCGGTGAAAGAGCCTGCCGGCGGGCGTGCTCTGCTGCGTGCTCTGCTTCCTCCCGCTCGCTCGACATCCTGAAATGCTCTTGTATGTCTTCGTCAGTAATTGAATCTGCACTTCGACCCATCTCCCGAGCGATTCTCTCTGTGAGTGTACGCCTTCTGCGTTCCCTTTGACGCCGTTCCCGATCCTCGCGCCTCTGTTTAGATATCGCATCGATCCGATCTGGCATGGTCAATGGCCTCGTATATAATCTCACAGTAACAAGTACTGAAGAATAGGACTGTATATTAAGAACCACACTATCCCACGTATCGACTGTGCAAGAATTCAGATTCACTGTATCAAGGCATTAGCAGGTATGTGTACTGGAGGAGATGATTGTCACACCAGAAGTCTCCTGGCAATGCTCTGGTGTTCCAACTTATTTGGCTAAAGGATATCTTTGCAGTTTCAAAGAATTTTGGGATCTGAAGTGTACAGCAAATAGATATATACAAAAAAGCCGGTTAATTCTTCCACTGACGGGGGCTGGGTGTTAATATAGCAGTTTCAGCAATTCGCGCTAATGAACTGCGCCTCAATGCCTGCGCTTATGCTTGACGCCAGCAAGGGGCACAGTGCCATGACTGCGTCAGGTAGACAAGAAACAACAAGTTGATTGGAGGTATCCTCAGCGGACCACGCCTATTAAGGATGGCCCACCTCAGCATAACGGCTCGGCGAGGGCCGAGCCGCACAGCACAGCCTTGCTATGTACGAGCCTATAAGATGCAATGATATGCTCAAGGTACCCAGTAGTAATCCTGACTATACTGTTGCAAGAATAAAATTTCCTTCCAATCTGACTGAACCTGCTAATGGTATCAATCTGTATGTTCATAATAATCCTACGTAAAATATTATGCACCAGATCAAGGTTGGAAATGTCTGGTCTTATCGTCCAGATGACCCATGCCCACTATCTTGACATTAAAAATATTAAAGGATAGACATAAAAAATCCTCCTAGCTAGTACCGCTTGCAGCTTGACTACTTCTGGAATGGTGATGCAGAGCTGATTAATATCAAGGCACCTGGTGTTATCTACATTCTGGTGGTCAGGTCTCTAGCGCTGGTGAGAAAGAGCACTGGGAGATCTGGCAACAGATTATCAGTAGTGCAAGTATAGATGCAGCACCAAGACTATATAGGCAACATTTATGTTTGTAGCCATTTCCCCGGTGAACAGAAGTGCCTGTAAGATACGCTAGCTCTAGTTATATAAAAAGTGCCCATATGCAACTAAATGACGCTAAATACAATGCAACAAGCCTTAAAGAGCAGCACGTGCACCCCCATATCGACCAGATGTGGCCGAGTAAAAGATGTGTCCAACAAGACACAGAGTCCCCGCTTCTATGAACCGTTGCTGACCGTCCGACAACTCGCCCGACAGCTTCAATCTTTTGAATTCCTCAGAAAACTCAGTTTCCGTTTCGAGAATGGATTCGCGAACGGCTTACTGCGTCTACAGGTGACTCTTCGACGACGTCTGAGAGAAAGAAAAGGCAAAGTTATAAACGTACATATACTCCAGTAAGGCCGTTGCGTATACTCACCATCGTGCAAGAAGATAAGCAGCATAGACTGCGCTATCATTCCCGCTCTGACGGGACTGGCATCGGGAAACATGTAAACCGTCGATTTGACGGCCGTGGCTATCAGCTCATTCTCTTTGAGTGATCGTTTATCGGTAGAAGTTCTCTGCAAATCGACGGGGAGTTTGCCGTCATCTTGTGGTTCCTGTTTGTAGTTCTGATAGATAGCATAGAGAAGCTCTTTCGTCATACGTTGTGCGGTTTCCCAGTGCTTGCATTGACGGCAGCCAGGAAACTTGCTGGGCCAAGGGATGCCCATCATCGACGGGGACAGTGGAATTGAATTGGCATCTCCGTCGCCATTGGTTGCTTCGAGGAAAGCAAACAAACCGGGATCAAAGGCACTGTCGTTAGAGGTCTGGATAGGATCATAAATATGGGAAATTGGCATGAAAAAATTGGTTTTCGGGTCGTTGGCGAACGACGGCATTTGTATTGATGGGCTCATTATTCTTTGCGAGATGTTGTGACTGAGAAGGATGAAGATATTGCCTCTCACTAATAACAAGTGAAAGGCTCTCCCTTATAGCCATGTTTCTCATGTTTGACGATCATCAACAAATCTGGCGACTCCATCCTACTTCATCAACCTGCATGGCATTCTACAGCACCTGCTTCGGGTATTTAACCCGCAAATCACACATTTGCCAAAGGAGGATTAAATAGGCGAGTGTAGGGCAAGAAACTTGTAGATAACGTCACATAAATAAGCCACTCAAGCCACTTCACCTTGTGAAGATCTTTTTCGGACTCCGTGGTGGATGTTACCAGATAGAGGCAAGTACAGCGGACTATATCTACAATGTGGACTTTTGGTATTTTTACAAAGATTACATGCTACCACTACTGCTACCCTATGATTGCACACACTGCATGTATAGTTTTAATATTAAATCATCACCTAGTATAGATATCAATTCAATACCATAGTATTTAATATTAAATCATCACCTAGTCGAGATATCGATTCAACATCGAATCATCATCTAGTCGGGATATTGATACCTTAGTATTCAATATTGAATCATGTTGAAGATATTGAAATCAAAGAGGACAGTTCCACGGCAGCGATCCAAACGATTCAAAGAATGGTAAGAGGTCCAGTTGGTAGAGGACAGGCCCACGCCACGACCGAGCAAGCTTCAGGACATGGCTGAATCTGCGAGTAAAACTTGGATGCTGTGGCTGTCGGGGTCATAACCAAACTGCTCAGCCCAAGCAACTGAGCTGGGGTGAAGAGCTTCATCTTGCGCGGGTTACTGACCTCATCTCACGGTATTCTCTCACCTTTATACATCTCCTCCCATTTTAGTCTCTTTCGGGGGCCTCTTGAGCATCACAGAGGGGTATCGCCTGGCCAACATCGCCAACCCCTCAATAATCCGCTAGAATAATTGAAAATCATGCCAGTACAAGACAAGTGCAGAAACTATCACGCCATTAACAAGACTACAGAATTTAGCTGCTGACCGAACAGTGGTTAGCTGTTTCATGCATTTCATTCCCTCAAATCTATGTCTAACAGCTGACAATCACCGAAGAGAGAGCAGTCGATTTAGCTAGCTATTTGGGTTGTGGGTGATTGGTTGGTTAAACCCCATGGTTCTTGGATAAAAGTTATAGTCACGCACTCCCTATGCTATGTACTTTTGTCATCAAGTCAAGAAAGATCAAGATAGGGGCAGTCGTTGGGGTCAGTGTAGAAGACACCCCCCAGCTTTTTGATCCATCTGCACTGTTCCTCCATATCATGCGCATTGTGGATCCGCGCTGCCCCCATAGCTCCTGCTTTACCCAATATCATGTGTAAAGCAAGGACCTGTGAATTTCCTGTTGTGATTAGTTTTGCTGTTTTGGGTATGGTCTCCTAATACACTATCTTATAACACTGTCACATTATGACCTCTAGTATATAAGAACCATCCCCTTACTGTCCTAACCATCATCTCTCCTAACCTCTTTTTTCCCCCTAAATCCCCCTAAATATTCTACACCCTTCTGGTCACTCCTGTTATTTCATCTACCTAGATAGCTACTACTAACCCCCCTCTTTTTTTCCTATTAGAAATTATAGCTATGCCTCCCCCTCTCCTCTTATCTCTACTTTATAGTTTTCTTTCTAACTATTAGTCTTAACTAGTTGTTAAGCTAGCTAAGCTAATAATATCTCCCCTTTTTTTTACTTCTAGTGAAATCATCTAAATCATAGGGGGAAAAAATAAGATATATTACCTAGTTATCCTTAACTTACAGTAAAATTTATTAACTTAAGAGCTATAGTTCTGTAGATAGTCCTCTATATTATTTACTTACTTAACTTTACGGTCTGTCTTTACCTTCTAAAAGAGTAAGACACAGATACTATAACTTTTAATAACTCTAAGGTTAAATATACCTTACTACTACCCCTACTCCCTAGTATTTCTACAGTTACTAGTTCTAGTATTATATTTGTGCTAATTATGTATACATTACTATATATATACTTGAGTTACCTAGATAGTGATAAGATTATACCCTTAGTGAAATAAATCTAATAGTATAAATACCTTATTAGTAATACTATTAGAATCTTATTTTTAGTAAAATAAATCTAATAACATAAATGCCTTACTAGTAATACTATTAGTAATCTTTATAACTAATTAGGGTCTTATCCTTAACTTTCCAGCCTTCTATACCCTATAATATAAGCTTATAGAAAGAACATTACTAAAAGCACTATTATCTACATCTCTTATTAAATAGTTACTATGGTCATATGATGAGTGCATTCAGCAATTACTAATTATGGGTAATATTAGGTAAATCCCTTAGGTTAACTAAAGCCTTGCTTAGGATGGTTATTCATAATTAGCTAAGTATTAAATCAGGAGGGTATATAATAATAATATCAAAGCACTATATAGCAGGGTTAGACTGCAGGATCTATAATTCTTTAAAATATAGGAAAATAGTAAATCTATACTACTATACTCTGTTATTAAGCATAAAAAGATAAGCCTAGTAAATTAACATCTGCCTAGCTAGGGCAGGTTATAATACCCTAGTCTATCTCTTATTAAGCAGCTATGCACATAGCATAATTTACTACTTAAATTCTATACCTTCTGTATTTAGTTCACTTCCTAACTCTTACCTCATCTAGTATGAATCATCAGATTTCTTATAACAGACCTCTAGTGACATCATTATTTCCTGTCCAAAAGTCACAATTTGGCACTGTCCCTTTCCCTCACACTTTCCCACCCTGCCATTTCATCCCCTGCCCCCTAAACCTCCCACTTCCAAGTTCTTTTCTCATGCATACACCCTACCTGAACTTCCAACCCCATCTAAAAGCACCACATCTCCATATATTAATTATGGTAGATGCATTTATATTACTAGTAAACCTAAGTTGCCTTCTTTAGATTATTAAATTAGGGTGCTTAGCAGTACTAAAGCAGAGAATATTATCTTATTACGAAGTAAAGGTATATGCAAATCTACCTAGTTCTATTATTAAGAGGCGTTACTTAATAGTAATTCTTTTAGATACTACCTAAAGTCTTAAAAGTGACTATAAAGTAATAAGTAGCTTTAGCTTTAATAATACTAATCCACCCTGCCTAGAAACCTTCTTATGCGCGCAAAATTATGATCTATTTAGGTGTAAGTTATCATTATTGGCACACTGTACTGATAATGGGATATATCATGCTAATACTAACCTAGTGTTAGAAGTACCTGATACACCACCATCTACCTGCAAAAGCTCTGGCAGTACTAGTGTAAGTAATAAAGATGATAATAGTTTCTTAAGTTATTATATGCTATATAAAGGTGAGGAAGGCTTGCTGGATGTACCCTAACTAAAGGTCTAGCCCTTATTTAAGCAGGTGGCTGAAACATCCCCTCTATAGCTTAACTATTAATATGCTGCTTTAAGTAGCTTGTATACCAAGGTTAATAGTAGCTAATTAAAGCCTTCTAGCTAAAAGAGGCTGTTATGCACTGTATTAGAGATGGATAAGAAAGCAAGGGGTCCTTGAATAAGGGTAAGAGTTAGAGCTGAAGTATCTGAAGCATCTAGTTCATTGCCTACTCCCTGCAGTGCTTAACCTTATTCAGCGGCTGAAGATGAGGTCCTATAGATATTAGTAGCTAGAGGGCTTGCATGGGAAGATGTTGAGAAGGAGTTCAGGCTGTGCTTTACTGGGGGGGGGGGGGGGGCTGGCTGATTGGACACGGTTGTTTTGCGGTTTGAAACTGCGACACCATGAGCCTGCTGGGTTACTTCAGCTTTCTGATACCAAAGCTAGTTACAGTACTAATTACTTTCAACTGCGTAGAAGGCAGGAAAGTCATTGAATCTTAAGAAGTCTGTTTTTTCAAGAAAACAAAGGGGAATATTAAATATCCTGCTTATATTACGTACATAGTTATGCTCACTGGTGAGATTCCTTGGCCTCATTTGCTTTTTCTTCTCTCCTTCTCATCAACCCCTGGCGAAATGCTTCAGTATACTCATCCGGGTCCCACGCCAAAACCCTGTCTTCCATCTCCTTAAGCTTTCTCGTCACTAGCCGTTCCATCTCACCCTTTTGGTTTTCATCCAGCAGGTCCAACCGCTCTTTCCATGCCTCGCTGGGATCGTCGGTCTCCGTAGGCCCAAAGAACCGCTGGTCGATTTTCTGCCAGTAGATCGCATCAAACGCAAAGCTGTGCAAAACCGCATACACCACCCAGAAGTCTCCGCTCTCCCAGCTCCGCTGCATCTGATCCGAGAGCCGGCACTGGCTGTACTGAGCGTCCATATCTTCACAATGCCTCATTGCCGTGAGGAACGTCTTTAGGCGGCGATCGAATACTTGGGCCCAGTCCTCTATACCTTTGGACCAGTATTCGGGCTTCTCGATAAGGAGCCACCATGGTGGCGCGTATGAGAACTCCACTGGTGCTGCATATGTGAACTCCCAGTCCACCACACCGGCAATATGCATATCTTCATTGAGAAGAACATTGGCTGGCCGGAAATCATCACACCACAGTTTGAATGGACCATTCTCAAAACTTGGCAGAGACAATTTCTTATCCCTGGCAAGCATGTAAAACAGCTGTCTTGCAACAAACTTCCGGCGACAGTCATCTGCAGACTGCACCGCATCATTTCTTTGATGCAGTAAATGTTGGATGTTGAGCTGTGCCAGGGCTTCAATGTATGAAGATGCTGTCTTGAAAGTGGCATCTATGGGTGGAAGTTTTGATCGAGGTAGAGTCCCTAAACGCACAAGCTCATTCATATTCATTAACAATGGCCGGCGAGTCACTTCCCAGGAAAAATCATCCACCTAACGAAGGGACCCTATTTTAGGGAATTCTGGCCGAGAAAGCTGAAGCAGGATCTTTGCTAGTTGTGTGTATAGCATTCTAAGTTGATCTTCTTTAATATTTGGGTCAAGGACTCCCCGCTCTTTATTTAGACATCCTGGTGTGTTGAGAGCATCATACATGGTTGTTGTATGTTCCATATGGCTCATTATAATGAAAGGGCTCAGATTGAGGGGGCTCTCCTCCCGTGTACCCGAGTGAAGGATGAATGGAACTGGGATTGATGTCTGGTCCGAGATATATCGCATCACAGCAACTTCATTCTGAACTTTTTCCTCAGGAAAAAGAATGGCCCCAGGCTGTGAAAAGCGGATGTTGGTCGCGCTGTATGTGTATTTCATTTGTAATGTGATATTGAAAGACCCCTTTTGAAGAATTATAAACTCGGGGTCGTCACCAGAATCATGCTTCAGGATAAATTTCGCAATCAGTCTCTTGACGTCGATATCAAGAAACTGAAGCAACCAATTGTCGGAGACATCGTCGGATTGTTCCCATGCGACATCGTCGTAACACATCTGGGGCTCCATGTTTTCAGATGCGTTGGCTGTTTCTCGTGGCGGGGCGATTAGTTTGGGGATAGGAAGGTCGTGACTGAAGCGGGGTCACAGGAGGAATACTACTGTAAATAGAGAGCGAGACTCGCAGTCCATCCACGATCTAGAGAAAAAGTGAAACAAGAGACCTATGAGCCATGAGAAATCGGGAAAAATCGCGTGGATGAGGAAAAGGAGCGTCAAGCAATCATCCAAACAAAGGTAGCGCCGAGGGCGACGCACTTTTAGACATTAGACATGCACAAAAAGAATAATCAAAAATAAATAAAAAGGAAAAAGTCAGGGGAAAGGAGAATGGTAACTGAGGCCGGTGGCGGTGTGCGCCCTCTTTCGGTTGCCAATCGGGATCTGACTTGGATGGGCGTTCGGTGTCGTTGAACCGGTCGAGTCCGAGAAAATCCAGTTCTACACCGAAACAGTTATCCAGGACATAGACAACACCCTTGGAGGGGTACCCGAACACCTTCACCCCAGGGCCGGAGCCATAGCCTACCCAGAAGCGACCTTCAGGCTCACGTTGCACACAATCGATCCTCTCCATTTCTGGTCGTACAGGGAATAGGATCTTTGCAATGGTCCGCATTATTGTGATTATTATCAATATCATTATTATTAACAGAAATGGAAGAGGGGATGTCAGGTCTTGACTCTGGAAACATGTGCTCCGCTCATAAGGCTTGCTGGAGATAAGCACCAGGAGCTAGGTTGGTGCAGCCTAGGGTTACATCTTCATGATCATTGCGATAATAATATTTTAACACCACTTCAATAAGCAATCCTTTTCCTTTAGTCTTCCCTACCTTCTCATCTCAAAAAGTCTCAAATATCTATGCCCCCCAATATCAGAAGCAAGCTTAAGGATAAAGGCCCAGTGTCAGGATTAATTACTTCTGAAAGTGTTGTCTCTGAACTGAGAATTATAGGGCCTTAGGCGCTAATCTGATAGAGCTCCAGCCCGTCGGGCATATGTTGGGCCTGCGAGTTATCATGTACTACATAGTCATCTGTTTATATCACGAGTTATAAAGGAGAACGGATGTATTTGTAACAAAATTTAGGAAGTTTCCGCTCACCAGAGTAAAATAATAAATATGACTGTTGAAATTACTGACAGGCAGGATTCATGGTTTCTATATCCTTTATTTTATAGTCAAAACAGAGCTCCTCTTATAGCCCTGAAATGCAAGCTGTTTGAGATGCATTTTCAATTCCCAAAGTAAACGTCTCTGTGTATTTGACTTGGTCGCATCATACATATATTACTTGCATCACTGATGACATACACACCCTCTCTGTAGATCCCAAAATTTCTTCTCAAGCCGTAACGGCATGCCACTAGCAGTCGGCTGAGCAGCATTCGGAAGGTACAATCTATGCGGTATGTATGAGGTATGCTCTGTGCAAGGCTAAAACACGAAACTAATATTTTCACCATGGTCATGATGATACAGGATATTTATGTATCAAGTCAAGCTATATACATGTGTATATATAAAATGTATCATTTTTCTCTGCGAAGGATTTGCTGGCATGACCGTCCTTTTCCAACCTTCAGCCCCGTGCGAAAACCAAAATAGGTAGCTCAACTATTTTCTGTTAACACCCTTTGGTATTGCTGGGAAAATACCTGGTAAAGGTAAAGGGGTCCAACCGGCTTCGTTACAAGTAATCATGCCCATCAACCCTGCTAAGTCTCCCCTAGCCAATGATAGTTGGTGTGACAATGGTCAATATCACCTTAATGGTGTCTGCAATACATGTCTCCCTTAAATTAATGTGCAAAGATATCAGGGCATCCATTGGGCAAACCCTCAGACCTCTTCATATGAGTAACGCCCTTGAGATGGACATACTGCTGCGTCACATCTTTGCTCGAACTCTCTCCATTGACGTCGAAATAGTTGATTCCAAATCCATTGTCATCGAAGAACCTGGCCGTACCCGCAACAACGTAGATGGTGAACGACTTGTCGGAAGCATAAATGTTTTTGGTCTCATGACGATGACCAACAAGGATATGGTGCACATTATACTGCTTGATCAGACTGAGGTACCTGCCACGCACGCGGTTGGGAAAGGTCCAGTATGCGTCAGCCTCATCCTCAGTGAATTCAAACGGGAGATGATGATGCGCGACAATGATCTCTTCCTTTGCATGCTGGGCGGCTTCGAGCTGGTTCTCAAACCAAGCCCACTCTGCAGCGGTGTAGCTCTCAAACTCAGTGAGATTGCTGATCAAGGTGACTGAGTTTAGGAGCACGAAGCGATATCCCTGGTGACTGAAGGAGCTGTGGTCGCTGACATTGTAGTCCCGGGTGAATTGCTCAAGGGTCGCAACATTGCTGATATCGTGGTTTCCGGGGAGAAGATGGACGGGCTTCTTAAATTGGGGGAATGTATCCTGGAAAGCCTGGACCTCGTAGTCGTATCTGCAAGTTGCTTTAGCCTAGGTTCTGGGAGGGCCACTTCACTGTTATGCATCTAGAAGGGTAGGAAACTGACCTGTCATTGGTCAAATCACCCACGGCAATGCAAAAGTCGAAATCCTCGGTGTTGACTTGTTGGGCAGCCAAACCCATACGGTAAGTATCATTTTGCCATCCATCAAGGCCAAAACCAATCTGGATATCGCCGAGTTGACAGAAACGGAAGGGTTTGTTGAAACCTGCAGAAACTTTTCATAAATCAGCCTTGGACAAAGGGAGGAACTGAATTGTATAGATGATGTTGATACACACCAGAAGGTGCACAAAGCGCAAGACTGCCAAGGAGGCCGACAAATGATCGTCGCATTTTGAGTCAGCAATTGGACGTTTCGTATCGAGCGTATCCCTGATAAAAGAAAGGAATACCGAAGAAAGTTGACCGTTACGACTCTACTTATACATGGGAGAGGTAGTGCAGTGCTGCGAATAGAAATGCTCGCCTATGGTGCGTGATATTATTTCCTGGAAATCCCCGAGTAATTTCCAGGAACATTTTCCAAGTCTACCTACAGGTATACAGTGGCGTACCAACCGGTTGGCTCTGGCAGTGCACGTGGAGAGGACGGAACCGTCGGAACGGCACTTCACATCAGCATGTGGATCTTGTGGGATTTTGGAGTACATGGAAGATTCCTTGATAGGGCCGTGCTGAACTCTATTTTGGCGAACAGACCACAGCTTGTCCTGAAAACCCTGACTGTCATTTCTGCTTTCCATTTCGGCAACATACGCCTCAGTAGACTAACATGTAATCGCATTCTTTACAAGAGATTGAAGCGGACAGCTACGCCCGAATCAGCCGGGATAGTATTACAGATACTAATATTCAGGTGAGTATCTGTCATGACTCATAATTATCCTTGAGACTCTTTAGTATATGAATTTACTCAACTAGGTTGGCAAATTCATCACCAGAGAGCCCAAGCCCAAGAATAAGGTGCGCTTTCCCAAGGAAATGGTTGCTAAGGCTGTTAATTCCCCATAATATTCCATAGCTAGGGTGTTTATGGTCACTGTTACTATATTTTTAATGAGCTAAGATACTAGCAATAGACCTGCCTTAATCAGGAGCTGGCTTGTCCAATATAGCAGCTGGGAAAAGGTGCCTATCCCTTCTATACTATAATCTACCAGATACAGGAAACACCATCAGGCCTAATCACTACAATAATATACTTTTTAGGCTAAGTAAATATATAAGTTTCCTTTCATCACTAAGTCATGCATAGCCTTTATACTTAGCAACAACACAGACTACAGAGAGCTTTCTCAATTTGCTCTCTCCTGCATAGTGCAGTCAATAAATAATGACCACTGTCCAACCAGAACTAAGCTATAGGGCCATGTAGTACAAGATGCATCCTTCTCTTCCAGCAGACATTAATAAGTGCAATGAACAATGCCGATAACGAGTGACGTCCTTACGGCTCAAATACACATTCTCACTCTGTGCCAGCTCTCACAAGAGCATACCTGAGACCCCCTTCGAAACGGACAGTGGCGAGAAAAAACATCTATATTGAACCTGAGACTGCTGGTGTAAAGGAAGTAAGGTACAATTTCACCTAGCGAGCTTAGCCATGGCTCTGATTTGCTTCAAGAGAGCCAAGATACACTGCGCTGGCCTCCGCGCCCGGGGCAATACTTATGGAGCCTACGATTCCCGCCGTTAGCAGTGCCTTGGCAACAGCAAAACAAGTGGATAATTCTGGAAAGACCTCAAGCAGACGGCTCGTTATCTGGATCTTAATTTTCCTCAGATCCCTCCTCGACTTCAGCCAAGTGTCCCGCTCCAGCTTCAGGTCTTTTATCATCCGGCTCATTGTCTTCAGATCTTTTTTCAGCCAGCAACGTCAACCCATGTTTCGACATCGGCTACAGCATCCTGTGGTGAATCGCGATAGCGCAGCAAATATCCCTGAACTTCGGCGGGAGAAAAGGTGCATTCCGGAATCTTCTCAGCGAACGCTTTGGCCTGTTCCGGAAGATCAACTGCTTCAGACTCCCACAACCCTTAGCAGTATATCGAATGACATAGACGGATACGAATTACCAAAGGTCTTGGGAGATATACTAACGATCTTATCCCTTTCACCCTCAAAAATGTTCATGGTAAATAGTGCATCTTATTAATTGAGCTACATGAGCGTACGTTCCTTAGCAGATATATTGTTGAGGTGAGGCAACCGAAGAGCACCTGCATAACGTTCACTTGATTCAAGTTTACTTCACTCATGTGCCTACATACAAGTAAACAAGCGCATAGGGATCAGCTCGGGATAACCATTAGAGTTCGGTTAATGTCCAATTGATGATAGAAAGGCGTGTGTCACATATGAAAAACCAAATATCGGCTTTAGATAGGCTACATTGGTCCTCAAAGCCTTGCAGCACAACTTCTACATCGATGCCAATTTAGACTGATGAACTATAGCCCATATGCCTCTGAGGCCTGGGTTGCGCTTCTTATGTTATGTAGTTCCGGATCGGGTGTGCTACACAGCCCGTCTGCTGAGTTGCCACTGGAGGAAAATACTGTCTTATAGGCCTGTTGACCTCATAGTTTAATCCCACGGACTTAGTTCCGCTCCGCTATCGTTCCGTCGCTTTGCTGAAAGCAACGCACGCATACCGGCTAGAGGACGTTTGACCCCTTTGACCTTAACTTTCCTCGAGACTTGGTGTCCAGGATGTGGACTATATTACCTGAATATACAACGAACCTTTCAACCGTCGTGAACATGATTATCGCTATTTATCTATATCTTTGGTGGTGAATATTCCCAGACGGCCAACATTGTCACTGCTTGAATACTGTGTCATTAAGCTGAAGTCTATACCGTCGGGGTACTGGGCCCTCGCCGAGAGGATACCACTAGGAGTCCATGGATCGGATGGGCTGGTAGTATTCCAAAGAGCTGGCATTGTAAAGCAATTAAAGCCCCGGACCTTGACTGCATTTTAGGTTTCTGCGTGCAAGACCCAGGCACTGATAACATAATCGTTTTCGTGACGCGCAGCAGAAGGCAGTTGACGGGGCCATTGCTTTCATTCTCAACGCCCATGCAGGTTATACGGATACTCAAAGCTAATTTGAGTAATCGTTGCATACTCCATTGCGAAGGATTCGACAGCAGCGCGAGGAAACCCTGGGGTTCTACCGAGACACACGCAAGAGATTCTTAGCACTATCCACAGAGATGAGCTTGCGAAACGCCCATAACTGCGAATAATTTAAGGGTCGACCAAGGGGGGACTTACATTCGATCAGTATAGTTTCATCGATGATCTTTTGGTTCCCAAACTGTTGGGAAGTGCTCGGACCAGAGACACGTTGATTGCGAAGGCCGCGTTCCAAGCCCGGAAGAGCCGCAGGAACCCTCATCTTTGCCAGGGCAAGCCCCCGAACGGGGATAATTCTACATTTTTCCAGATATCCCTCCACATCATAACAATCAAACCAGTCACCTCGCATGTCAGGGTCGACTCGTTCTGCCGCAACCTGTATTATGCTCGGCTGGAACGAAACATTGTCGGCGTCATAGCTCCTCTGGTTGTGTTTAAAATGCGTTCCTGCGCCACCAATACTAATAAAAGGGATATTCAGCTCCATAACGGTTCCGTGATGTCCACCGCTTAGAAATTCATCGAAACGCGCTCTGATATCTTGTAGCGTAAAGACTTTCAGAGGAAGCCTGAATTTGTATGTGAGTTCCTCAAGCTGATAAGACGGATTCGTTAGACACTGATGTCCTTGTTCGGCACAAGCACGATAGAGTCGGTGGGCGAAACTTGCTCCTTCCGGGCTGTATGTGCTGGACGGGCTATTCAGGAACAATGGTGTTGAATAAAGGGGTGTTGCTTGTGTTGGTATTTCCGGTACTGCAAGGTTAGATTGTTGGGTTATCTGGGCGGGGTATTGGCTGCTATCCTCTCGCCCATCCCGTACAGCAAACTCTAGGATGTCAGGAAGAGGGACATTGGCGACATCATAGGTGTCGTTAGCATTAGCTACATCCTGCTCCGTCGCATCAACAACACCTGCGTTCGCTTTTGTGTCTGGCACATTTGTCTCAGCATTGGTGGGTTCAGCGTCATCTTCTGCCACTAAAACTGCCCGATTTGCAAGTGATAGAGATTGCGCTATAGTTTGGTGGAGTCTCCGCGCAACATCCGGGTATGTTGACAAGACGTCGGATTTCATCAGATCATCGGTGAAGGATAGAAAAGTCTCGTTCATTCGCTCCACGAGCATTTCCAGTTCATGAACGCGAGCCTTCAGTGCTTGTAGCTCGGCCTCCTTTCGCGAGCGATATGCGCGCTGTGCTAACCTGACCTGGGTCCTCCGCCTCTTTGCTTCCTGATCAGCGTTTTTGGATTTTCGACAGCTGGAAAGACCCTACATTTGGGGACACATCTTGCTTGATCTGGCTTCTTGGACGAACCCTTTTCCTCCGCTCAGTATGATCCTCAGTAACGGAAGAAATTCTCGAATCCACCATCTTCGGCGAGAGAGGATATGTAGTTGGGTACAGACCGTACAGTCCGTCTCTCTTTCCCTTGTCTGCCTGGGCTGATCAAGCGGTCGCACCCGGGAAAGAGAAGGCCGCTTAGTAAAAGCCCTTTGTAAGAGATGGACACCGTCCTGCCTCAAGCGTTTAAAGGTTCGACGTGTCGCCAAGTATGCATAGGGAAGACAGCAACGTCAGGGGAAAGATGCATGAGACCGTTTATTCACTGACCCGGTGCTGCAGTATAGTATCTTGATGTCTTCTTGAAAAGACTTAAAATAACACAGGTCGACCGTTGACGGTCTTGCAATGGCGAGACCCGATATGAACTCAGAATGGACCAGTGGATAGAGGGCACGATCGTTGGTAATGACGTCATCTGTTACTGCTCGGATTTGATTACTATTCATGCCCGACTCCAAACGACACAACATTAGAACTGGTTACTATTCACCCCTTGTCTCGAACAGGGATAGTAATCAGACTAGCACTTTGATCTCCGAACGAAAACCCAGTGGCAAAGTTATCAGCTAGATCAGTAATCGTTATGCAAAATTATGTCTCAGCCGCTGATTCCCTATATATTAGTCGTGGTGAGTAGGGCTTTCTTTCCCACGGGACGGGTAGCCAATAACCAAGAACCTACAAATGTTGGAGACGCTTTAATTTTTCTCCCAGTATAACTACTCCTTTAGTACACCTCATTTACGGTCCTTTGGCAAGTTTATCAACGACCTAGATTGACTATCGAGTGAGACGCAGGGGAACACCTTCTGGGGTTATACCTAGTTTTCTATTTTATTTCACCCATGGTTTCTCAACACACTCATAAATGGTAGAATCATCCCCTGAATTCTTCAGATCTCCTTTCGCTTTCATGGACGTGGAAGTATGAATAGTAACTCTTATCATTTGCATGTGGTCTCTATCCTCTGTCGCTTGCGCCGGCAGTGAGGCTGTAAACTACATCAACTACATCAGCAACAGCAGCAGCAGCAGCAGCAGCAAGCCTTATAGTAAAGCGGTCGACCGTGATCAGAATGGTTTGGAACCTTTTTGTCCTTATCTGCCACCCGCGACGTTACCAAAGGCCGTGGGTCCCATACTAATAGGACTCAAAGACCGGAATGTATAGTAATCAATCCGGTCGGACGTGCTCCGTAATTCAGTTAAGACGGTTTAATAACTCATCATTCCATAAGGAGGTTTAATGTTGTAGTTGAGTGAACTTTTGATTATGCTGTCAGGGAAGGATTCTAGTGCCCTCTTGTGGCGAAGATATGGTACAGCGTGGAATGAGGTCTTGATCGTCTGGGTCAAGAAAGCAATATAATAATTAGGTGTTGTGCCACCGATACAACCCCCTTTTGGATTATTATTATTTATAAATTGGTGGATAATTGCTGGTTTCCCCGAGTTTATGCCTCTTTAAGCAGTTCATAACGTCTGCACCTTTACCACATCCGCCTGCCCTCAAACATGGCCTCTGGTTCATCAAGCATGGATGCAGAGCCCACACTTGCTGATGAAGGACTACAACCTGCAGACGTCAAGGATGATATGGAAAATGCATCCATCTATCATACCCCAGCGACATGGCACATGGCGTCCGAATTGCGCCAGATCAGGGAACGGGACGAAGACGGTGGGGAGAAGCCCAAAATGCTCGGCGTCGCCTGGAAGAATCTCACCGTCAAAGGCGTTGGCGGCAACGCCATGTTCAATGAGAACGTCCTCTCCCAGCTTTTCCCTTTCCACAGGGGTGGCAAAGGTACCAAAACCAAGACCATCATTGAGAGTTCGTTCGGATGCGTTAAGCCAGGAGAGATGTTGCTCGTTCTGGGGCGGCCTGGAGCGGGTTGCACTACGCTGCTGAACGTACTCGCAAACAATCGTCTCGGATACGAAGAGGTCAGCGGAGACGTCAGCTATGGGAACATGTCTGCCGTGGAAGCCAAGCAGTACCGTGGCCAGATTGTTATGAACACGGAGGAAGAGATCTTTTTTCCGACCCTGACCGTTGAAGACACGATCGACTTTGCCGCTCGCATGAAGGTGCCATATCAACTGCCGCATGGGATTTCGACACATGAACAATATGTCCAGTTCTATAAGGATTTTCTCCTGGGCTCGGTTGGAATCTCTCATACCGCACGGACGAAGGTCGGTGATGCCTTTATTAGGGGTGTTTCGGGAGGAGAGAGAAAACGTGTCTCAATTCTAGAGTGTCTCACTACTCGTGCTAGCGTCTTCTGTTGGGACAACTCGACAAGAGGCCTTGACGCCAGCACGGCTCTTGAGTGGATCAAGGCCATCAGGGTGATGACCGATCTCCTCGGGCTCAGTACAATCGTCACCCTCTATCAGGCGGGTAACGGCATCTACGAGCATTTCGATAAGGTTCTGCTTCTTGATGAGGGCAAACAAATCTTCTACGGGCCTCAAAAGGACGCTGTCCCATTCATGGAGAGCCTGGGCTTCATGCGTGATCCGGGTTCCAACCGGGGAGATTTCCTGACGGGCGTGACAGTTCCTACTGAGCGCATCATTGCCCCTGGACATGACGACAAGTTCCCACGCACCGCCGACGAGATCCGCACTGCATACGAACAGTCCCATATCAAGCCCAGGATGCTGGAAGAGGCCCAGAGCTACCCGACAAGCAAAGAAGCGGCTGACAAGACAGCCGTATTCAAAGAAATGGTTGCTCGTGAGAAGCATAGGGGTGTGTCCAAGAGGTCCCCCGTCACTACTGGTTTCCTCACTCAAGTAACGGCTGCCATTATCAGGCAGTACCAGCTTATGTGGGGCGACAAGGCGACTCTACTTATGAAGCAAGGGGCTACAGTTATCCAGGCACTCCTCGGTGGTTCTCTCTTCTATTCGGCCCCTGACAATTCTATCGGCCTTTTTCTCAAGGGCGGTGCCCTGTTTTTCTCTATTCTATACAATGCTCTTATAGCCCTATCCGAGGTTACCGACTCATTCACCGGCCGACCTATTCTCGCCAAACACCGCTCCTTCGCATTGTACCATCCGGCGGCTATCTGCATCGCCCAGATTGCTGCTGATTTTCCTATCCTATTATTCCAGGTTATGCATTTCGGTCTTATCCTATATTTTATGGTTGGCCTGAAGACCACGGCTGGGGCATTCTTTACGTATTTAGTCACCAACTTAATGACTGCCATGTCTATGACAGCTTTCTTTCGACTCGTCGGTGCCGCATTCCCCACGTTCGACGCTGCATCCAAAGTCTCGGGTCTTTCGATTGTAGCGCTGTTTGTCTACATGGGATATATGATTATCAAGCCTGAGATGCATCCATGGTTTGCATGGATCTTTTGGATCAATCCCATGGCCTACGGATTCGAGGCTCTTCTTGGAAACGAATTCCATGACCAGGTTATCCCGTGTTACGGACCTAACCTAATTCCTAGCGGCCCTGACTACAATGGTGAAGGGGGACAATCATGTGCCGGTGTTGTCGGTGCAGCACCTGGTGCGACGAGCCTGACCGGTGATGAATATCTCGCAGGCATGTCTTTTAGCCATAGCCATATATGGCGTAACTTTGGAATAATCTGCGCCTGGTGGGTGCTCTTCGTTGTGCTCACAATATTTTTCACCTCCAGGTGGAAGCTACTTGGAGAAGGGGACCGTAAACTCCTGATCCCTCGAGAGCTACAGCATAAATCAAAACATCTTTTGCAAACCAGAGACGAGGAAGCGCAACCCACGGAGAAACCTGTCAGCCCCGGATCTGATGCATCAGGGGGCAGCTTCGGAAAGGACCTGCTTCGCAACAAGAGCATATTCACTTGGAAAAACCTGACGTATTCCGTCCCAACGGCTGACGGTGGCCGTACCCTTCTTGACAACGTTCAAGGATATGTCAAACCTGGTATGCTTGGGGCTTTAATGGGCTCCTCTGGTGCTGGCAAGACGACCCTGCTGGACGTTCTCGCACAACGCAAAACCTCGGGCACTATCCATGGATCCGTCTTAGTAGATGGGCGTCCTCTTCCTGTTTCTTTCCAACGCTCCGCTGGTTATGTCGAACAGTTGGATATCCACGAGCCCTATGCGACTGTCCGTGAGGCTCTCGAGTTTTCGGCGCTATTGCGCCAATCTCGCGATACACCCACCGAAGAAAAGTTGCGATACGTGGACACCATTGTTGATCTTCTCGAGCTGAATGACCTTGAACATACCCTCATTGGTCGACCAGGCGCTGGTCTCTCTGTGGAGCAACGGAAGCGTCTTACTATTGGTGTTGAACTAGTGGCAAAGCCCCAAATTCTGTAAGTTGTGACCTCAGGCAAATTACTGTGGCCTCGGGCAGATTACTGACGCGTTGCGTGCACAGCACGAGCCTTGATGAGCCCACGTCAGGACTCGACGGTCAAGCTGCCTATAACACTGTTCGCTTCCTTCGCAAGCTTGCAGAAGCAGGCCAAGCTATCCTCGTCACTATCCATCAACCGTCGGCACAGCTGTTTGCGCAATTCGATAAATTATTATTGCTGGCTGCCGGGGGGAAAACGGTGTACTTTGGAGATATTGGCCAGAATGCGAACACAGTCAAGGAGTACTTTGGTCGCCACGGCGCGCCTTGTCCACCTGAAGCCAATCCTGCTGAGCATATTATTGAAGTTGTGTCGGCAGGCGAGAGTCGTGATTGGAACCGGGTCTGGCTGGAGTCCCCGGAACATGACAAACTCTCCAAGGAATTGGATATCATGGTTGCTGAAGCTGCGGCTCGACCTACAGCAGCAAATGATGATCCGCACGAATTTGCTGCTCCGCTCTGGACGCAAGTCAAGCTTGTGACGTATCGTATGAACGTGTCTCTCTTCCGGAATACCGAATACCTCAATAACAAATTCGCCATGCATATCAGCCTAGCGCTGCTAAACGGCTTCACCTTCTGGAAGATTGGAGATGCACTTACAGATCTACAACAGAACCTCTTTACTGTGTTCAACTTCATTTTTGTCGCGCCGGGTGTTATCTCCCAGCTGCAGCCGCTCTTCATCGACCGCCGGGATATTTTCGAGGCGCGGGAGAAGAAAAGCAAAATGTACCACTGGGCTCCCTTCGTGACGGGTCTCATAGTCTCGGAGTTTCCTTACTTGCTTGTCTGTGCGCTGCTGTATTACGTTTGCTGGTACTTTACCAGCGGCCTTCCCACCTCCGCTGACCACGCTGGAAGCGTCTTTTTCGTTGCAGTAAGCCCGCCCACCTGTCTTCCGCATGCGAGAACTAACCCCTTCCCAGATAATGTATGAGTGCCTTTACACGGGCATAGGGCAGATGATTGCCGCTTACACACCGAACGCCGTGTTTGCATCACTGGTCAACCCTCTGGTGATTACCACTCTCGTCTCCTTCTGCGGCGTGATGATTCCATATAGCCAAATCGTGCCATTCTGGCGATACTGGTAAGGCAATCCCTGCATGAACCATGATCTAGCTTGAGCAGATTCTGACGGCCGTTTTCTTTAGGATGTACTACCTCGACCCCTTCAACTACCTCATGAGTTCTCTGCTGGTGTTCACTACCTGGGACAAGCCCGTGCACTGCAAGCCCGAGGAGCTAGCTGTGTTTGATCCGGCTCCCAATCTAACATGTGGTGAATATCTCAATGTCTACCAGCGTGGCGTGGGAATAGCCACGAACCTTCTGAACCCGGACGATACCCTCGGGTGCCGCGTTTGCCAGTATACTGAAGGCGGAGATTACCTCCGTACGCTCAACTTGCAAGAACGATACTACGGATGGAGGAATGCGGGCATTGTCGTTGTATTCGTGGTCGGTATCTACGGGCTTGTATTCCTCATGATGAAACTCCGGACCAAGGCCACCAAAAAGGCCGAGTCCTAGGGCGGGAGGAAAATCAGTGATGAAGACCTCATTAACGACTGAGCTGTTAATATTGCGCCCGTTTGGAGTCTTTCGAGGGTTTGGCTGATCGTTGGTAACCGTTTGACAGTGTTTACATGGTTATAGAAAGGGTAGATAATAGTCTATAGATATATTGATAGCTAATTGTTGGCCTTGCTCTTTCAATAGCACAACTTGACCGGAATCGTCTCTTTGTGACCTGTTCTATTTTGTAGAAGTGACGGATTATATGGAGGATTACTTACATAGTATTGTACGGCAAGCAGATGAATTTAATCCTTTGACTAGCGATAGTGACTATTGCTTCAGTTAGGGTTCGAAAGTACACCAACCATCAGCAGACAATATGGCCTGCAGGCGACGAGGTAATATTCGATATATTCCACATAACTCATCCTGTTGTGGCTGTTGAGTAATCAAGAGAGTGGACGGTTAAAAATCAATCCGATTTAGTTAAATATCGGCTTATGGACTAAGAGGTTGCGGGTGAACTAATGCAAATGCGAGTGGTTATGTGATACTTCTAAGGTGCAGATCGACGGAATTGGGGCTTGAAGCTAGCTGCCAATTAGAGCTAAATCCAGCAGAGGTCTGGCAACCTCGCTAGGACGTCATAGACTCTATCAGAGCTTGGGATAGCCCTATATCCTAGTACATAGAGGACTCAACGCAAAGTAGGGTTGTTATTTTTGTGGGTTGGGCTGGGTTCTCCTGTTCCGCTAACCTAACCTCTAGGTTGGGCCTTAATCTGACAGACTTATCTCACTGATGAACGCTTTGAAGGTCTTATATTGTCAGGAGAGATCCTGAAACAAACGAACCCCGGGCACTTCTTTGCTAATTTCTTGAAGATATAATGTAGACGCCGCGTTCTACTGGCTTTTCAGTCAAAGAGTGAACATCCATATTAGCGAAGATCCTATGCTTACGCGTAATTTATCGGTATATATAATGCTTTAGCCTAGGCTAAAAGGGACTATCATCTCAAAGCAGTATCGTTTAATTACTGAATCTCCGCCAGACTGACAATGCTTAGTCTGGGTTTCCAATAGAGCACTGATCATCATGGTGACACGTCATAGCAATGGCTTATAAACTTCCGGACTAGTAACAATATTGGCAACACTGAATGATTCCTATTCTCCTCCCACATGCGCCAATGCCTGCGTTGCTCCACTGGTGTTCTGATATGCCGGGGTAGAAGCCTGCGAGATCACCCCTCTGTTACTGGCGAGTGTCCAGGGTCAATGCTCCGGCGCCAGGAACCTCTTGCAGTAGTGTGTTCGAGAATGAGGAAAGCCGCCTTTGCCCACGTTGCCAGGCTTGCTCAGCACATCATCGGGCTTATAGAAGCAGATAAAGATTTAGTCTATCCTTATCCCCGACGCCGATGATCTACAGGTTGACAGCTGTTTATAGACATTACAGACCAGAGAAGTCGGATTTATTGTAATGTACTCCGTAACTCTTGTGAAGGTACGGAGTAGGTAATAAGACTATGGCAATAGCGATCATGGCGTAGTATCTTATCCTAGGAACCCCTACCTTGGTACTAGCCTCGAATAGCCCAATACTGCAGGATGGGCCTTGCTCTAATTGCTTGGACGGCCAAACCTATCTTGAGTAAACGAATGATACGCTCATATACCTGTCGGAGTAGTACAGAATTCTTTGTAGCCCACTACCATCACTTTTGCTTGTCTCCAGTTGGTAGTCCTTCGGCGTCTGGTAGTTTTTTCACATAACCCCCAACTAAGGTAGTGATTGTAGCACTCGGCGTTTAGCTTCTAACCTGGAATTCATAAAGTATTATACTCCTAAGAATATTACACCCCCTGCTAGTCCCTCCGCCGTTCGCTCATCTGTTGCTTCAGCGGTTTCCGCAACGTCACCTACGCGTGTTGCAATTTTCTAATGCAACCAGGGAGGTGCTCTGATTGAATAAAAAAGGGAATCTGTTCATAGCAAGAGTGATTACGCGGCCTTCATAGCGGCAGATGTCCTTATGAAGAGGCGGATTTTCTTTCACAGGAACCATCTCTTTATATATTTTCCTACTTCCTGTAATTAGTTTCCCTTCCTTTCATTTTTACATGTTTTAAGATACAAATGAGCCATGCATCCTGTTGCCATTTCCACCGCAGTAACATGCACTCTGGTGCCAGTCACGTCTGCTGCGCTCTATGATACGGTGATTCAGACCAAGTATGGTGGTGTGCAGGGTTATCCCGCCTTCAACAGCACCAACACTAGCAACCTAACCCACTGGAAAGATATTACTGTTTGGAAAGGTATCCCTTTCGCAGCTACCACTGGTGGCCAAAACCGTTGGAAGGCACCACAGCCCGCCAGCCCGTGGAGTGGCACGCTGGATGCTCGCAACTGGGGTCCTGTGTGTCCATCTGCCACTAGTGGTGATAATTATTACACCATCGATGAGGACTGCTTAAACCTCAATATAAGGAGTCCGGCAAATTCCACCGCTGCTAAGCTTCCGGTTGTGATGTGGAGTTACCCTGCCCAATCTACCGCCGCCGACGCTCTCTTCGATGGTGGCGGCATGGCTGATCAGGGTATTGTCTTTGTCAACTACAACTACCGAACTGGCGCGTTTGGCTGGCTCGCTCACCCTGAGCTTTCGGCGGAGTTCGAGAAGGTCACTGGCTCCAACAGCTCGGGTAACTGGGGCATGCTCGATCAATTTGCTGCACTTAAGTGGATTCATGCCAACATCGATGCGTTTGGTGGTGACCCCGACCATATCACTGTCATGGGCCAGTCCGCCGGCTCTGCCGCGAGTCAGCACATCCTGAACAGCAAGCTCACCAAGGGTTTATTTGTGGGAGCCATCATCGAGAGTGGTGTTCGGGACCCCGAGGATCCCTTGTGTACGAGCCTCGCCGAAGGATACGTAACTCAGAGCGATGCTCTTGAGACGGGTCAGACATACCTTTCAAAGTTAAACGTGTCCAGTATCGCTGAGGCCCGTAACCTGACCATGCAGCAAGTGATCGACGGTGCCTCTGGCTCCAGTCGGGAAGATACGATTATGTTTAAAGCGACTCTGGATTACTATGCCATGCCCGATACGTATTGGAACACTCTGGTGAAGGGGCTAGCCAACGATGTGCCGGTGCTAACTGGAAACACCAAGGACGAAAGTGGCGCAACCTACGGTCTGAACATCAGCTTGGAAGAATATCTCTCGGAGGTGAACGAGACTTACAGTGGTGTCTGGGCGGAGCGCTTCCTGGAGTTGTATCCGG
The DNA here is from genome assembly GCF_018404265.1 of Aspergillus viridinutans. Classification (NCBI taxonomy): domain Eukaryota; kingdom Fungi; phylum Ascomycota; class Eurotiomycetes; order Eurotiales; family Aspergillaceae; genus Aspergillus; species Aspergillus viridinutans. Next base: position 812,831 of record NW_025091225.1, on the reverse strand, counting down.
CCAACGACTCGACCACGGCCTCTGGTGCCTACAACTCCATGTTCACTGACCGATCCAAGGTCGGCACCTTGTTATGGTCCCAGCTTTGGGCTACTGCCCGGAAGAGCCCGGTTTACAACTACTTCTGGGACCACGCTCCTCCTGGCCAGAGCTCTGGTGCTTATCATAAATCCGAAATCAACTATGTTCTGAACAACCTCTACGCCACCGACAAGCCCTGGACTACGGAAGACTATACCATAGCCAAGACTATGAATCAATACTGGGCCAACTTTATCAAAACCGGAAATCCGAATGGTGACGGCCTGGTCTCGTGGCCAGCCGTTAAGTCGTCGGAGCTTGTTCAGCATGTTGGTGACGGATGGGGTCAAATCAGGGTTGTCTCGAGCAAGAAGGTGGAGCTTTTCAAGAACTGGTTCGCCACCTTGGAGAAATACTAGGTGGTTCATTTCATCGCACTATTTCATGAAGGAGAGTCAACATTTTTGTTTGTTCGTGGCTTGTGTCTCACTTGACTTGACTCACACTCCAACGCATGGGCCATATGAAGCCATGTATAGCTTTATGATCGCAGATTTCCTTCTTTTCAGATCTGATACTACAAGTATGATCGTTCTTGTTTACTTACTATACACTTTTGAATTTGTATACACTCTTAGTGGCATGGCGGTGGGCTAAATTGGTTCGACTTTTATGAAGGCAGTTAAAACGCGTCGGCTACCCCCCTACAGTGAAAGCCTTTGCTCTTACAGCGCGAGCTGCACCATCTCACCGTCCGCTGGTGCTTCCTAATATCCTCCAAACTGATTAGGGAGAGCTAGACTGTGCTCGGTGCTTAAAGAATGTCAAAAGCTTTGCAGCAGCATTATGCCCGTTCCTCTCCGCAAGATCCAAGGCACGCTGTTACTGCTGTTCGCCATCGCCGGTGATTGATGCCCCGCCATTAAGAAGCATCTGAAGCATATCGATCCGACCATGTTCGGCTGCTGCCTCCAGCGCTGTGCGTCCATTGAATATTGCAGGAGCTGCATTGACATCTGCCTCTAGGTCAATCAGTCTTCGGGCGATGCCAAGGTATCCTCGAATGGCCGCGATCTGTAATGCCGTAGCGCCACCGTCGGTAGCAGGGGCCCCGTTGACGTCAGCCCCGTGAGCAAGAAGCATATTTACCAGTTCCATATTTCCGTTGTCGACTGCGTGTTGCAAGGCCGTGCGGCGATGAGCACCTTCGCCTAGGTAGTTGATATCGGCGTGCTCAGCTAGTTTCCGCGCCACGGCAACCTGCTGCATTTTGACCGCAGCCTGAAGAGGAGTGAAGACCTCCTTCCTTGCTTCTACCATGTCTCCATATTCATCCTCATCATCCGGATAGAAAACCGTTATTTCTTGGTTCACGTCCGGCCTGAAATTTAGCCGGTCCTCCGCCAAGTCATTCTGACCCAAAAAGACCGCAATTGTCAAAGCACGGCCAGTTGACCTTGGGTCCCACGGGGCGGACTGAAGAAGAATCTGCAGCATAGACCTATCGCCCTGCTCTGCTGCTATTTCGAGTGCCGACTCAGGGGTATCCAGACAAAATCCATCCAGATCCCAAACCTCCTCAAACATCTGTGGCGCTCCTGTGGGGTCCACGCCTGCCTCTAGAATGAGTTGCAGGAGGTCGCATCTCCCGAGCAGTATCGTATTACCAACTGCCGTAGGAGTCTTTCCAAGGAAGCCTGTCAGTAAGCGCGCCAGGAATTGAGTACGGTTGTCGTCAGAAATAGTAGCAGCGACTGCATGACTGAGGTCACTGTCAGTGACCCTGGCGTCCCGTTGAAGGATAGCCTCAGCAACAAAGAAATTGCGTGTCTGGATTGCTGCTCCCAGTGGTGTTTGCTCAGAGTTAGAACATTCAACATCTGTAGTCGTAGCTAGGAAGTTGATGTTGATGTTGATGTCAAGCAGGTACTGCACTAGTTCATGGTCTTTTGCTAATATTGCAGCCGTCAGAATACTGCGTCCGCATATCTGCAAAATACCCTGCAATATTCCACTTTGCTGCAGATATATAGCAGTCTCCATGTTTCCGATACGGCGTAGCTTTGGGGGGAACACGGACGCTCCAGCACTCTGCAGCATATGAAGCAGTGCTCGGTCTCCTTTTTCAATGGCGGCGCCAAGCACAGTTCCAGGGGCTCTGCTGTAGACATCATTCAGTCGTGCTCCACAGGTGATCAACAAGTTGACGATTTCAAGGCTGCTCATTTCCAGTGCAACAAGGAGAGCGGACGAGCTCTGTTCCTCATGATTCCAAGGTCTATCTACCTTGGCACCATGAGCTATCAACAATCTGCACAAATCCACGTTGGTTTTCTTCACGGCACGCTCAAGAAGAGTTACTTTTCCACCGCCATCAGCAGCTGCAACGTCCAATTTTGCCTCGAGCAAAAGTTGGGTGATTTTGAAACATCCAACCTCGACAGCTAGCGCGAGGGGCGAAACCAAAGGCAGCCCATCCACATCTGGGTTGACATTCACACAAGCGCGCAATAGAGGCTCTATGATTTCAAGCTTCTTTGACGTGACGCCAAGGCCTAGAACAGTGGTTGTTCCCCAGTCGTCATCAAACTCTATAGCCACCAGGGAATTGACGTCAGCACCTTTAGCAAGCAAAATGTCTATCATTGCAACGTTTCGGGACTCCACAGCTTGGGCAAGGGCACTTATATCCTGCCACCCTGTTCGTGCGTTCACATCCTCGCATGCATCAACAAAGTCCCTGAAGATCTCAATGCTGCTCATGTCATACATCGCAGCATCACGAAGACACGACGGCGAAACAATAGCGCCATGGGACAGAAGTGTTCGCATTGCCTGTTCACAATCGCTTCGGATGGCATAGTGGAGGGCGGAATTCCCATTGTATGACAAGTTCACATCAACCTCATGAGATAGAAGTAGGTCCATAAGGCCCGTGTCTTCCTCCCACGCAATCGACGCGGAAAATTGCAGGGGCGTAAGCGCCCCATAGCGGACGGTCTCAATCGGATTATTTGGACTCATGCCGGCCCTGAGCATCATCTCCACAGTGTCCAGGTCGACCAATCTCAATGCACTTGCAAAGAGCTGCTCAGCTATGGCGCCAGCTGTTGGCTCTGGCGTTGATAGAAGGATCTGCAGACGCTTCAGGCTGGTCCAACCAGACGTTTTGAACATTTGCATAATGCGCTTGTCATTTGAATCCATGCTTGCGCCGGATACATCACTCGAGACTTGCGTTGCAAAGATTGTTCGATAACAGAAACAGCTCCAGATGCAGACGATCCATGCCTGTTTGATTGATGTCGCACAGCCTTGCAGAAAGAGTGTGATGCTGGCCCTCAAAGTCTTCCGGCATCAGTATGCTGAGAGCCGTGGCTATTCGGGAGCTACTTTTTATATTCGGAGGTTGGCTGAGCTTGTTCCAGGGCACGATTGAGCCAAGTATTTGCATTAAATCCAGGTTCTCCTTGTGGGATGAAACCTCAGCGCTCCGAGGTGAGGCTGCGAGGCTGGACGATACGTTATCTATAGGACAGTTACCACAAGTCGAAGGAAGGAACGGCTCCGTCGTCTCGTACCTTGGCCCTGTGCTGGTTGGAGCAGTTTGGAGAATCGTAGCCAAGGGAGAGATGCGTCCCACTGAAGACGCATGCCCGGTGATGCTGGGGTACAGACCACGACCCCTTCAGGGGTATATGGGGACGGGCCTAGGGCTTTATTAGAAACGTACTGAGCGGCATTTTGGCAGAGGAGGCTCACCACCAAGGAATTGGTCTCTTACGGACACAAAAGCCTGTTTGTAACTCACTTTCCTCACCTTCTCGGGTGGATGCTGAATGCCGTCAAAGAAGACCTCGGTTTCTTTGCCGTGTTCTCTTTTTCTCTTCTCGACTCGTCTCCCAATGACCTTCCAGTCTGCTGCTCGTAGTTCGTACTTTTTCAACCCCCATTTCTTGAATTGGCGTTGGTACTGCTGTTTTTTGTTTCCTTGTCAGCTATGTATATACAAGTCCAGTAGTATAGTATCTCAGCACGTACGATCTCTCGAAGCCATACATGGATTTCATAGCATCCATGACCCGAGGAAGGGTTTTCTTTTCCGATATGTAAAGACGCTCGATCTCCGCCCTGAACGTTTCCCATTCCGTGTCTGCCATGGCTATGAGCGCTGACGTTTGCTGAGGATTTTTGAGGAAAAGAATACTGCAAAAGAGCTTCTGTAATCAGGACTCGACCGAAAAGAACTGCTGTGAGGAGGGAGGAGGGAGAGGATAGAACGCTGGGCTGTCACTTTTAAATAAGGCAGGGCACAACACAGCAATCGTCACAGGTGAGCCTTATTACCAGGAGCGAGGCTCTCGTCCAAAGAGACGGTGAGGTAAGATTCAGGCCCAAACTTATTCTCATTGGCCGAGTCTCAAATATCGATGCATCTCACGCCAAGACGCCAGATTGATGATTGGAGTCTACGTGTATTCTCCTGCAGCGCTGCGCGTCTGCTATTCGTCTATGGTTCTCCATTCTGACGCCTTGAAACAACATTAGTTGAGCCTGAGGCGTCGCTAAGTTCAGCCTAAGACAAACTAAAGAGCTTCCATGTAATGTTTCCCTCCAGGCCCATGGCTCACCAGAGGTCGTATCTTATAATTCTGATTGGTCCGTTCTCAAATATCGGATCGATCCCTTTGCCGACACAAGGCGATTTACCAGAAAGCCTCGATGATCAGTGTAGACAAAACTAGGAAGTCAACATGGGAAAGAGAAACTTGACAAGATCCGCCTGGGGGTCTATACTATATTAAGACCTCTTCCTTTCTTCCATCTGATCGGAGGATGATTCTACCTTTGTTTCTATTCCTCCAGTTCTTGTGCTTAATCATCGTTTTTACAGTACTTAGCCTAGCTACCTTTCTTCACAATGGGGTGGGCGGCCAATTATCCCGACCTGGCAGAGGACTATGTCCCTGGGCAGCCAACCGATTTTTGCACGTTTCCCCAAACCTCTGGACCCGACGTTTTACCATCTCCCCCTACCAAGACTACATGTAATCCACACCAGCTACAACTAAGCCAACTTAGTCCCGGTGATGCCAATCTTGCTGCATGGTTTAGCGCCGTACCTGCTCCGAGTCAGAACACAAGCCAATGGGGGCCTGTTGTGATCGACAGCCCGAATAATCCCGACCCAAATCCCCGGGCACATCTTCGTTCCAGCAATTGTTCTCAGCCTGCTGTCGCTTTGCACCCCTTTTCCCCACTCAGTCATCTGCCGCCCCAGGGACAGCCGAACACGCAGAACACGCAGGACACTAGCGTGATCGGGCAGCGACAAAAGACTCGGCAACGCCGCCGAACCACAGAGTATGTAGTCTTCGTCTTATTCTTCCTCTTCTCCTCCTCCTGCTCTTCCATCGTCAGCATAAGGTTGCATCTTAATTAACATTGCGCTTGTGTCACAGTTCGCAAAACACGGCCTCAGGCCTCTTTCAATGCAAGTGGGAAGGCTGCCGCTATCACGGCGCCTTCGGCCGCGAATGTGACCTTGTACGCCATATCAAAACACTACATATCTCGCCCGGCGCGCATCCCTGCCTCGTGGAAGACTGCACTGCTGTCTTTAATCGGGGGGATAATCTGCAGGAACACATGAGGCGCTGCCACTATCTTAGTTGAAGGGCAAAGAGGAATGTAAAGAATTTGAAACCCTCTTCTCTTTCTTTGCCTTGATCGGGAGATGTTCACCACAGCAGTTAGATTAGTGTAGCTATCTATTTCATGGACTAACTTCTATGTTTAATGATCTTAAACAAGACCTTATCCTGTTTTAAGCAGGTAGGTTCTACCCTGGCGAGGAAACTGAATGTACTCACTTTATATTTTCGTATTTTGACCCTCTTTACCCCAAGTACCCGTCCCGGATGTGTGTCAGTCTATATAAACACTTCAATCTCCAGTTGCCTTTGGGATCCTCAGAAACATCTCAACACTGCACTCTTCCTTTTATTTTGTCTAACGCTTCCTTGGAAACCGAACCTGTTCTCGTCCTTTTATGTTCCTCTCCTGAGAGCTTTGTCAAACAAGATGTCCAAGGTCCTGAAGCAATTTGAAGACGCGATTTTCAAGGGAGGGCTTTACAAAAAACTATTCCAGAAACAAACCCCCGCAAACGCATTGCACCAGCGCAGATAAAGGATAATGATTCCATTTACCAACTCCGCCTAGACGCTGACTAGTCCAAAGACGGGAAAAAGAATGTCTATTTGCAAGTCAACTCACAGGCAAAAAACGATGCTCTTGCAGCTTTCAGCAAGAGAAATGGAACCCATGCAAACTTGGCTTCCGGCTCCATCAATGATAACACCCCCGTTGAGTCGCAGGAGGAAGCTGCGCGGAAGTTCTGGGAGGATATGCGACAGTATATCACTATAGCAAACATCTGCCGCTTCTAGGTTACGTTATAAGACGAAGAATGACACGGTAAATAGTATATTACTCGGCGTTATTAGCGCCTATACCAGCGCAGATACTCTACTACCCTTTCATATAGACACGACAATTCGACCCACGGTATTGACGGATCTTCCCTCGGAAACTACTATAAGGCATTTCACATCTGCAGTGAACGACACGATGCGCGATCTATCACATTCCCGCCTTCACCTTATCCCCTCCACAGGTACGTCTCTGATCAATGCGTCTGGGCACCTCCAGACAGAACCGACAAGCATGCCCAACTCGTGGATTGATTCGGCGTCTTCAAGCTTGATCAGGTCTAGTCAAAAGAACGACTGTCATGTCCCATACCACCTCAAAGCGTTATCAAGTCGACTATCAGAAAGGAGCAATCTCGGGCGGACGACGATACTCGTGCTCCCAACCCGCTCCACGCAAGTAATACCAAGGAACAACCATCACACCATCGAACGGGACCTTCATCCACCCCACGTCTTCCAAAGTACACCCTTCAATCGCCTCTTCCTCGTCCTCAAGCCTTTCCCCTTCATAGAACGGGTCATACTCCTTCCAGTCCCTTCGAATAAGTCGCACAAACCCCCCCTCCTCTTCATCGGTGAGGACAGAGTCCAAGACATCCTGCGTAATCTGCAGACAGAAATTGTATCGTTGCGACAACTGCAGCCGCGGGCTAGTAGCATCCGGTGCTTCTTGCACTGCGGTCGCCACCCACTGCCGAAAATGCTGTCGAATCACAGCCGTAGTAGCCCCGTCCAAGCTTCTCGAGTCTTCAATCACGGTCAGGGCTAGATTATCAAGTAAATCGAGGTCCCCCCAACTTTCCAGCGTGTCCTTGGTATTGGCGAGTAGCCGACGCATAAACTCGACCCAGGCTGTATTGCTCTGGTAGGTACACCGGTAAATAACAAAGCCCCAGTCGCGAAGGCCATCTTCGTGGAGATCCCGCTCGATTCGGTCGGCCGGGGTGAGCGTGGGGCTCCTGTCCGGGAGGCGTGGAGACAGTCTCTGCACGGGAGGGAATTGAGCCGGTGGCCGAGTGTGATTTTCCATTTGGCTCAGGCAGATAGGCGAGGTTGTTGCTGGTGGAATGGAGGAGAAGGCCTGATGGGGGATATCCCGATATCTTTGTCTGGCTCCGAACAGGCGAGTCGCGTTCAAAAAATTGAGCGGGATAGGACTGGGACTGAGAAATAACTGCCTAGGTATACCCCTGGCCCGAAGCCTCATTGTAAGCTTCCCTGGGTGCTATATGTGAGAAGGGGGTTATTGTGGGGTCTGCCGTGATGTACTGCTGGGAAATGAGGCCAGCCCCAGGAGGTTCCAATTGGATCGCCCGGTAGCTTAGTAAGGTAGTGTCAGCCATTTTTCCACTACGCCAAAAAGGTGTCTAGACGACCATTTCTAGCATAGTAGAAATGATAGGCATATTCTGGTTGACAGGTAGACACGTCGTAAGCGGCACTTAGGCAGCTAGCTACTGGTGATAGATGTGCTGAATTCCTTAAATTGCGGGATTCAGCCGAACAGGATAGGTCATAACATGTTACGGTATCGACTCTCTACTCTTTCAGCAACCCCCTCTCCCTCCGTCCATGCCCAGTCAATATCGCGCTCAGTTTCGTAGCCATAGCACCACATTTGCGTAGCCGGATCACCCCATTGATTTGGACTGTGACTGAAGGGGAGACCCTCCACTTCCCGCGCCATGGCCGCATCGCGCGCCTCCTGCAAGGGCCCATCCGCAAAATGCCACAGCTGGCCATTGAGCAGACTGGCCTCCTGCATCTGGCTCGCCCGTACGACCCGCACTTTCTCGAAAATGGCTAATGCCTCGGACAGCTGCTCCGGGGACCGCATGTGGGATAAGGAGCGCGCCAGAGCCACGCCGTCTTCCACGGCCATCGCCGCACCTATGACGGATTAGTCAATGGGGTTCACTCCAGATGGGTGTACATCTTACCCTGCGACATATACGGCAACATCGCATGAGCCGCATCGCCCAGAATGACCAACTTGCCCCTCGTCCAGCGAGTGAGCAAGGAGCCGCTTATCAAGGGCCATTTGATCGTCTTCTCCACCATCCCAATAATCTTGGTGAGGCTGTGGGTACATGTGAGCAAGGGGACGTCGTATAGACATGCATGAGGAGACTCACACAGGGTCCCATCCCTGGAACTCGGCCTTCATATCCTGCAGGGCCGTCTGCGCGTTCCACGTGGCTGGGTCGGAGGTATCCCGGTGCGAGAGCACCATGTTGAAGGCTTTGCCTGCCCCAATCGTATAGGTCATGGCGTGTCTCGAGTCGCCGATCCTGTGGTCTAGCGTGAGCAAAGAGGACTTCCTGGGGAACTCCCCCACAAGTGAAGACACTACCAAATATTCAGTGCGGGTCGTTCCAGGATCCAGGACACGTCGGGGTCATTTCGCTTCCGGTTCGCGTCAACGACCGCCCGATACGCAGCGAAGCCGGGCTTTAGGAAAGGCATCTCCTCACCATCGAGGACCACCTTCCGAGCCACAGACTTGATGCCTGCCATCCTCTCAGCTCACGTGGCCATAGAAAAAGGTAGCAAGGGAAGACGTACCGTCTGCCGCAACGACCAGGTCTCCCGTGTGACTTGTGCCGTCTTCCAGGGTGATGCTACCCAGCACCGGATCATAATTGGCGACTCTTGCCCCCAGCCGGATTTCAATACCCATATCCTTGGCTTTCCGACACAACGCCGAGTGAAAGTCCGCCCTATGGATCACGTAATAAGCCGCGTGAAAGTTATCGATGAAGTCCGGAAGCAGCCTGGTCTTTCCAATCACCTTCCCATTCTGCCATCGACGGAAGGAGATAGACTCTGGCGAGGTGACGTGAGGCTTCAGGTAGGGCTCTAGCCCGAGCTCAAACAAGATGCGGGTCGAGTTGGACGGGATTTGAATTCCCGCACCCACTTCCCCCAGCACGGCCGTCTGCTCGTAGACGGTGACGTTGTGGCCGGCTTGCGTGAGAGCAATGGCCGTGGCCAGGCCTCCTAGACCCGCACCGACAAGAAGGATGCTCAATCGCACTGGCGCGCCCGTGGGCTTGGGGGAACTGGGAAGGACGCCGTCCAGCGTCTTTGCAAACTGGAGGCAGTTGCCGGGGTAGGTTGGCATCTGTTCTCAATTTCGGTTGTCAGAAAGATGATCATGCCATGTCGTTTGACTGCCAACACACTTACCGTGAGTGACTGGTGATTGGGAGCCGCGCCCGGCCCTTCTCTGGAAACCATGGCAAAATCTGTATTGACAGGGAGACGTTCCTGTATCGTATAACTTGATGATGTGGCCCGTACTGGAGATGAACTCGAGGTAGCCTCTTATAACTACAAGGTACTTGACTACTGATTGAGGGGTGGGTTCGGGCTGTAGGCCGACCCGACCTCTCCCCGCCGTGTGCCTCTACCCGTTCTATGCCCGACAGGCATTTCATCATCCGCCTTCCACACAAGGCATAAGTTCCCGGGCGAACGCCCAGTGATCGACTTCGGAGGAGCTGTATTAAACGTTGCCGGATTCTATAATCCTGCGAACCCTCGCGATGGCTCCCTCCATGATGGACACGCCTCCCCAGAACGCGGACAGCGCGGCGCAACTGCTGCAGGATCTCGAGGCCAGCAAGACCCTGCCCCTCTGGACCCAGATGACGAGACTCAACCCCCCGAAACCGAACGACACCGCCGTTCCCTTTGTGTGGAAGTATGACAGCATCCGCCCCAACCTGCTTCGTGCCGGTCACCTGGTCACCGAAAAGCAGGCGGAGCGGAGAGTCCTGATGCTGGTGAACCCGGCTCGAGGTATGCCCCTTTGGGATTGGTTGGGCCGGTGGTCTCTCTAGACCTGTTAGTGACACCCCCAACCGAGTAGATGCCCCGTACACCACCGATACGCTCTACGCCGGCCTGCAACTAGTCATGCCGAATGAGACCGCGCCAGCGCACCGACACACCGCGTTTGCGATGCGCTATATCATCAAGGGCAACGGGGGATTTACAGCGGTGCATGGGAGACGCATCTGCATGCAGAAGGGAGATGTGATACTGACGCCTACTTGGAACTACCACGACCATGGCAAGGACGGCAGCGGCCCGATGATCTGGCTGGACGGCCTGGATCTGCCCAACTTCTGACACTTCCCGGTCCATTCTGTCGAGCACTATAGCGAGCCTCGCTACCCGGCCGAGGATGTCGACACGTCTGCCTCTCCCATTGTCTTTCCCTGGGACCAGATGAAGGCTCGCTTGGATGAGACGGAGGGCAATTGGGCCACACAGCGCTATCTGAAAGCCGATGGTCGAGAAGGTAAGCCGCTTCCGACGCCATGCTGCACGGATGGAACTAGCGGAGGGGGGTACGATCAGTGAGTCGTGTTCTGGGCAGCTGCGCAGAGAGGCTGAATGCGAGCACGTCGTCCCCACGCCGGCAAGACACCCTGTCCGCCGTTTATCATGTCATCGCCGGCAAGGGTCGCTCGGAGGTCGGAGGCCAAACGCTGGAATGGAAAGCGGGAGACACCTTCTGTGTACCCTCCTGGCATGCCTACCAGCATTTTGCCGATGTGGGCGAGACGGTCTATCTCTACCGCTTCGACGATAAGCCGATGATCACGGCGCTGGGCTTCTATCGGTCAGCTGAGGTTGATACCGAGAAACTAATCTCCGACTGAAGAGGGAGGTGCTCTATGCAGTTCATTACCTTTAGGTAGAATAGTTAACTAATGAAGGTATTGTGTCAGAGTAGTCGGTTGCCGTTGGACTGTAGCTAATGGAGTAATGGATATATCCATGGACCACAACTAGGTAGCTAGTCAGGCGACCCGTAGTATTCTAGCCATACCACTAGGATATATATATTTTAGTCTATATAGATATACAATAGGACTATTCTCTGCCTACATATAGAGAAATATATTTCTGTCTAAGCCTAGATAAGTAAGACAAGCTCATCACTCAATGCCCTGAAACCAACGTAGTCAGAGAAAGGGAAGTAATAAACTCGGATGCACGTTTCAGTCCAGGCTATTGATTCAAAGGGGCAAATCCTCCCCTCAACAATTATCAGACACATCCACAAACAACTTGATCAGTCTCCCATCCAAAGCCCCTCCGAACCCTAGCTGCTCGCGAACCGCCCCACCCTTTGCACTGAGGAAGGACATGAACACCCCCATCAGGAAACCCTTCTGATCGTCGTAAGTCCACCAGGACCCGTCCGTGGCCTGCGCCTTGAAGAAGTAATCCTCACCGCCGAACGGGTCGGAGAACTGCCCACAAAACTGCTGGCTTCCGTCGTCCTCGTCCTGGGCCCACTTGCCACCTGGCCGAACCACTAGGAAATCAAACTCACACTTCGCGGCGTTACGCGCCTTGGAGAGGATGTCGAGCCATTGCTCCGGCCCCTGCCCGGCGGTCGGGGCAGCGGCGCTCGAGTTATAGCGGATCATGCTGCCACCTGCGAGGGCGATTGTATCTGGAAGGAGCTTCAGGGCCACATCGCGGGCCTCGCGGCAGGTAGAGAGGATATACCGTTCCTCAGCCATCATTGCTGAGCGATCGATGGGTATCATAAGGGATCCCCTAGTGTCCTCATAGAGGCGAGGCGGACTGTGGTGGCGGAGGGAGGCAGCCCAGATCATCCGCCGGATCTCCACGGGGAGGAGGGGGAACTGCGGAAAGGATTTGGGGGAGTTTAGCATGGGGTTATATTGGAAATATTGCTCTCTGTGTCTTCTCTCAAAGGGGAATTTCCTTGTCCCTCGGTTCCAACCCCCATGTCTTTGAGGAACGATGTGAGGACCGATCGAAATTCCATGCTCTAGTTCTACCCCTCCCTAACTACACCCGCCAGGAACCGTGGGTTATCCCATATATGGTTAATGCATTTAGTGGCAGGTTGGATTAGGGCTTACTTAGATCCAATCAAAGTGCAGATTGGTCAGCCAGTCTAGTTAACTAACTACCTGAGTAGTTCTGGTCTTACTCAGCCGAGGTACAACATCCAGACTTTCCCGGTTGCCGGCTTACCCTTTTGCCTCTTTCCCCGTCCCCAGTCCCGGTTCCATTCCTTCCCCTTGCACGGGCCCGGTAGAGACAGCTGAGCAGAAGCTGAGCCAAGCCACAGGCAAGCATCAAGGCCACCCGCCCCCCGTTATGGAGCCGCCGTCCGATCAACTTTCTCTCCAGGGGCCACCGGGCAAACGTCGCCGCGATGTATGTCGCACGCGAAAGTCCAGGGTAGGTAGGGCATCCGGGGACCGCCGTGCAGCAAAGATGAGCCCTCCCACTGATCGCTGCTGTCCCTAGTGTGATGGCATCCGGCCCCAGTGTGGCATGTGCAAAGACCTGGGGTTCGAATGTGTCTATACCCCGCCAGTCACCGCCACAAATGTGATTGTGCAAAAAGAGTGAGCCTTGAAACATCCCGTTGTTGTTGCTGCTGTGTGTGTGAGTGTGTGCTAATCGGTCCTAAGCTACCTCAAAGATCTGGAGTCCCGGGTGAAGTCGCTCGAGAAAAACCTCACCACCATGCGATCGGACCTGTCGGGACTAGCGGCGCAAATGACCAGCAGAAGCCCGCCAAGCGAAGGTCAACTAGAGCCCTGCCATGAGCCCCTGGCCGACCTGGCAGGGCCTGAGGACCCCATTGATGCCATGGGCGCGGTAACCTTCGCGGATGAGGAGGACTGCGGGTATTTCGGTGAAGGCGATGCGTCTCCCATCCGTCCAACGCTTAAGCTAACTGGAAACTGCTGCAGGCCCATCCTCGAACATCGCCTTTCTGCGGCACCTGTCCCGCGCAGTGTCGCACCGCGAAAGCAGCCAAAATCAAATCAACACGCCCCGGATCGATCAAATTGCCTATGATGGCGGCTTCGTCAGCGCCACCCGGCCGCCATCGCCGTTGTCGGGCTTCACGCCCACGGCTGGGCGGCCCGGGCTCGTGACGAATCCCACCTTGCCCTCGTCCGAGGAGACATTACGGCTGATTCGCCAGTATTTTTACGATACGGGATTGCTGTTCCCGTACATTCACCCCCCGACCTTTCTTGAGACATATGATGAATTCAAGAACAATGCCAAGAAAGTCCGCCGAACCTGGTTGGGCTTGCTGAGCATCATGCTGGCCATGGCCAAGGTAACCGCCGTGTCCGGCCATGCCCCGGCGGAAACGCGGATCAAAGAATCCACCGTCTACTATCGGCAGGCATTGAACCTGTGCCGGGGCGAAATGCCGCGAGGGACGACCCTGGAAGTCGGTGGGTTGATGCACCTTGTCCCCCGACTCTGGCGTAGTAGCGAACTGACCTTCCTGTAGTACAGTATCTCCTGCTCATGGGCCAGTATCTCCAGGGGACGCAGAAATCCGTCCAGGCGTGGACCGTGCACGGACTCGCCGTCAAGGCCGCGCTGCAGCTCGGGCTATATTCGAAAGATGCCTCCCAGGCGTTCTCCCCTCTTGAGCGCGAGATACGAAAAAGAACATGGTTTGGCTGTGTGGTATTGGATCGGTATGCGCCCCTCTCCGTGCTTGCGTTGGGCGTGGATTCCGACTAAACAGCCTCATAGAACCTTAAGCATGACCTTCGGACGACCGCCCGCGATCCCCGACAGTTATGTTCAGCTGGACCTCCCCGTCATCGATAGTATTGGCCAGGGCGAACCGTTCGTCGATGACAAGACCATCCGTCACAGCATCCAGTTCTTTAATAGCACCATGTCAGTTGGCCCCCACACCTCCCCCAGTTCGACTGCCCGCACCGACTGACCCTGACCAGAACCCTGTACAAGCAGATGGGCAACGTCATTGACCAGGTCTACGGCCAAAATCTGGGCTGTGGCCCTGGCCTGTCGGTTGGTGAGACGGTGGGCCGGGTGCTGTCGATTGAGAATCAGTTGTTCTCGTGGGTCATGGCGCTTCCGGAGAGCCTTCATCAATTAACGCTGCAGGGGCTGCGCGAGGAAATCAAGCAGTCGGAGAACCAGCCGCGGCCGTTCTCCCTGAAGTCCCGGGTTATCCTCACCCTGCGATATCTCCACACCCAGATCCTGCTGCATCGGCCCATCCTGGTGAAGTTTCTCGACGCGAGCCTCGCCTCCGGTCTGGAGCCTGGCCAAGAGCGGATTCTGAATGAGATCGGCCACAGTAGCATGAACAAGTGCGTCGAATCGGCCATGAACATTATCGACATAATCCACGAACTGGTCTCTGCAACAGGGTGGCAGCGCGATCTTCTAGGGGCGTGGTGGTACTCTTTGTATTATAGTAAGTTGCCCTTCCTCTTCGCTTCCATTCCAGTTTGCCGGTTGCTCATACTTTCTTGTCTTGGGGGACAGCGTTCAACGCGGCACTGGTCATTATTGGGGCCACCTGGGTACAGCGCGCAAGGCAGTCGGCCCAAGCTTCCCCCGTGCACCAGCCCGCCAATATGCAGCTCTATCCTGGTCGCGCTGTCGCAACTCTGTATTGACTGGATACGGGCAATCGGATGGTGGACCGCTGCAGGTACTATCTTGAGCAGTTAATCTCTGTCCTGCGTTTACAGCGTAAGGGATTCTGTGCACCGTGGTGGACTTGATGACACTAATCAGATTGCACAGCGGAAGACCCGACTGGTCCTGCCATGAGCAGCGCCACCCTGGGCTTTAACTTTTCGTCCTTTGGCATGGAATGTGGAGAATTTCTGTTGGATGACTTGTTTACGAATATCACGCACGCACCGGCGTTGAAACGTTGGTAGACTATATCAGGATCGACCGCATCTCCGGTCCTCAATCACGAACAGTCAAGGAAGGCTCTGGAACAGCACCACTGTTCTTGCTCTTTCGTTGAAAACAAAAGGCCACAATCTTCGTGTTCAGTAAGATAATCTATCAATTTGAATATTTCTATTCCTTTGACTGAACGGCACTGAGGACCGCTGATTCTATTACAATTACTCTGTCTGTGGCCTGACATCTCTCCCATCCACCCAGCTTCCATGTAGACCCTGGCGCAAGCGGACCGGAAGCAGGAACTTGGCCTGCGCGTGAGTGAAGTCTCGCGTGTCCAGAAGATGGAGCTCACTAGCCATAGTCTCATAGTTATTGACCAGCGCCAGAATATACCCATCTCCCTCCGTGGTCAAGTCCTTCCGGGGGATAAAGACCGGCTCTTGGACCAGATGGGTATTTCCGGGGAAGTAGACCTCTGTTTGCCCCGTGGCGTTGTCGAAGTGGACCAAGGCATTATACAAGGGGTAACCACCCCCGAGCTTGGGTCCAATCCGTTCGAAATCGGTACCCAGCTGCGGGTCCATCAGATCGAAGCAGCAGTGGCGATAGGGATGGGTGGCGAACCGGTCATCGATCCGGTAGAACTCTGAGTTGCCCTGGTGCAGCATTTTAGGTTCGGGAAGGGCGAGATCCTCAGTCTGGGGATCGAGGGTGAATCGGACCAGCTGGGAGCGAATCAAGCTGGACTCGGGTGCGCTTCCCTGGGCATCGGGCCACCAGAAGAACACGTTTGTCTCACTTAAGCCCAGGTCGATCACCAGATGGCCGTTTTCATCCTCGTAGGCGTTGGCCGTGTGGCCCGGGAAGGAATTCTTATATTGGAACCACTGCATCGGTGTTAGTTGCTCTTACTGCAGACAGAGGGCAGGAGAGGGACTGGCATAGGTACCTTGGCATCTTCGGCTTTGGCGCCCCGTCGTGGCATGACCCCCAAGTAGAACGGGGTCTCGGGGCTCCATTGCCAGTGGTCTCCTCCTTGTTTCATGCGTTCAATGTCACACACTTGAGGTATGATCGGGAAGACGACCTGTGTCTGGCATTAGCCTGATATCCCACTGCCATTTCGAGAAACAGGTCACTTACCCAGTTATCCGTCACGGCAAAGTCATGGATCATCGCC
This sequence comes from Aspergillus viridinutans, assembly GCF_018404265.1. Classification (NCBI taxonomy): domain Eukaryota; kingdom Fungi; phylum Ascomycota; class Eurotiomycetes; order Eurotiales; family Aspergillaceae; genus Aspergillus; species Aspergillus viridinutans. The sequence continues at coordinate 796,415 of NW_025091225.1, read as the reverse complement.
ACCACCGGCGCGACCAGCCAGACCACCTCCATGAATTGGCCGGTGGGCGAGACTCTGTAGTAGCACACGTCGGGTGTCCCATCCCCCCGCGCTTCATATCCGAAACAGACCATCTCGCCCGTGACCGGATCAAACTTTGGATGCGCGGTGAAGGTGAGACTGGGCAGCTGGCCCTCAAAGTCATAGAGCCCCTTGGTCTCCAGCGTGACGGGATCCATGGCGTAAGGGGGAGAATCCCCCTTTAGTGCCAGCAGCTGCCCGTTGAAGAAGACCACATTGGTGTTGGCGGTGCTGCGGACTTTGAACTCCACTGCATCGGTAAACTTATTTCGGTATTTGCCTGGTCGAGATTGTCAGCTTTTGATGGGTGCGTTTGTTCTCGCGGGAGCCAGCTGATCACTAACCGAGCAGTGCCCGTTGAGCCTCGCGCTCTCGCACGAACTTCTCCGTCCGCACGTACCGTTGCCGGAAGGATGCTCGGCCGTCGTGGATGCGGAAGGCGGCGACATTTCCGTCCCCGTTGAACCACTGTCTCTTGTCAGTTTGCTGGAAGCCTGGGGAAGGAGGTTCCTTACGGGATCATCTTCGATGAAGGGAGGCAGTTGAGGATCGGGCATTACCCGATAGAAGACTCCATCGATCTCCTTGGGGATTTCAGCGTACACTTCCAATTGGGATACATCTCCTTCCACCCGACAGGGCTTCATGAACCCCAAAAATTGAGGGCGATCAGGAAAGCACGCTCTGATCTCGGACATCTTGGATGTGTATTATTGTGGGATGACCTGTAAAAGGAGAATCCCTATTGAAGGGGACGCTTATAGCATTTGCCAGGTACAGTGATACGCCTATGTAATCTGTCTCCTTCCCATAAAACTGTGGCACAACGCCGCGTATGTCCCCCGACTCCCCCCACACCTTCCCGTCATTTGCGGGGAAAGGTTTCTGCCGGGGAACAACGGGGGTCTTCCATGCATTGCTTTCTCGGCTGGACTGATGCAAATCTCCGGCCGAGTTCCGTAGAGAGACCACTAAGGCAACCGTTCCGCTCTCTCCCCGATGACTCCCCGGCCCACCGGATGAGCTATTAACATGGGAGACAGGTAGTTAATACACTCCGCAGGCTTCTGGTCGTCCTCTGGCTGCCGGTGACAATCCATCTTCCACATCTGCCAGCTGAATATGTCTCTTCCTTGGAAACGTTTGATCCGCTTTCGCGCCCTCGATGGCCGCATCCTGCGCGGCGAGCCCATCTTGCCCGCGGAGAGCACGATCAATCTTGGACTGGTCACCGAAGCCGATCAGCTGCAAGCCAGCATCATCCAAGGCCAGGATATCTACGATACGACGGGCAAGACCAAGGTGACGGATGAGGTTGTGACTGTGAAACAAATCCTCTCCCCGCTCGCCCCCAGTGATGTACCCATTCCACGCTGCGTGGGCCTCAACTACGCCAAACACAGTACGTTGTGAGCCCAGCCCCTTTCCCTAACCAAATATATAACTGCTCCCGCAGTCAAGGAAGTCGGACGCAAGCCCCCACCCTTCCCCTTCATCTTCTTCAAGCCCAACACCTGCGTGAATGACCACGGCGAGCCCGTCGTGATCCCGCGGATCGCGCAGGACGACCAAGCGGACTACGAGGGCGAATTAGTTTGTCTCACCGCATCCTCTCCCTTTATCCGCGATCTCCTAACCGGGCTGCAGTGTCTCGTTATCGGCAAGGACGCCAAGGATGTCCCCGTTGAGCGTGCCCTCGAGTACGTGGCGGCGTACACGGCCGGCAATGACATTTCCTCCCGGAAGTTGCAGCGCGATCCCGCCTACGCCGGTACCGTCCCCCAGTGGGGCTTCTCGAAAGGCTTCCACACCTTCGCGCCCCTGGGCCCCGTGCTGGTCGCGGCATCGGAGATCCCCGATCCGTCGTAGATGCACCTCAGGACCATCATCGATGGCGAGGTTCGGCAGGATGAGACGGTGGGCGATCTGCTGTTCGACTGCCGCTACTTGATCTCCTATCTGTCCCAGGGCACGACGCTGCAGAAGGGCAGTGTAATCATGACAGGTACCCCCGGAGGTAAGTGGACCCTTTTTGATCTGCTGTTGCGTGTTGAGGAAGCTGACTGCGAGTAGGTGTGGGCGCGGGTTTCAACCCCCCAAAGTGGCTGGTTCCGGGGACTCAGATGGATGTGCACATCTCGCAGATTGGGACCTTGCGGAATAACGTTGTTTATGCGTAGCGAGAGAAGGGGGAGTTAGATGATGTATGTACTTTGATGGATAAAGCAGAGCAGGAGCAAGATCACTATAGTATGAATAGATAAATACCCACCTGTGATCTCGCGTTGAGATAAATGATTGGATGATCCTGATCTGATCTTACCAGATAGTGTCTATCAGTTTAAATTTAGATGCTGCAATGTAGTTCTTCACTACTTTAGCATACAAACAGAGAGATTTTCCCAGAACCTCACAGCCCTCGTAGACATCAATTTCGACATATACCTGCTGGGTGGATGCCTCGAGCACCATCAAGAACACTGCACTGACCTCGAACTTGGGCACCGTCCGCTTGTACCAGTCCTGGCCACCATCGGCCACGAACACGGCGGTGGGGTCTTCTTCCTCGAAGCCCGACTTCATGGTGGCCGCGCTGGCACGCCGATAGCCTTCGTTAGTGATGTCGATCAGGGTGCCGTCTGAGGTTTGAATGATGTATCACGCGTAGACATGGAAACCCTGTCCGATCGAACAGCGTTCTGATATTGTGGACGCGCGACGTCTGGACTCAATTGACCATGGAGAGGATTGAACCCCTCCCCTAGCTAGGGAGGGCAATGCCTTTCTATACCCGCGGCTCGGGGATCGGTAGGGACAATGACGCGTGTCCCGACCACTCTCCCACGGAGGATTCGCGCATACCGATCTGATGGCTGGTACTGTGTGGCAAGGCGAGGGGTGTGCATCTGGTCTATGATGCTCCCTGATCTGTCTACGTGTGGCTAGCGGGACGGTATCCGCGTCCTGGTCGAGTCTGGCCATATATAGAACAGTCCACCCAGAATTATAGGTAAGTTTCCTACCATATTTCCTAATCATCGACATGATAACCTGAGGTCGAGGAGTTGGAGTCTGTTAGGATAAGTGCGCCTACACCTATAAATCCACTATCATATGCGTTTTTTCAACATAGTTGGTTGGTGTCATTGACCCGGCTAATTGATCAGCGCTGCAACTCCACGTAGCCCATGCCATTGCCACTTGGAAAACACTCCACATGTGAGTGAGTGTCGTAGCTCGCGAGAAATAAGGTTCGGCAGCAAGCCAGTGTTATAAAGCTTCCACCCAGCACTGGTGGATTACAAATGCCACTGGGAAAAGGGCGGCAAGAAAGCCAGCAACTGCTGACCACGTCTCACTATACAAGGACTAACCTCACTCCAATGCATGATATGCACCTAGACTGAATGCCACCCTTCACTGATCCAAGTCTGGCCCGCTTCGCTGAGCCATCGCTTAGGCAGGAAAGTGCCGGGGTCTCGAAAGATATGTTTCATTAGAGCTGATATAGGAGAGATCGAGGGAGACCTATACAAACTTTCAAGGATCTTCTTGGAAGCTGAATAGATTGGTGGCGGGGTGCACTTCTGGGACTGTCATAAGAGGGCTCTGGAAGTAGCGGTGAGACGAAATCAGAGCATCACATGCTTTACATCCGGGTTGGACCCATCTTCACCTTAGCCACATACTCGCTTGCTCTAGACGGAATCTATCTCCGGTTGTGCCCTTACACCGCTCGACCAGAATCCACCGTTTGCATCATGCCTGCAGAGGGCTGAGGAAGCTGCTGTCTGTGCGTAACTGTCCTCCTCAGAGTTGAAACTCAATCACATTGTCCACACCGATTTCTGATTGCTTGAAGTATCGTTGCCCAGTGTAACTATTCCCGTCAGTCTCAATTTCACGGCAAGAATGAAGAAGCGATGACGTCCAGCGAAGCCAGAATAGCCAAGACCAGACGAGTCTGGCAAATGGGGATGCACGAGGGAAAATACCTCCAATAAGTCAATCCCATAACGACGTCCTTGCACCCTTGCAGGAACATTTCGGTGACTGGATTAGGCGCTTGCTGCGACAGTTCGCGTAGACGTTTCTCCACCTCGCGAAAGGCACAGGCGGCCTCCTGGACAAGCAAGCTCGCCCGCTCCATTGCGCTGCAGCAATCGATGTTGTGATTGAGCATCAAGATCGGAACCAGGTTCTCGATCTGATTGTCCCCCTGCATGTCTGTGTCAGAACGTGGAGTTTTATTGTCAAAAAGCACATACAATTTCCTTTCGGAGGGAGAACATGTCGTTGATCCTGCGAACCGTGGTCAGCAGATTGCCACGGGGAAATGACCTAGAAGAAGCTCACATGTGTACCAAATAAGAGGTATGTCTGAATAACGCTTGTATCAGCTCATCACTTAGCTCTCGTTTGCTGACGTCGACCCCGTAGATGAACCTACTACTCGTTAGTACGGGTCCAAAGTCAACGAAGCGGAGAAGTTGCGCCCGGAATAGTAGCTATAGTAGCATACACTGCGGCGGTACGTTCTCGACGTGCCCAGTATTGCGCCAAGGAAGGTACACAGTCTCCATCACAGATGGTATCGACAGTGTCGGCGCTAGATAGGAAAAACAGTTTATTCTCCAGTAGAACCTCACAGGTTCCTCGGCCACGTTAGCCAATAGACAGAAGACAAGTGGAAGGTAAAGAATACCCAATACCCTTTGAACAGACCTCTCGAATGTGGGTCGCCACCTCATCCCAGCACAATAGCGCCTTTTGCAGCTCGTCTGAGCATCCCGATAGGTCCGGAGCATCTTCCCTGCTGGAAAGAACTGCGCGGAAGTATTGCATAGACTTGTCCCGGTATTCCGGGATAGCCATCTTATCATGCGTCAGGCAGCCACAGTCAAATACTAGGAAGCAGTAATCAATTAGTCTCTCAACCTTGGGGTCCGATTCGTCGAAAGCTTACAATCGTCCCAGATGAAGTACTGTCTGTGCATTAGCAGATTATTCAGAGTATTCGTCAGGCGAAAAGAGGCAACGAACCCATGCAAATGCCTTTGCTACAATGCACAGCTTCTCAAACGACGCATCTGCACACATGATGGCAGCGAAACGGCCAAAATCCGCCTTCTGGAATTTGCGACTTGTCTCTGCATCAGGGACCCAGCTTTGCAACCTTAGTAATGTTGGCAGTATATACTGAAGCCAGTGCACTCACAGTTCAATCCATGGATTAAGCACTTCGTCACGAGCACGGTCATATTCCGGATGAAGCCAAGGTTTCCACTCAGGAAAAAGAGAGTAGAAGTTGGGCAGCCCGGCCGTTTGACCTCTGATTGACTGCCGAAAATCGACATGGGATTGTATGGTTGGAACTGTTCGAGTCATCTTGAATGCATAGATAAAGCCTGGTGTTTGATGGACCTTACTCCCGGTTCATCTTCTTATACTCTGAATTTCCCGCTTCAACCCGAAAGCGGAAGCACGGCTGGTGGCTGGCACACTCATCTTTCTGTAGAAGTTGACAATCTTCAGCCAGAGTGTCCCACTATTCAGTATGCTCTGCTTGACCTCTAAGACCTGCTTTCGACAGCCTCTGCAAATGACATGTCAAAATTAAGGCGCCACCTTTTCTGCCCTTGACTAGAGCTGACCCCTGACCTTGGCCTCTGATGGGAGGACGTCCTATCACTCACACCGCCAGTGATCCACAATCGCAGCGTGTATGAGCTGGTTGGGCTCCATGGCCCCATCCATCTCTGACACGGCCCTTGGTATATGCGCCTGTAGATTAGGTACATGAGAAGCTGAATGGGAGGAAAATGCGCAGTCTGACAGATCTTAAGATAATCGTGCTTCCGTCCTAGCACATACGACCACAGGGTGTGGAAAACAGGGCTTCCCGTCCGCTCAGCCGTACTTAAGCCACACGCCGGCCGGTTAGTAGTTGGGTGGGTGACCACCAGCGAATCCCGGCTGTCGTATGTTTTTGTCTTTGTTTTTGCTATATCTTTTTATTATGTTGATACGCAGGGCTTAACTGAGACTGTATTGTGGCTTAGGCAATATCCCTGCTGCAAGACCGAATCTGGCCGTGTAGATTACGTTTACGAAACCACAACCGTGGCCGCTTTGGAGGAGGACCGCAATCTGACCAGTCAGAAACGCAAAGCTCGGATTATTCTGACAGCGCTGCAGGATCACATTGATGTCTATTGGTGTATGAGATGTGCTCGCGTGCTGGTCCAGAGTAATAGGCTGTTTTCCTCTTTTAGAATTAGACCACCACAAAGCACAAGTCTGGAGAACCACCTGCAAGAAAGTGGACCGCTGACTGATATGGTCGGTGATTCCCTGTTCCATGGTGGGATGGAGCAGACAGGCCTCGCTGGGTATGTTACATCTGGATCTGAACCATGGCTGCTTCCGCTACAGCACTCCAGTGAATCTTTGACCAATATCGATTTACCGGGTCTATGCTTCCACAGATAACTATCAACCTCCTTCCATCGCAGCCCGGCCTCTGGTCTGTTCCTCCTGGGAAGCTGAAGCAGCGCCAAGCACTATCTGAGACAATTTCAACGACATTCCTAGACTTATTGAAGTAGCAGTGGAAGAATATGAAAATTGGCCTTGATCCTGGGTGGGCACTGAAAGTTACAAGGAAGAAAGCATGAGAAATAGCATTGGATAACTGTCTTGACAGGCATTGCCTTAATTATAGTATGCTATTCCCCTTCTGTTTCCTGTTTGATTCTTTCTTTCTTTTTGTTTTTTTTTTTTTTTTTTTTTTTTTTTTTACTTTTTCATTCCAATCAAACCTTTCCCTTTTTCTTTTGTAGCTCGCATCAGTAATGACTTTGAACAGTCACACTCTGCCTTTTGCACGAAAAGTTAGGAGATGCGGGAACACAACTTATTAAGTACATAATTCAAATTCAACAGCAAGCTATTAACTGTGGCAGATTTCACCAGGTGTTTCCTTTGCGTCTGGTCAGTTTTATAGTTGCCCCCTCCTTTTTCCTTTTCCATTTCTTTTTTTCCCATTTTTACTTTTTATTCAAGTCGACCTCTCCCTTTCTCTTTTGTAGCTCGCATCAGCAATGACTTTAAAACAGAAACACTTTGAAAGTTAGGAGTCGGAGACGCTGATTGGGACAGTTCCCAATGGCCCACGAGGTGAGTAATTCGGCGGTGAAACAGTGTAGTTACTGTTCTGGTTTTGCACCTCAAGGTCATTGGATCCACTATAGGGACAGTTCCAAGCGAGTGTACAGATTCTCGCATTGGTAGTGGTATCTACCAAATCCACAGATCCTGTGGTCCCTGAAGCGGATCCCTTTCTGCCACAAGCGCAGACATCGGCAGATTTACCAGGGTTGATCACAGTTCCATCAACTTGCTGGGGAGTGAGCTCGTTATCCTCATTATTGTATTTATAGAACTTTCCCCTGCCATAGAAACACAATTAGAAAAACTGGTTCCAATCAGGCTGGTAAGAGAGTGGCAGCAATTACCAGCTAACTTGTGCATTCTGGACAGCGACTGGCCCAGCACAGTTATCAGTGATACGTAGATCAACGTAGTCACTGTAGCTTTCTGGTTGCGGATCCATTGGGGAATTGTTAAGATGATATGTTATTGCAGGACTAGATAGATGATAATTAGGGATACTAGTATTGATAGGACCAAGCAGACAAATATGATAGAGTGAGCATGGCTTTATAGCATGAGGTTGGCATCACTCGACCAGCTACTAAAATACAGACTCCAGTTTCTATTGTCTGCAAACAGTGATTAACTTGCCCTAAACCTTCATGCATGAGCTATTGTGTCACTGGGACTCATATCTTCTATCAATATGACGTGGAATTTACACTTGGATCCAATTATTGGTCACATTATCCCACGACAGATTGCTCTAGAGCAGTCTGGGGACCAACTCTAAAACACTCAAAGCTTATGTTGGTTGTTCGACTGGCAACTGGGTACAAAATCTGCGCATCATATAATGCCCGCACTTCAAAAGTCTGGGCCATATTTCCAAGAATCAAGAGAACCGAGACCCGCACTCCTATAGCGTTGCATATATTGGCAACCCCGCCAGCAATTGCAACAACGGCAGCGGCAGCTCCAGCCATTTTTGGTGGGAATTCGTAATCGTACGAAGATGTTAGAAGTTGTAGAACGATAGGAATATTTTCAAAAATTTGGCCCACTGCAAATATCTGTAGGCATGTCAGTAGATGTCATGATGACTTCTAGATGTTCGAATGCGTCCACAGTTAACTTCTTATGTCACGGCAGGTTTCCTTCCTATTGCGGCAAGCGGGATCTGATTTAAAACTCTAAATAACCTTATCTCTGGTTCCACCGCGACAGATTAATCCGGGGCGACGGCGGGTTCTGTATTAAATTACCGTACTGAAAAGTTCTAAGGGTAAGGTGGGTGTGTCAAAGAAAGTCACGTTATCTGAGTTGTCCATACACTTCTTCAGATCGAGAATGGAATCTTCGGCTTCTTCGATGACAGTATTAAACAGAGAGCAGAGCAGCGTTGCCGCGAAGCTGCGGATGGCGTGAACGACAATGAAAACCGAATTCGCGGAAAGGAACGCAAAGCCCTGATTTACTACCAGCTTACCATGGCTGCAAGGAATACCAGTGCCGCTATCCGCATGCTGCAGACGCCATGTTGACGACGTTGCTAAGGAGTATGATGTTGATTTTCGACGTGTTACGGATGAGCCGACCGTGGCAAATACCCTCTGGGAGGGGCTGATGAATCTGAAGAATGTCATCTGGGCAACCGATCTGTATACCACCCGCGACAACGCTCTCCGGGTGATTTTGCAACTGCTGGAGACGGATGACGATGTATTCCACCGGGAGCCGTTCTATGAGGAGACCCAAACTCGAATTCAGGATGCTATTTGTGCAAAGTTAGGGAATGATGCTATTCTGAAGCTCAAGGCACATGAGCCTGAGCTGATTGAGAGTGGATTGAGTGATCTGTAAGATCTCCAAGGGGGAATGGGCCATGTATCTATCCGTCGAGTTCGTATTTCGATAGCAGTGATCGTTTTAATCAAGCTATTTTCACCTTTATATTTCAACGGGATCCTGGTCTTGTAAAAAGAACGCCAATAAGTAAAGCGCTGGAGAATAATTTTGAATTTGATTCAAAGGTCTTGGAACTAGAAATAGCTATATCTGCTAGGTAGCTGTCAGAAATACATCAGGTGGTGGTAGAGTTATGTGAGGGAGCTCTGTGGACCTATACATATGTAGTTAGCTGACTAAAATGATCACTCCATGAAAATTCGCTATTATATGGAGGCAATAATGGCTGGGCGATAAAAGTTCACTGAGAGGATTTAGGGGAATGACTATAAGTTCCAACTATTGACACTTGGCATTTCAAATGGAAGACTTGGTTGAGATGGTTATGATTCCCAACATTTGAAAGAAATATATATACTCCTATCCTTAGACAAAATGGATGTGCCACATCTGATTCCGATTCAGGTCCACTCCCCGCTGATAACCTTGGATTCTCGTTCTAATAATTCGAGTTAGAAGCGAGACCTCAAGTCAATCTCAACAAACTTCTCGACTTACCCATTGTTGCCGTTTCCACCGTCGAGATCGACATACGAGTACGTGGCCGCATTCTGTAACCTAAAATCCCATCAGCTGTTTGAACAAATTTTGATCGCAGAAGCAGAATTACTTACATGTACCAGCCGTTATTGCTATCCTGGGTGATCAAGTACCACTGCGAGCTCTTCGCGTTGCCACCCGTGTTCCACCCATGCAAGGGAGTGCGATTTGCGGGATTTCCCCCTGCCAGGTCCAAATAACCTGCCAATGGTGGACGGATTAGCAAAAATAAGAAAAGTAAACCAAAGTCTCCCTGAAGGACTGATAGAACTCACTGCCTCCGCAAACATTTCTCAATGTCCATGCTGACCAGGCCGACCCAGGGTTCACCTTCTCCAGCTTCCACTGCTGGGCTGTGGAGCGGTTGAACTCCCACCCATTCACACAATTTCCATCATGACCACCTCCTAATGGTAAGTATTTGTTAGCATTTAGCTTGCTTCAGATGTTGTAGCTAGAGAGGCTGTTACCGCCATAAAGATCAATGGCTGTACCTGTGTTGACGCATGTAAACATCAGATCATTGGGTGCAAAATGATCTTGTTCATTTTCAAAACCCATACTGAATGTTAGATGTTCTTGGTGGGAACTCTGGAACAAACAAAGTGAATATAAGTTTGAGGGAGCTCTTTAGACCTACCATTTAAGATAATTGACTTATGACACAACGGTTGGCAGGATTTACCCTTGAGTTGTTATGACTCCTTAGATTTCCAGCAGAACGTTGCAAATACTCCACACAATACATGGGTACTGTATTAATATTGTAGAAGTAAATCATCGTTTTTTTGTACTGAGTAAAGACCAAATAATTGATTTAACATTACTTCACAATCAGTATTTTTCAATATTAAGCCGTCATGATCCTGTAATAATCAATTTGACGAAGATCCGGTCGCTTATTGTTTCTATCAATGCGTGTCTACATAATAAATGCGGGGGAAAAAAATTCTAGACCAAATCCTTTGATGAAACGGCAATAATTACCTCTGTGAAACTATTCAGGTCACTCAACATGGATTGTGGATCGGTTCGGCCCGAATGAAGGTAGTGTGCGGACAACCAGGTCCACATCCAGCAGCACCACAGGCATTAATCACCAGCTGAAGAGGCATAAACCTCTGCAGGAACTCAACCGGCCAATGCATACCAATGCATACTAATGGATACTATATGGCTTAAAATGTTCGACTTGATAGAATTTCAAACCAGGGTTCTAAGACCCAACACCTTGTAGATGAGGGGCTGGTGCCGCTGGTCCTCCCATTTGGGAACAAACACGCGACTGGCTTAAATCGGCAACCCCGAGGCCAATTGACAGGCTAATTTCATTTTCTTTGATTCCAAAGCGTACTCGAAAATGTGTCCTTGTGATTCACAAAAACCGTACCATCTATCTCGGTTGTAATTACTTCAAACATTCGCCCAAAAGCCACCAAAAAATGAGGGGGCGAGGCTGGAGCACTTCGCTGATCCAGATGACCTCTACTCATCTGAATATTCCACAACTGAACACAAGCTGAAAGGACCATTTGTTCCTTGATTGTAAGGAATTATTTTGCAAGTCCCTAATAAATCTATATGTTTTGACCCTTGCCCCACCATAATGCTTAACCGAATCCGACCGTACCTGCAGAGTAAAATAAGTAGAAACACTATACGGAGTAGATTCAACTCACATCTGGTCATCTTACAAAATCCTTGAAGGCGTGCTTACCAGTATATCAGTTAAAGAAAACAGAAAGTAAAAAAAAAAAAAAAATAAACTTGTGATTCCCATCGCTTTGGTTCACCTTGTTTTGCAATATTTGACTTCTGCATATTAGTTTCAGCTCGCCTCTGGTCTGCTTACAAATCCCTTTGGTATTTTGGTTTAATGGACATGCAGATGTGCGCTAATAGAATGGGAACTTGCTCATGTGTTGGCTTTACATATATACCCAAGACCCTGATATATATTGAATATTCCCATCTTGATACCCCAGAACCAACAGTACATACCATTCATCACATCTTTTACTTATTTTCCGCTGCTGATTCCTCATTTATAATCAATTATCAACCGACATCATGTCCTACAACCCCGTTCCAAACAATGATCCCGGCTTTGTCTCCAGAACCAAAGCTGAGGACGATTTCAAACCTGTTCCAAGCAATGATCCCGGCTTTGTAAATCTTTCATCCCAACGTCCCGTTGATTCTGCATTTTCTCCAGAGACCTTTGCGCAAGCCTACTCCAAGGGGTTCTCGGAGGGTTTCCTACAGGGCGTTTTGAAGGGAGCTAGTGGGGAGATCCAGAAGGCTTTGGAACTTTCCAAGTCTGGATTTAATGCAGGAGGATTTCAGTCCGGTGGTTTGCAGTCCGATGGTTTTCAGTCCGGTGGTTTTGAACAGAACAAGGGCTTTCAGTCTGGCTTTCAGTCCGGCGGTTTCCAGTCCGCTGGTTTTGAGCAGGAGAAAGCTGCTCAACAGGGCGAGGATCTGTAACTGAAGGACTGTGAGTGAAATTCCAATCAGCATTCCTTTTCTCCAAAGTACATACTGATATAGGCCATTATTACTGAACTACAGTGAACGACACTCTTCCAGCGACTGAACCAGCCACAAATTCTGCTGTGAAAGTAGATTGTTCTTACTGTATTGGCTACAGATTATATCCGATTGTGGAAGAAAGAAAGGCAGAATAGGGCACCGGGGGCAATAATTGTGCCTGTTACAAATCTTTAGCTAGTCAAACTCATGCTTTGTCCTTTTTCTTCGTGCTTCCGTAAACTACATCTAAATTCAACCATTGGAATAAACCCTGACTAGCTCATCAAAGTCAGACGAAATTGTAATTTCTGTTTATAAGCCCTGACGCATACTCTCCTTTTGAAGTAGATATTGGCATAATAATGACTATCAGGAACATGTAGGTGCTCAGTGCATCAAATAGGAGGATTCTTCTCCATACATCCCCCCGTAATGCGGGGTGGAATGCACAGGTGGCTTTGCTGAAGCTCTCTCTCTAGTATGATTGCTTAAAATAGATTATGCTTGTAAGTTGAACATCGCTAATTAAGACTGCCGTTCGTCGGCAAGGATTTCCCTCAAATCTCGATTCAAATACCAATCCCGCCACTCCACCTGAAAGCCGTCCTGCCAAAACTTAGCAAAATGACCATCCGGCCTTATAAAATTAAAAGTCTTAGAGAACAGCGAAAAGATACACAGGCGTCTCAAATGGCTACTTGCTGCTCAGTCTCCTTATTCGCGATCCAAGCTTCGGAGTGGCCGTGACCCACTTCAGCTTTGAATCATTAAGTGAACGTCTGTGACTCAGATATGCAATTGACTAGGTGAAGCTGAAAAGTCAACAGCCAGCACTTTGCTCCACTTCCTTCGTTTGGGAGTTGGGACACAGGTGCTCAAATCCAACCTGACCCGCCTTTTGGGAGTCAGTCGAGCCGAGTCACCCTTTTTTGGCGGAAATATAACTACTACCAGAGAATTTCATTGCGATGGAGCCCTTGCGCTACATGTGGTGAGTCCTGTATTCAGCTGGCAATGCCAACGCCAACATTGAACGAAACCCAGGGTCAAAATACGCGATGTCCCAATGCTACCACGATACATCTCAGGCAGCCGGATATGCCACCATCTGCCTATAAAAACCCAGCCAGGTCCTGGAATATGATGGTTTCCACGCACATCTGATTTTTATTCTTCTCTATCACACCTATCGCAATCATGGAGACAGTCAAGCCGAAGACAACTTCCGAAACCCAAACTACTGCCGAGGATCTTGCCAAATTCAACGGTAATGGAACAGTGGACATTACTCCTGACGTTTGGAGGACACCTAATAAGCAATACAAATCGAAATACATCAAGGGCTACCAGCATAAGGCTACCGGAGTAACTGAAACGGGGATTCCGTGGAAAGACGACGAAACACTGACGGAGCGTGGACTTGAATTCCACGAGACGAAATTGGAGCAGACCTTGAAAAATTCCCATTTCGGTGAGTCTAAGCATTTGGTCCCATAATCCTACAGCAAGGTGTCTGCATATGACCAGAGCGGGCTTACAAAAATAATCATTTCTCATTATTTAGAATATCAGTTGAAAGACGCCGACCGCCCTGCCTTTTCATACATTTGGCTCCAAAACACATCAGCTAAGGTCCCTAACTGGGAGGGGAAGGCTGGTTGGACGCCTACTGCCGCCTGGGGTCCTGCGTACTCCCACATCACACTTGTTCGGGAGAGAGCTCCGGACAGCGAAAATCCTGGTCCTAACTACCTCCTTGACTGGCGTCATCCTAAGACAGAAGGGCTTGCCAAGGGTGTTTTTGGTAGCACTCATCTGACCTTGCGCGCTCACAAAAACGACAAATATAACAGCTGGGGTGGTCATGTTAATCTGCCAGCCAACTCCACCGCTATGGCCGCGCATCCTCTGCTTGTATCTCGTCCCGGCGACAAGGAAGTCCAGAAACTCTGGTCCGACTTTACAAACCAGGTCTCCCTGCATTTGAAAGACGAGTTTACGGGGTGTGTTCTAATTCCCCAATCCTAAACCATTATTCCTAGTCAATTTAACACATTTCTTCCACAGGTATGCCAAAGAGGATTGGGCTGAGTTCTTGGACCAGCTGAAGGCGGATGTGAAGGCACTTCTCCAGGAATACGGCAAGTTCCTGCAAGACATGGAAAAAACGATATAACTTCCCACCGAGTTCCTCACAGAGTCGACAACAAGCTGGAGGCGTGTTTGAGTATGTGAATCTATTGGAGTGTGGGGCCAGGTGATCCCCTCCGTTTGCTCCAGCGCTTGCATGTCTTAGCTAGATCTCTCTCTTTCTCTTTCTTTCTCTTCATCTCTCTCGGAATACAGATCTTGACCCTTTCGTCTGTTTCTCGGCTACCCGACTAGCTCGATCAACGGTTTCCTATTACTCAATCGATTCGGTTATGCTGCCCATGTGGAGACTAAAACCTAAACGACCACATGGGCGAGACGGACGATAAAATATCAGGTCGTGAATTGCTTATCATCTGGTCGTAGCCGACTTAATAATAACATTTATCTTCTGCTATCGTTCTTCGCGATGCCTTGGCGATATTATGCGTACAATACTAGTAATACGTAGGCCTAACTAAGTGCTATCCAGCAGGAGCATACTTGGTTAGCTTGCATCTTGCATCTCGCATCTCGCAGGATTCAATCAACAAAGGACATTCTCCTGCCCCAAAGACGGTCTGCCCGCGGCCGGCTCGGGAGATTTACTTCGTCGCTTCCAGGGCCCACATCTCGCCCAGCATTTCTCCCAGGCATCTACCGTGCTATATCTGGCCAGACCCTAATTTATCAGCTCGTCATTTTCAACAGTCCGAGGCAAGTAGGCGAAACTTGATCCAGGTTGAGGTCAAGCAGATCTAGACTCGGTATTGACAGTACCCTCGCTCCAGGCAGTCTGTTAGAAAACCTCGCCACCAACCCCCCAGTACAGGAGCAATCCATAACCCAGCAGGATCTTCTGAGCAGCGCCTAGTCCAATTCTCTCCACGACACCGACTGGTACCATCCAGTGCTCGTGCGGGTGTTTACGAGCGGACGGGTACAGGTACCACGGCGACGTCAGAGACATCCAGAGACCGACCCAAAGAAACCCCACGAGCCTATGCCAGAAGGGAACCACACCCTCATTTGGCCCCGTGACTCGGCTCCAAATTGCCTCAACCCCATCCTCAATCATGATACCAAGCGGAAGTGAGCAGAAGAACATCAATGCACCAGACCCTGACGGCGGAACGCCTAGCATAGAATCGCAGATCAGGTGCAATACACCCGATGTGAAAAAGCTGAAGAAGAGGTTGGTGTAGCGTTCCAAGAGCGAGTGGCTAGGCAACCTGAGGACATCCCTCGCGAGATAGGTGCTCACCGAGGTAAGAGGCCAACGGAAGAATTGTTGCCAGAACGTTCTGTGGCGAGGTTATTTCTCTTGCCTTTTGCACATTATTAGGGATACTTACCCCCAGAAGCCACGGATGGTGTACGCATCCCGCAATCTGCCGAAACCCGGACGACACGAGTTCGGCGAAGAAATGCCCAAAACCACCAAGATCAGAAAGTAAATCCGGGGCACGATGTCGATGCAAACGCGGCACGGCACAAGCCAGGCAAAGATCCCCGTGGAGATACGTCCCATCCACTGTTCGAACGTTGCGTCAAAATACTTGAATTCCAAGCCATGACCAAAACTCCGGGCTACGTCCTCCGGGGAAGTGTCCCTTATCGACATGTAGATAACATCCAGCAGTAGGTACTGCCATACGATAATTACACTTTCTCGTAGAACATAGCGCTTTCGGCTCAGCCGTTGCCGGAGATAAGCTGGGTGCTGGGGTACGTTCTTGACCTCCCAGGCCGTGCCGACTCCCCGGAAATTGAGCAACAATGCCCAGGTACGAAGAAGGCGAGAAGGCAGACTTGCGGACGGACTGTACAATTTTGCGTGTACCAGCTCAGTCTCATCTAGGTTTGTGATCAGGAGTAGATTGAGGCTTTGCAGAGCAGCCAGGGCTGCTTCGCCTCCCGCCACGCCTTTCAGGAAATGACTCGTGGATAGAGAAGGTACCTGTAGGGAGAAACGGTACAGAATGTAAAGAACACATGTCGCCCAGGCACGTCGAACCGATGGTGACTTCTGCGTGGTTATGATAACAAAAGCAGTTGGTAGAGTTAAGGCCAGGTAAAGTACTAGCGCGTGGGCAATATTCAGCCAGACTGGGTCTGGTGAAAGCACTAGGTCATCCATTATAGCTATGACCACAACCCGCAGACAGCCCTCAGCGTTGTCTACTGAAAGTTGTCTAGGAAAGGGTTGCACTATATATGTTGAGATCTGTAAACACAGCATGGTTATGCTTATTACATGAATAATCTGTATGATGTAAGGGATATCAATGCATACATGCCATTAGTTCGGGTACTTTTATCACCTCACCTCTTTCACCTGGGTTGGTTGTCATAAGCGGCACAGGAACCTAGTTACTACTGTGATAGGGACTGACACAATACATGATCATTAGGCAAGTTCACATTCTTCCTAGATGAGACTGGAATGTATATATGTGCATCCCCACTTTACAAAGCCGATTTTCTTGTTTGCCAACCTTAGTAGAGACATGATGAGACACTGGAATTTAGCTGCATTTTTGACCATTGTGTAATATGCGAGGCTATAACTAGTGGTGAGTAGAAACTAAATTCAGCGCCCAGCAACCAACCTTTATAAACCCCATCTCTCCTTAACCACAACACTCTTAGAACAAATATCTTATTTTATTATTTTTTCCTAGCACACAGCCTTAGGAAGTATTTATAACTTAGAAAATAGCATTAACTAGCTATTAAAAGTTCATCCTGACTTACAGGTGACATCACTAGCTAGGTAAAAGTTAGCCAGAAAAGGAATATATAGTAGACTAAATAAAAGCTCTGAAACCCTCCCAAAATGGCATTCTGTCTGCAGGATCAACCTTATGAGACATATGGTAGCATTGCTCGAGCCGCAAGCCTTTCCCAATAGAGCTGGTGTGAAAATAATATACCACTAAGCTAAAAAGGCGTCCAGACATATACCTCATCAGTATAGGGTCATATATAGTCATGTATCTTGAAATTCGAGCAGTAATCTATTTTCTAACAGCTGGGCAGGGTGAGGCTGTGAAGCTTATGAGCGCAGAGGTGGTCTCCCACTCTGCATAAATCGGGATTAGTGGGCTGATGTAAAGGCTGATGCACTAGTATCTTCGTCGACTGACATTTTAGCATGCAGCAGAGAATTTCTAGCTGGATTGAGGATGTGACATTAGAAGTGAATGTTTCAATAGAATAATTAAGCATGAAAAGTGTGAGAGGTAATTTAGGTAAATAAAACTAATTATGATAGTAGCTCACTGTTCTATGAGTGCCTACATACTGCAACTCTGCAAGTTAGTCAGCAAGCAGTGCTTAAATGAGAAGAGGAGCAATCCAGGTACAGAATTAATGTGATTGGCAAGCGTGGCAAGCCAGGAGGAGATAAGTGAACAAACAAAAATGAGCTGGGGTAAAATGTGTTTCCTTGTGTTCGGCTGGCAATAAGGACCTTAGGACCCCTGGAATTTAATTGTTTTTCTTTCCTCAGGCATGATGGTTATCAAACACTGCTTATATATATATATCACACCACTTTCGTACCAACTACCAACCCATAACAGATCTAAGTAGTTCATTTTATGTAGAGTGGGCAAGCAGGCCAGGTTTAGCTTATTCAATTCGGTCCGCGCGCTTGAAAGCCGAACCAGGAATCCGGCAATGGATCTAGTGGGGAAGCGGCGGAAGGCTGATGCGGGGACAGTGGGCCTGTGGGTCTTGTTCGCTTCGGTCCGCTCATAAAGTAGTTTAAATTGTTTGTACTAATTGCTGAAAATCTTACTCTGTTGTTTGTAGTGCAGCCAATAGTCGTAGGTCTTCCAGAACTTTGTCCCTGATCAATCTATTCGTCATTGCTTTCTGGCGCGCAACGTCAGGAAAATAATAGGCTAACTAGATCAGGCACCGAATTTCGGACAAATGTAATAACGGCCCGATCCTCAATGCCCGGTATTTAACGGCGATATGCCGACTTTTCTGCTGCAGAAGAATTAAATATTGCGATGGCGATTCAACCTTTACTTCATTGCAAGGCTTCTCGGCTTCGCTTCTTGACTAGAAGAATGGTCAGGTACAAGAGCGACTGTCATTCAGACATTAGACATGAAGAAGATGAATACCCCAGTTACGATGAAACCAAGTACTATCCTGCCCGTACTGGAGAGCTTATTCACAACAAATACCGCCTGATATCGAAGCTCGGCTGGGGCAGCAATTCTACTGTGTGGCTGGCTAAGGACACTTCGCGGTGAGCTATATTCATATCTCTTTGAACCAATCTAATTAGGTCAAGATGGCGCTGGCAGTCAGACCGGTATTACGCTTTGAAAATATCGAACTGCGGCATTGGTGACCGAAAATCTGCCCAGGAAGAGGTCCTCATATCTCGCCATATTTCTCAACTGCGGTCCAGCCACCAAGGTCGGGCGTATGTCCGCGTAGCAAATGAGTCTTTCGATGTCCAGGGTCCTTATGGAGAACACACATGTTTAGTGTTCAATCCATTAAGAGAACCGCTCTGGCTCTTGGGTAGGCACCTCGGGTGTGTTGGCGTCCCTCCTACCGTACTGAAGGCCTTTTTGAGACTATTGCTACAGGGTCTGGATTTTCTTCATACTGAATGCCGTGTCATACATACTGGTAACCTGCCTTCTATTTACCTTCCTTGGCCATTGTTGACAGAATGCGAAGATCTCAAGTCGGATAATTTCCTGGTGGGATTCGAAAACAACACCATCCTTGACAGTTATGTGCGTCACCAGGAAAGCCATCCTCCTCCGTACACGATACGTGCTGGTCGACGTATCTACCAGTCACGCCCGGATTTCGGCCGTTTACAAGGAGGTATGCGGTGTGTAAAAATAAGCGACTTCAGTACTGCTGTTTTTGGTCATCAGTCTACTCCCAATACCCACACTATCCAACCCCAGCCATTCTGCGCACCGGAAGTTCTCTTGGAGTGTGCATGGTCGTATAGCACGGATATATGGAATTTAGGGACCGTGGTAAGTCCATGCAGATTTGATCATGGAGTGCCATGTCTGAAATCGAATAGCTTTGGGAATTACTTGGAGAAACCGTTCTTTTCAATGGCATAGATCGCAGAGCCAATGCTTATAGCCGCGCTGCTCACTTGGCTCAGATCTTCCATCTTCTTGGGCCTCCTCCTTTGCAATTCCTGGATAGGGTTGATCCGACTATACGCTCTGATCTTTTTTCCAACGATGGTACGACTTTCCATCCTTAATGGATTTCTTGAGGACTTACATGTCTCTCAATCTAGGTGACTTTAGGTATCCAGAGTTGATCCCTCCAGAGGACTTCACTTTCTCAAACCTTACACCATTCTTGGACGGAGAGGACAAGCAGTTATTTCTTAATTTTGCGAAAAGAATGCTGCAGTGGGACCCCGAATGTCGAGCGACAGCAAGAGAACTCTGTGATGATCCTTGGCTCGATTACAAAAGTTGAAATAACCTTGTGGACTGAACTCGATTATGGGTCTCATAGTTGAGTCTTTTCATGAATTAGACACAGTGCGGATTGACCCGAATCCAACCCACCTCTAGCTTTCTCTGGAACTCCTTCAATAAAACCCTATTTTGGAATTTCATCCATAGTCTCGTCAGTTGACTACATATAGCATATTAATGAACACTGAAATACAAAAAGAAAAGAGTAATGAATCAAACATATAACTCATATTACTATGCAATCAAATCGAGATGGCAAAAGAATGAATAATATCACTTTCTCTGATTATTAGATTTCCCTGCCTGCAGTGTCTGGAGAACGGATAGGCTAGTTTTTAGAGTTGAAATGGAAAGACTGGGATTCCGGGCCACACAGATAGTAACATCCATCTCACCTGGTTCCAGGTTAAAAAGAGGAATAACATCTACACTTCCCTCTTCTGTGGCTCCAATAGAGGTCTGTTGAAGATGTCCGAGATGGTTCCCCTTTCAGGACTAGCGCACCTGACCACCTCCCCTGCGTGGAGTCCTTACTCCTTCGTTTCCTCTTCTAGATAGTATCAATATGATCGATCAATTTTCATCAAGACATTTCTTCTCACCTGAGTAACTAGATCACGCACGGAATTTGGAGAAAGGTAACAACTGTAGGTTGGCAGTGGAATGCAGGGGTATTGTTGCGGAATGTCGTCTGAAAACGCAGACAAGTCCCAATGTGTGGAACCATTTGATTTACGTAGGAATATGCTACCTAGGAGTGATGTTTTGTCCACCGTCTGTACTCCTGCCAACGCCATTCCAGGTTGGGCTACACTTGGCAAAAAAGCCACTTTTACATTACAAGGTCGACCGTCTCATGAGTCACCATCCCTACATGTCGAAATGATACGTGGAGCCATGCTTCTCTCGCTTCTGTTGCAATTGTTGGTTCTAGAAGTGTGCGCTGTTCTGAGCATTGAGTTAGCTCAGTATACCCACCAGGTCGATGCGGACAGTCCCAAAGACGCCGAGTTCGATTATATTATTGTTGGCGGCGGTACTGCTGGGATTGTCATCGCGACCCGGTTGGCGCAGAAATCGCTGAAGGTTGCCTTGGTTGAGTCTGGAGGATTGTATGAATCAGAATCCGTGGCTGCTATCCCCGCCGCAGACGTGATTCCTGTCGGATCGGATCCTACTACGAAGGTCTCTCTTGACTGGGGTTTCGTTGCAGAAAACATCCCTGGTGCCAATGGAAGGTCAATTCACTATGCACAGGGAAAATGTCTGGGTGGAACGTAGGTTGCTCTACCTGCTGAGAGGATATGCCGTGCTAAACAGGATTGTTGCAACAGGTCGGGCATGAACTTCATGATCTATCAGCGGTGAGCTCGAGTTGGCTAAGATTGGCAAGCAAAAATAAGCTGATTGGTAGCAGACCGACACGCGACTCGATGGAGGTTTGGGCGACCGCAGTCAACGATAGCAGCTACACATTTGATGAGGTCCTGCCTTACTACAAGAAAAGCGTACAATTTACCCCTCCAAACACAAAAACTCGGTTTGCGAACGCAACAGCGGGCTTTGACGCCAGCGCGTATGAACCCGACGCTGGCCCACTCCAGGTATCCTACCCGAATTACGCCATGCCCTTTTCAACCTGGATGAAACGCGGAATGGAGGCGATAGGAATAAACGAAATAGAGGATTTCAATGTGGGCTCTTTGATGGGAGCTCAGTACTGCGCCACCACTATCAATGCGACTGACCAGACTCGGAGCAGTTCTCAGGCCTCGTTCCTGGCAACTATCAACGCCCCTACCCTAACTACATACTCAAATTCTTCCGCTAGGAAGGTCCTTTTCGACGGGGATAAAAAGGCAACAGGCGTCCAAGTCAAGGGCCCTGATGGTAACACGTTTACTCTGAGCGCAAGAAAAGAAGTAATTATCTCTGCAGGCGCCTTTCAAACCCCGCAGCTGCTGATGCTGTCCGGGATAGGGCCAAAGGATATTCTTCAGCAACATAATATTGATCTGCTCGCTGAGAGACCCGGAGTTGGACAGAACATGTGGGATCACCTATTCTTCGCGCCGACATACAGGGTCACAGTAGACACCTTCGCTAAGATAGCTCCAGCCCTCCTGGAGCTGGTTGGGGGTTACCTTGACTCGAAAGAGGGACCGTTGACTAGCCCAGTGGCGGATTACATGGCTTGGGAAAAGATTCCGAACAGTCTGCGGTCCAAATTCACGAGCCAAACGCAGGATAAATTGGCTAAGTTTCCAAGTGACTGGCCTGAGGCTGAGGTATGTTACTGACAGCACCGAATCTAAGTGTGCAAAAAATTACTGACCTCGCTTGTAATAGTACATCTCCGCTGCAGGGTACATTGGTAATGTCTCTAACGTCGTGGCCGACCAACCCCAAGACGGATATCAATATGCCTCAATTGTCGGTGCCCTCGTTTCCCCTACTTCAAGGGGGACCGTAACGCTGAGATCAGCTGATCCAGATGATCTTCCCGTGATTAACCCCAACTGGCTCGCTACCAAGTCTGACCAGGAGCTTGCTGTAGCTGTGTTCAAGCGTATCCGAGAGGCATTCCAGAGCAGGGCTATGGCACCCATAGTGATCGGGGATGAGTATAATCCTGGAAAACACGTCCAAACCGACGAAGAGATCCTGGATTACATCAGAGACAATGTGATGACTCTCTGGCATGCTTCCTGTACTTGTAAGATGGGCACAGCTGACGACGACATGGCTGTGGTTGATAACCAAGCACGGGTCTATGGTGTCGAGGGACTGCGTGTTGTGGATGCCAGTGCCTTTCCTATCCTGCCACCGGGCCACCCTCAGTCAACCGTTTGTAAGTTCCAATACTACTGATAGTTGATGGGGATTGGCTAATGGCTGGTAGACATGTTGGCAGAGAAGATCTCTGATATCATCATCAATAGGTTAAACTGACCTTAGGACTGGTTATGTGCTGACCTCATTGACATAGTAGAGTCTTAGAGGCGCGGTAATGGCAAGCACTAAAAATGATCGGAGGAGAGAACACTTGTGGGCCGTCTATAAGCATCGAAGAACTAGTTCGAGGAAGTGAAAGCAACAAAGAACGTGATTGGGAATGTCTATTAATGACGAGTTTCCTATCTTCTTCTGCTTCCCGTGCTGAGAATAGGTCGACGTTTTATAAATCGTGGAGAATTTAGGCAATGGTACATCATCTCGTGGGAGACGGTGTGATTTAAGCCGTCCGAACCCCCTTAGAAAGGAACTAAGGACACTTTCGTCCTTCTCCTCATGGTACGGTGCCCTAAGCAGTGGTTGAATGACAAATGTCGCCCTCTCAGCCTTGTAGGTGGTGTTCCGGCTGAAAAGGTAGTGCACATCATGATAGATAATAATCTCATGGAAGAAATGGCGGCCAATGAAGCCTATTATGTGATCAACAGTGGCAAGAGCGCCGTTAGTGAAGGCCCAGGCTTCAGGAGTGTAGTGTGGGATGGAGAGGTAAGTATGTTAAAAGGTATGTAATAGTGACTATTCCTAGAAGAATACTAACGTTTTGTTGAAGGGAAAAGACATAAATAGCTAGTGCTGAACCTATAAGATTGCTGGACGGTAGTTGAGGTACCGGTACTGGTGCCTGTCATAGGTTTCGTGCTGTTGCTCGTAGATGTGCCTGTACCAAAGCCACCAGAAACAGTTTTCTGTTTAGACAGGCCTGTTCCAAAACCCCCCACCAAAGCCCCCAGAAGTAGCCTTGTGTTCTGATGAGCCTGTACCAAATCCCCCAGAGATAGTTTTCTGCTCATGTAGGGCTGCACCAAAAAGGCTAGGAACAGGCTTGTGTTCAGATGAGGATGTACCAAAGCCACCTGAAACAAGTTTTTGTTCCGATAGGCCTGTATTAGATAGAGCCCCAGAAGCCACCGGCAAAGCCTGGGCTGAATCAAGTACGGACGGTGGTCTTGGTTCCGCAGCTTTGGCAGCTTTCACCCGAATTAGCAAAATCCTGTTTTGGGAAAAGGCACATAGACCTACGTCCGGAAGACTGAAAGGCCGCGGTCGACTCGGTTACAGTGAAGGTGTTTCCATTGAGGCTATTGTTGGTCCTCGACGGCTTTTTTCAAGGGAAGAACCAGGACTGTCGGATAGTCCTGCAACTGGTCTTTTCACTACAGGGGAGGTCAGGTTATAATGTAATTCTTCATGCAAGGACTCTGGAGCTTGCCCAATAGTGGTGGATTACTCAGTGACGGCTTCTGAGTGTTCAAGACGCTGAGAGGCCGTAGGCCAGCTTGCAATTTGTCGAGCTCGCGGCTTAACCGTAGTCGTTCTTCATGTATATAAGGCTGTTCCATGGAAAGTTCTCGGATCTGGTCATCATCCATATTATTGACAACCTGGCTGGTAAATATATGTTGCAGAGGGTCAAGAAGACAATTTTCGATGCCTAGAGTTGCGACATTGTCGACAAACGTCACAATTGCTGTCTGGACAATTTGTTAGGCTTGATGTAGTCGTAGCTTGAGCAAAAGATGACTTTCTCACCTCATAATACGCTTCCATCTGGTCGATGATCTCGGCGGCTGCAAATTCATCGCGGGAAGTTTCCATCGCCGATATGGCTTGCTCGAGGCCTTTCACCGTATAGAACCTTTCCTCTTTTTCTTCGAATTCACGGAATAGGAGCTTATATCTTAGTGACTCTAGCTGACGGTTGGTCCTGGCCTTTTGAATCTGGGAGAGAAAGCGTTTGCCCACAGGCAATGGGTGACCTCGCTTCGTGTATGCGGTCAGCTCGTCAAGTTTTCCCAGCAATGATTGCTTCAACTTTTCCAATTCCCGGTCGATGATTGAGCCACTTAGTAAGTAGTAGGTATGGTTGTCAGTAATGTCCGCCTACTTCCCAGCGCAGCAGTCAGATTTTATCACCGTGATGGGAAGGAGTGATTCTGCGGCGCAGCATACTTGCATCACTAGTACGGCCTAAACACTAGGCTGACTCCAACACCTGCGCGTATTTCCTAGCATACCAGGAGTATACCTTATCATCCTGAGAAATACATCGTTGGCATTCTCTTGGTAATATTCTGTGTGATCCGCAGCAAGTAGTGTTTGTCCAGAGTAAGCTGTAGTATGACCAAAGATGGACTTCTCTCCAGGACTTTTCTGTCTGCCGTTGTCGCAGTCACGAAGCACTGAAAGAGCCTGTCCGAGAAGACACTGCTCAGTCCCGTTCGACAGAATGGGGAGTGAATGAAAGCGTTCATCGAGGACCGGGAGAAAGAAGCGCGGTGGTAAGTAGGGAGAGGGCCAGAAACAATACTGTGATTGTGAAGGCCATCCGCCGATGATTCTGCGCAAACGAACTGAAGAAATGAATGGCGTTTGGTTGATAGAGATCTGTGTGGTCCGTCCAATAAGTCCTGGTAGAGTTCGATGTAGAGTAATTTACCGGAGAAGAGGCTAAACTCAGTCTAGAAACCCTAGACACCCATTAACATCTTGAACACAACTAGTAGTGACATTAACTGTGCTTCAAGTAATTAAAGAACAGCATGATATCATTCGGAAGAGATTAGACGCGAGCTGTAGGGGGCATATTGCAGTGGGCCAACGTCTTCCCTCAAGCTACTCAGACTGTGATGGGCGGAAATAATGGTATTGCAGGATAATCAGGAAGCGCCCCACCCATGGGGCAGGCTGTCAGAGTGTAGGTATCTAAGGCGTTTAAATAGTGTCAATCTATCAAGCTTTAGACCGAGACCTGTTGATCAAAGTGAAACAAGCTTAACTACCAGTGAGGAGATGAGATGTTTCAGCATTTCGCCCGCCAATCTAACCCTAACACGCTTCCACCCTTAATCATTTCACCTTTTTAAAGTACTTTAAGGCGCTACAGCCCACAGTTTACTTGTTCAACCAACTGTGCTGGCCACCCTTTTTGTTTTCTTACATTCCTTACTGCATTTCTCCCACTATGAGGTCATTCGTTTCTCTTCTTGCTTTCCCCGCTTCATCGCTGGCTGGAACCGTGCTATGGAGCGGCATCTTCAATTCTTCTACCACCGTTGAGGACTTTGACAAATGTATTTATCTCCTCATTGCCTCTAATCTGAAACTCTGATTGATGATATAGGGTCCTGGTCCAACCAAATTGAACCGTGGCAATGGTACATCCACGGCAGTGGCAAGACGACCGAGTATCTGGGTCTGTCCCCCGACTTCAAGAACCCGGCCGACACTAGCGACGCCCAGGGTGTCCGAATCACCATTGTATGTCATTCATTCGTGTGCTTGTGGAAGAAGGACTAATAGAAAAAAAGGATGGAACCTCCTTCTGGAATAAACAGAATATGGAGCGGTCTGAACTTATCCCCCAGACCGCCGCCAATCTTGGCTCGGGCCATCTATACTATCACTTCTCCCTGTCCACGAAGACAACAAATGCCCCCGACGCCTCCTTCGAACACCAGATCGCGTTCTTCGAGAGCCACTTCACTGAGCTCAAGTATGGCACATCCGGCACATCCGACAACACCCTGCGCTGGAATGCCGGTGGCACAACACACTGGTCGGTCCAGCTGGAGCCAGGCAATTGGTACAACTTCGCCTACGATATCGACTTTACCTCGCAAAAGGTCGGTCTCTGGGCTTCTAATGGGTCCGATCCCTTGACCGAGGTTGTCTCGCCCGTCAGCGCATCTACCTCTACCAACTCGGCGGACTGGCACGTCGGCCAGCTGCGCCTGCCCAACGGGGGCCCCTCCAACGACGCAGCGGAAGACTGGTTCTGGTCTGGCATTTATGTTGAGCAGGCACCTATCACAACGAAGATTGGTTCTGCCGGTTCTTCTGATTCTTCCAGCTCGTCCTCTTCCCGAGTTCGGAGTGCTTCCAACCCCTCGGCTTCCACTCCCTCCACCCGCCAAGCAACCCCTCGGCCATCTTCTACCGGTTCTTCTGATTCTTCCASCTCGTCCTCTTCCCGWGTTCGGAGTGCTTCCAACCCCTCGGCTTCCACTCCCTCCACCCGCCAAGCAACCCCTCGGCCATCTTCTACCTGGGCTACAGAGCCAGCTGCAACCACAACCCCTCCGGCTGTGACATCGACTGCAGTTCCTACGCCAACCACTCGGGCTGTAACATCGTCTGCAACTCCTGCCCACCACACTAATGTGGCGACACACACTGTACCTTCTTCGGCAAAGCTCCCCACCCCCACCACTTCCGCGCAGCGTCTCGCTGAGCTTCGGGCTGCGTTGTGCGCTCTCCTTTCTCGTTCCGACAGCGTGCACGCCCGCGACTTTGCCCTCTGTGAGTAACTTAGATCGAGGTGGCAGTATTCGTCCGATAAGTTCAGCTTGTGAGGCAACCAGTTGCGGAACTTGGTTTTTGTATGTCTCAAGCTTGAACAGCATGCGCCAGTCTGGCGGGTGGAGCCAGTGTTTAGTGATGGTGAATCTTGGAGCTAGATTACAAGAATACAACGGAGAGGCAATGATTCACCAGGACGGCAGACCTGTATGCATTTTCCATGGTACCTGTACAGTAGTCCCGTTTAGTTTGGCTGACTTGCGTCCTTTAAACACCGTCCTATATTGCACCCTTCCGATGCCCTTCATTCGATATTGACTCTCCGTCTGTTAGAGACTTGACCCCGTTCCGGAAAGCTGCTAAACCCTGACAGAGCACTGTCATCATCATCCCCTAGGCCCGAGCCTCTCCAAATAGTTATAACTATTGCAAGCCGAGAATGCGCTGCTACTTAAGCATTACCAGCATAGGTGATAGAACACTCCATAAATATAAGGGCCTATCCTGGCTGAGCTCCTTTGTTTTGCTTTTAAGGCAAAGCAAGGGCCCATGTGATATATATACCTTCTCCCGCCTCCGCTCACCAAGGGAAGACGTATAAGGGGGGAAAAAAAGAGAGAGAGAACAAAAGGTAGACTAAGTGGTTATTAAAATCTCTACATAAAAATCCTCATCATTGTTTATCATATCTACGAGCGATGCCCCCATACCTATTACCACTATTGCATCTATTTTCATAGTTTGCTAACCACATAGCCTATAATATCAGATACTTTATAATTATAGTTAAGCTTCAGCAAGATGACAGACGTTAGGTTAGGAAGAAAGATATTACATGCATATCGGGTTCTACCAAGTCCACAGTTATGTGCATGGAAAGCCCCATTCTATGCAAAGGGATGAATTCATTTCCAAATTTCAAGAGTGCCAACCTGAGAATGCGAAGCCTTGTATGCCAAGTATGCATTAAGTATAGCTCAGGTAGCATGCTTCAGCTGAGTATCATGCTTCAACTTTCTACATTCTCCGCAGTAGTACATGTGGCATGACTTACCTGTCGCCTTCAGGACAGCCCACCAGGAACTTGGTCATGAGGAGTTTCCGCTTTCGTTCCTTAGAGCTACTAGTTACCTATACCGGCAGAGCATGGAGAGGGAGCCCCCAATACCTCATAAGGTCTACAATTCAAGTCTGATGAAACAAGTAATTCTCAATTAGATTGCAACATAACTTCCAGATTATTAACGCAGTAAGTGTCCCCTAGCCAGCATCTCTGTGCTCCACAGGCACGGTGCTCAGGCACAGTGCTCAGCCACTTAAGCAGCGAGCGCCTTGCGAGCATTTTCAAAGGCAGCATTGACCTCGGCAACACTGGGCTCAGCGTTGCGGTAATTCTCAGCAGGCACCTTTCCCTGCATTGAGGTCTCGAATTTGTCCTTCTCAGTCTTGAGATCATCTATCATAGCCCTCGCCAAGAAGGCCACTCCCGCATCCTTGAACGCCGGCGCCTGGATCCAGGGTCAGCACCACTGCAGACTTATGCGGAGGGGAATGACTTACCTTCTGCTGCGCTGCATTCAGGGCCCCCACAATCTCTGGCTGCAATTGCCAATAGGCTGCGTCAACAGCATCTAGGTCTTCATTGTTAAAGGCGTCGGACTCATCGATGCTCCGGCGTGTGTTGGCAGCAGAAGTCTGCAGAGTTTGGATCTTGCTGGCGACGGGGATGAGGCCCATAAGGCCGCCGTTCCATCCCTCAATGCCCTTGCGGGCCTCGATGGCTTTCTGTTGGAGGGCATTCAGGCCGTCGACTGTCTGCTTAGTGTTTACTGCACCCAGGGCGGAAGTCGCGAGGGCGCAGATCAGGGCTGGGGTCACGCGGGAGAAGAGCATTGTATCTGAGACAAGACTGGAGATTGATTTGGAATCAGGAGTGTAGAGAGTGTAGTATGGTTGAGGATGTCTTGGAAAGGTATTTGTTGCATGTATTTATAGCTGCAACGGGTCTGGCAGCACAGGAACGGCACATTCCTACCTATCACGCTGGCCGGAAACATGGTGCGCGAGTGAGCCGTTATGGCGCATACTGGAGAGTATACCCGGAATGTCAGGTCGCCGCCATAGCAACTACCTAATACCTTTTTAGGTGGATTGCAAGTATGAAGGACAGCATGATAAACATGGTAGATCACTGATAGGCATGCATGGTCCCGCAGTCAGGGTGAAAAATTTCCCGTATGGAATGGAATTCTGATACCTGTTTATGAGGCTATGTGCTCGAAACCTGACCTGCCACATTCAAGCATTTATGCGCGGTCCATAGTACGCAAGGGGCGGATTGCCGTGGCATTCTCCTAGCTGGATAAAGGGGCTTCGTATGGGCAAGACATATGACATAATGCTTAAGGTAGTATACATATCGTCAACCGTAGTGAATGTTGACAGCACTGGGAAGGACTCGTCTTTCGTCTGCGAGGCAGTGTCCAATCTGTGGGTTAAAACACTCAAGATGCATCTTACAGCTGCAGCTCTATCATCATGCAGCCTTCTTACTCTCGTTGCACCCGTCCTCTGTACGCTTCCGTCAAGCTGCACCTCCATCTCAGATTTCATCCCCGGCAAACTCGACACCACCTTGCAGGCGTTTGATGAACACGTCTGCAAGAAAGGATGCACTGTGACGACATCTCAGTTTGAAAAATGGGTCAACGGCAAAGTCGTCAGCCAGATCGTCACGAGCAGTATGGATGAAATGGGTCTGTCCGGCTTTTCCATTATTGCGGACAGCATCTCCGGAGACATCACCACAAAGCTCGAAAACCAGTGTGCTGCGGCCGGAGGGAAGGCTGATCTATGCCAGGATCAGAAGGCAATGCAGGCTGTTGGGGGTTGCTTGAAAGAGAACATGATGCCTGTAGTTCTGGGCGAGATGGAACAACTCTCAGCGTTTATCACCAAGGACATGTGCGACAAGGTGAATGCGTATCTCAAGGGGCCGGAGCTTTGGGAGAATGTCATCCCTCAAGAGCTGGATGACTATGCGTCTACCTGTGACAAGAATTGATTTGTGCTAGGATCCTGGATGAGCAAGTGGAACTTAATGCAATGTACCTAGGAACAAGCGAGAAGCATTGCGCTTGAACAAGCCTGCTGTCCTAATGAGATGACAGGGTGTCTCTGAAACTGGAATTTAATTATCTCAATACAGTAGAAGAGTTGCTGTAAATTCACAACAATGTATACAGGCTCCTTGGCCAGCTAGGTACGGAAAGCATGACACCGTTGTTATATCTCCATTACATGCCGTGAAACACCAGATGCAACATATGCCAATTTGGAGATATCCCTGACATTGCCCAGCCTGCATATACTGCGCCGTGGGATGTATACACGTTGTATCCACCACCGGTCCCCTACTTTTGATTCCTCCATACAGGCAAGTAGGTTTTGAATAGGTCGGCCACGGAAGGCACTTCGAGAACTTCTGGGAATTGCGAGAGCGCTTGGCGCATGTTGCTTGCCTCAAAAAGAGCCATGGTGCCCTTGTCGAGAGCCCACCAGACCGAGTTTTCGTCCAGTCTCTCTTTCAGTATGGAAACCCCCATCTTTTCCCTCTCATCGCCATGTTCGGCAAAGATGTCGATCCACTGCGATGGAGACACGCGCCGTAACGGCACGGTACAATTCTCGTTGAGGATCTCAAATGTCTCTTCCCACGTAACGCTTTGTGCCTGGTCAGGCCGTACAAGGTTATAGGCGTGGCAGAGGTTTTCATTAGACAGAGAAATCCGCAGCATGGAGGAGCAGACAAAGTCAACGGGAATGCACTGGTTTCGGCCATGTGGAGGAACAGGATAGCTGCCGATGCGAAGACAGTTGGCTATCAGACGGTTAAGAGCGTCCTGCGGTTTCTGAGCCCCGGTGACGCTGTGCCCCGTGACTAATCCGGGCCTGTATATGGTCAGCGGGAGACCATTGGAGATGGCATTCCACGCTATCTGCTCAGCCACGACTTTGCTTTGGGTGTAGCCAATGTGCTCTTTGACTATGTCGAGGTCAAACAGGGGCCTCTGGTCCTCGGGAATGACCTGCCCTGAGAGATGTCCCGCTGCTCCGCAGGCAGATATACTGGACACATAATGAAGCGGTTTAGGGCGTCCAGTGTTAGCAAAGCGGAGCACGTTGACCAGACCGAGCACGTTTGCTTCTCGGTGAGAGGAATAGGGGAGTGTATAATTGGCGAGGGACGCAAAATGAAAGATAACACTGGACCACTGAGCGAGTTCGTCGAATTCCTCTGTCCTGAGCCCTAGCGTGGCGCTATCGATGTCTCCTGGAACGACACGAAGCTTCTGTTCAAAGTCGAAGGGAAGCCCATATCCAGCCAGAGCTTCTTTGATTCGAGATACTCCGGAAACCACGTCCTTGGCTCTAACAAGACAAGCGACTTCCTTGACCTGAGGTAAACCAGACAGTAGAGCTAAAAAGAATGCTCCCAAATATCCTGTGGCCCCAGTCATGAAGACACGCCCTTCATCGTCAGCATACCAATCCGCGACTTGAGTTGAGAGTGGCTCGATGTCCTTGCCCAGCTCGCTATCCTGCAGGCAGAGTTTCAATTCATCTGGCTCGCCGGACTCCCATGCCACATCTTTGGCATTTGCGGTCTCCAGCTCGCCTGACTGGTGTTTTTCACGGAGCTTCTTTAGAGTAATTTTACTCAGTCCACTGACTGTGCCGGCCTTGGAGATTTCCACCAGCGATACCTCGAGCCCGGCGTACCGTCTCAACCAAGTCCTGATTTCAATGCTCATCAGAGAGTCAATTGCAATATTCGCGAGCTCCTCTAGCTCCAAATCTTCAGAGTACGACAGGTGTTCCGCGATCATCTTCCCAAGTTCATAGGTAAGCTTGTCCTCTGTGTCTGGCTTGTATAGGATGGATGGGTCACGCTTAACATCTTCTAGTAATCGCCTGAGTTGATCACTTCTGGCGTTTGCTTGGCCCTCTGTGGCTGTCAAAACGTTCCGCCACGCCAGTAGGCGAGCATCCTGCGCCCATGATGGCTCCGTTGCGCATTCCGAGAGCGGCTTGGAGGTGCCCATCCCGAGGAAAAGCTGAGATGGGCCCTTGAGCGGTCCCGAAAGTATAGAGAGCTCTAGGGCATGAAGCAGATCCTGCGCGCCGATAATCTGTGACGACGCTGACCGGGCATAATCGAGGGTTTTGGGGGAGTTCTCAGGGAGATACCCTATGTCTCCCATAAAGCCTATGTCAAGCACACTGGCAACTAGGCGTTGTGAGTGACGATATTGCATGAAAGCATCAAGGAAAGAATTGCTTGCTGCATAGTTCATTTGCCCTGTAAAGCCAATAATGCCCGTAAGTGAACTAAATAGGACAAAAAAGTCCAATTCTCGGCCATCAAGTGCGCGATGGAGGTTCCAGGTGCCCTGGACCTTTGGCGCGAGGACCTCGTTCCACTGCTCGATGGTCATATCTTCGAAATTTGCATCCTGGAGAGCAAGAAATACACGTCAGCGTCATCAGCAGCTATCACGAGAGCAGGGCCCCACCGATACGCACCCTTAACACCATTGACATCTGTATGACGCCGGCAATTGGTTTCGTCGCTGCCGATACCGCTCTTTGCGTGTCGATCAGCTTCGCGACACTTCCAGTAACACTGACGACGTGGCAGCCACCTTGGCTTTTCAAATCCTCAATGAATGCCTGATTTCGGGGCGACTCCTCGCCGGATCGGGACAGTATGACCAAATGCCGCGCTCCTCTCTCAACCATCCATGTGGCGACGGCTCGACCAATGCCTCCAAACCCACCAATAAGCAGGTAGGACGCATCGTCGCGAAACAAGTTCCCTTTCTCGTGTACTCGGGAGACTGATAGGGCGGAAGCATCCTCTGGCATACGAATTACGATTTTCCCCATATGTTTTCCGCTTTGCATCAGCCTAAAGGCTTTCACAATATCAGTTGCCTCATAGGTAGTCACGGGACGGATTGGCTTGAGCTTTCCTTCCTTGAAGAAATCAAGACAGTCGTCTATCATATCACGGAACATCTCGGGTGACTTGTCGGCAATTTGAGACAGATCGACGCCAGTGAAGGTGCGATTTCCCTCAAAAAGGTCCATGTCCAACTTGCCATGGCCTAGAAAATCCCGTTTACCAAGCTCAATCATCCTTCCAAATGGTGCGACGCATCTCCAGGATGCATGCAATAACTCCCCCGATAGGGAATTCAAGACTATATCAACTCCCTTGTTGTCTGTCATCCTCATCACATTTTCCTCGAAGGAGGCGCTCCGCGAGTCAAAGACATGGTCCTCGGGGATCTGGAGGTTGTCAATCAGGTGTTTCTTTTTCTCATCGCTTCCGACTGTTGCAAAGATCTCAGCGCCGATCATCTGGCAGACCTGAATGGCAGCTAGTCCGACGCCTCCGCAGGCGCTATGAATGAGCACAGATTGTCCTTTCCGGAGCTGCCCAACATACATGAGCGAATAGATGACCGTCGTGAACACACACGGTCCTGCTGCGGCATCCTCCAGGGAAAGGTCACTTGGTATTTTTATGCAGTTACCCGCGGGCATTACCTTCCGTGTAGCCATCATGCCTTTGCCAGCAAACAGGACTCGATCACCGGCCTGAAGAGTGGTCACTGAACGCCCAACTGCCCGTACAATTCCACTGCCCTCCAACCCCATTTTGCTTGTATCTCCCATCAGCCCCATTGAGACCATGATATCCTATAAGCTTTCCTGTAAGTCACAGTATCCAGCAAGTGGAATGAAAGAGGAAACCGAAGCCCAGGTTGGACCCACGTACTCTGAAATTCAATCCTACGCATGTAACATCGACCTCAACGTCGTCCTCCGCCATCATAGGGCCTCGCCCGCTCAAGCTCCATCTTAAGGTGTCTAGCATTCCGTGGGACCCAATGTCTAGAACCCGAGATCCAGTTGCGGGGGCAGAGGTCATCACCCCGTCCAGGGGGGACCACTGGAAACGACCCACATAGACATTGTTATCTTTCAGAACATACTCATAATCGGGCGGAGGGTACTGAGTATCGTCGTATGTCTTGAATTTCTCGAATATCTCAATAACACGATGTATCGCTGCGTCGTCCAGCTGGTCGATCTCCACCGTGGATATCGTTCGTGCAAGGGAATGTCGAACGGTGCGCATGACCCCCAAAGTAAGTGCGCGTGCCGGGTCAGGATCCGTATCAACTAATTGAATCGCTCGCATAAGCCAGAGTGAGCGGCCGGTGGTGAGATGCGAGGCAAACCGCTGGAATTGCTGGAGTTTGGCAGCGGAAAGATTGTCGAAGAAGGGTTTCTCCAAATCTACCAGAGAGATAAAATCTGACACGGTGGGGGATTCATCCAAGGTGACCCACTTCACCACGTATCCCCTCGACGACAGAAGTCGTCCAAGCCGCTGAGCCCAACAGGTGACTTCGCCTTGATGCAAAAGACCGATTTCACCCTTGATGGGCAGACGAGGAGAAGGCCTCGCTATGATGTGGGCATTGTGCTGGTAAGGGGCCTCATTGTCCAGGCGCACCACATCAGCACCGGTGAAGCCCGCCTGTACGAGTTCGTCGTGCCATTTGTCGGGATTAATGTAAGGCACATCCCTGCCGTCTTCTGCGATCCACCAGCCCGGCAGGATACCCATGGTGTAGCCAATGAGGGAGTGTGAAGGACATAGTTCCTGCAATAGCAGCCGGCCAGTTGGTGAGAGAAGTTTGCGCACATTGCGGAGGGTCTCAGAAATCCGCGGGGTTGCATGGAGCACGTTAGCAGCAATGATCAAATCATACGCTCCAGGCGTGAACCCTTGGGATTCTGGGTCTTGGGAAATGTCGAGCGTTGTATATTCCATGCCCCTAAACTCGGCGAATTTTTCCTTGGCCTTGGAAACGAAACCTACTGAGAGATCCGTAAAAGTGTATGTAGTATACATACGGCCCTTGCCAGGAGAAGTCAGTGAGTTTAACGCCGACCGCGTGGCACCTCCAGTACCTCCACCAATTTCCAAGATACGGAGGCTGGGGTTGGAGTGGCCGAGTAAAGAGAGGAATGCGTCCCAATGCGTCACAGCGGAGAGCTCCTTGTACAGTTTCTCTAGACCGTCGTCTTCCATCAGAAGTTCAATGGGGCTGCATCGATCATCCAGGATTTCGTGGATATGACGCAAGACCCTTTCAGCGAGTACGAAGGCACTTCTTAGCACAGGACTTTGCTCCGTGTCCAGGATGCGTTGGATTTCAGGCCACCGGGTGGCAGGATCGGCAGCATGCTTGTCTCGCAACTCTGGCAGCAGATCGCGGGCATCGTCACGGATCATCTCGTACTGCGATTGGATCCATTGATGATACCGTCTCAAGTGCTCTTTGGCAGGAGCTGCCGACCTGGTTCGATGATACGTCTCAACGACCACCAAACTGGCGAACCTGCCGGTCTGTTCCCTATCGTAAACGTTCTTCGGGAATGGTGGTAAAAGCTTTTCGGGGGTAACAAAATCAATATGGCGATTCCAGTGAAGCGTAGACGCCAGCGGCGGCGCGTCTTCTCGCAGGGCAGCATCTGAAATACTGAAGAAAACGCCGTCTTGCAGAGACAGTAAGGTGCGGCCATCCGCAACCAAAAGCGCATTACCGCGCATGGTGGCCCCCACACGATTGTCGCAGGAAACACCGACCGACATCTCTCCTTGGCCATCAGCGATATAGAGGCTGCTTATCGCCGTTGGTATGCAAAGCCTGGTCATCCGACGAGCAAGGCCATTCGTAGCTGCCACACTGAGGAGCTGCAAGCATTGATCAATGAGAATAGGGTGAAGGGCGTAGTGACTATCGCAGTGCTCTTCAATAGGATGCAGTACGGCTGCAGCATGCGGGCTGGACGGACTCGCAGTGATGGAGTCGAGCCCCCGGAATCGGGACCCGTACTCCAGCCCTTTAGCCTCCAAGGCTTCATACCATTTGTCCGATTGAACGTGGCGGCTATGCGGGCTGAGTTGGATAGGGACATGTTGCCGATCCTGGCCAGCACAGACCTGTCCGATACAGTGTTTGCTCCAAACGCCGTCTTGATGGGCTGTGATGGTAAACTCATACCATACTGAATCCACATTGTCTGCTAGCCTTGCTGGCCTAAGGCTTGTGATGATTTCTACCCCGTCATGTTCTTCGTGGTTTAAAACCAGGGCAGTCCGGATGAACATGTTTCGGATAGAATAGTCACTGGATCCTGATATTTGTCGGATGGCCTCACCAACCATAGCCACGTACCCGGCGCATGGGAACACGACCTCACCACTCAGCCTATGATCCAGAAGCCATATTACATTATCCAGCTTCAGGATGTTCCTCCACATCGGCTCGATGTCGGTGGACTCGAGGGCGCGAGACCCGAGCAGCTCATGGTGCGAATGTTCTCGCAATCTCCAGTCTCGGGCTAACCGCGTCTCGTTCCAAAAGCGCTCATTATATTCCCAGGAATAAGGGGGTAGATTGGTCAATGTTTTTCCACTGCCAACAAGCGGGCCAGCCAAATTGAGGGCAGTGCCATGGATGTACAATTGACCTGCTGTAGCTAACATACACCTCCATTGATCTTCTCGTCGCACCAGGGTCGGTACGTAATATAGCCGTTTATTGTCTGCTTCCGAGAAG
This sequence comes from Aspergillus viridinutans, assembly GCF_018404265.1. Taxonomy (NCBI): domain Eukaryota; kingdom Fungi; phylum Ascomycota; class Eurotiomycetes; order Eurotiales; family Aspergillaceae; genus Aspergillus; species Aspergillus viridinutans. The sequence goes on along the minus strand of NW_025091225.1, from coordinate 759,514 downwards.
ATCTGGCGTAGAGGGCTGGAGAGTGCACTATGGGGCCCAATTTCAAGAAAGAGTCTTTCTTCCTTGTCAGCATCCGTCAATGTTCGGACTGCACTGCTGAAAAGCACAGGAGATTCCAAATTGTGTCTCCAGTATCTGGCATTTAAGCGGTCTGGCTCACTAATCACTTCCCCAGTGACCGTGGAGATGAGAGGGACCATGGACTTGTTGTACGACATGCGCGGACTCAGATGCTTCTCGAACGACTCCCCGAGATCCTTCATATGGGGAGAGTGGTAGGCAACATTTACCGCCAGAAGCCTGCAGAAGCTCTCGTCGTTGGCCTGGATTTCCTCAACCACCTCGTTTATAGCTTTCTGATCCCCAGAAATAGTGACATTTTGTGGGCTGTTCTCGCATGCTATCACAACGCCCTCCCTCAGGTAAGGTTTGATCTGCTCACGTCCTAATCCAACAGCAGCCATGGCACCATTCGATCTGGACGACCTAATAGTGCGGCCCCGCAGATATGCGATGCTTATGGCTACCTCTGGGGGTATTGCGCCGGAAGCATATGCCGCAGCTATCTCACCACTGGAGTGTCCGATCACCGACGAAGGTTTGACTCCCCATTCACGGAGGATGTTCACAACACCTATCTGAACGGCAGCACATAAAGATTGTGACACATCAGCTTCTTTGAGCCTGTCCGGGTCATCGCACTGAAGAAGCTCCCCTAAAAACATATGTTAATAAAGATAGGAAGATGGACGTCACGATCACCCCACCTTCAATGGTCCACTTTGGTGGGCTTTCTAGCGACTGCAGGACGCGATCCAGCATTCTGATGTTGTCCCGGAATTTCTCGCTCTCAAGGAACAGCTCTCTTCCCATCCCTGGCCATTGCGCGCCCTGGCCGGTGAATACAAAGGTGACCTGTGGACACACAGACTTCGATTTCTCAAAAGACGAAATCTGGCCGTTGTAATCAAGGATTGCGAATGCTCTGTGAACCATGTGCTCTCTTTTCAAAGCCAAGGTATATGCGAGGTCACTTGGGCAAACCGAACTGGTATCGATGTAAGCTTTGAGGGCCTCGATATTCCCATCTAGTGACTTGGGTGATTTGGCTGAAACAAGCAACAAATGAGAAGAGCATTTGTCTGACACCTTGTCAGACGATCCTTCTCCGCATACTGTCGACGCGGAATCCATGATGAGCTTAGGTGGTCAGCTAACAGGGCCGTTACTCAACAATTATGTCGAAGAGGAGACATACATGGGCATTGGTACCGCCGACTCCAAATGAATTGACACTAACTCGTTGACATCGATCCATGGGCCACGGCATGGCCTTGGTGGGAACCTGTAACTTTGCTTGCTCAAACGGTACTAAAGTGCAAATGCGAGTGTCAACTTTGGAAAAGAACGAGATATTGTGCTGGACATACTCCTAGGATTTGGATCCTTGAAAAAGACATTCGGTAGAATGGTCTTTTTCTCCAATGACAAAACACATTTGATGATGCTTGTAATCCCCGAAGCACCTTCCGAATGACCGACGTTCGCTTTCACCTGGCTCTACTTAGCTTGTTATGCCCTAGGGAATGATAGGATTCAACATACGGCACCAATGTGTATACCATGGTCTCCAAAGACTTTTGCCACGACAGACGTCTCTGCCGTATCCCCGACAACCGTCCCTGTGCCATGACACTCAAAAAAGCCTGTTTTGAATACCTCCGTAATTTGTGCTCTCTGGTATGCTCGCCGGATCAGGCGCTCTTGCGCCTGTGAGCCTGGTGTGGTTATACTAGGCGTTTTACCATCACAGTTGACAGCAGTTGACCGAATGACCGCTCGAACTGGGTCTCCATCTCTCAAGGCGGCATCCAGTGGTTTGATGTAGATTGCATTCACGGCCTCCCCCCTGCCGTAGCCATCTGCGGCGGCATCAAATGTCCTGCAGATTCCACTCTTCGAGATGACCATATTGTCAGACATAGAGGTGGTCATAGTCGGTGTGATTATCAAGTTAGTTCCAGCAACCAAGGCAGAAGCGCATTCGCCCGAATACAGAGCCTGGCAGGCCTCATGCAAGCCGACTAACGAGGAGGAGCATCCTGTTCGGATTGTCATGCTGGGGCCCCGCAGGTCATATTCATATGATATCCGATTTGATAAAGCAAAATCCCCAGCTCCAATGACCCGGTATCGATCGTTAGCCTGGGTGTCTTTGCTCAACAGATCCAACCAGTCCTCTCCAAAGACGCCGACATAGAATCCGATGTTTTTCCCACGCCATTGCGTCTGACCTCCGTTCTCCATGCACTCCCAGACAACCTCCATCAACATTCGCTGTTGGGGATCCATCCTGGCAGCTTCGACCTTGCTCGTTCCAAAGAAAGCAGCATCGAAATGAGCTATATCCTGCTGGAGAAAATATCCATGTTGTGTCCGAATGGCACCAGATGTGGACTCCTTGTAAAAGGCGTCGATGTTATATCTATTGTCAGGGACTTTGCACAGACCGTCTCGTTTGTCTACCAAGAACTCCCAAAACTCCTTCTCGCAATTGACGCCTCCCGGAAGCCTCATCGACATTCCCACAATGGCGATGGGGAAGGGAACAGGAGCAACATCACCCCCATTACTCTCATCTCCATCTGCGTCGGTTTCGGTGTCTTTTAGCTCTTGCGGCAAGGAATACAAATTGGCAGCAGAGAGTCCGTCAAGCTGTCCCGGTCCAACCACCATATTCGATCGCGAGTCGGCTGTCGACAGCATTTTGTTCAGTCTGTTGAGCTAGTTTGAGTCTCGTGGCAAGTAGAAAAAAGATAGCAATATTGGTAAACAGATAAAACTTCAAAATCCTGAATCTAAGGACATTGTAACTGGAGGCGTTCCGCGTCCCTACCCCTTGCTAAATACGTTATTATGTTACTTTCCTTTCCTTCCCCCTCCTCCCCAGTAGCTGTGCAGCTAGGATCAGTGCTTGCGAAATACCTCAGAGCTCATGCAAGGGAATGCACACACATTTTCACCGCTACCTAGTATTATGGCAGCACTCGTCCCTTGCATTGAACGCCTCGCAAGTAGCAACAGGAATTGCGCTAACTGAACAAAATACTACAAGACATAATGAAATTTATGATTGTTGGCCGTTGTCAATATGTTTGTCACCTCAACTCACGGTCAGGGTATTCTATTCCACAAACTGAGGCAAGGTTCGAGTGTAGATCAAGGAGGAAAAGGAATACTGTGCCAGCGTGCTTGTCTCCCTCTTATTACCCTTTGTCCCTTACTGCCAGGGCTCCTAGGGTAGCCTATCATTTTGGTTCTGTCTGCTACCGCACTTTTTTCCAGGTAAATATAAGTGCTATATAGGACGCTGTTTGAAAGGACAATTCCTGGCAGTCGGTGACCACTCTAGTATACTCATTAATATGCCAAATCCTAGAGATGGTAACACTAAGGGGAGGCACTGCTGCTAAGCGGAAAATCCAGTCTGATCCAGCCCTGGATTGACCCTGAATCACCTAGTAAAGAATCTATGACATTCGGATATGACTCTTTGGCAGGGTAGTGACTAGTCTAACCATAGCCATATTAATCAGTATTAGTTTCCTCTGGTGCATCAGAGTACTTACTGCCATTTAGCGAGACAGTGTGAGATTAAGCAAGCTCCGAGGTGATTGTCCGCATACCCAGCATTCTTGAGTTATCTCCCTCCAGTAAGAGTTGAGTGAGCGGGTGCTGCCAGGGTCCTGTTCAGTGTTTAGCTCTCGAGTCAAAAAAGGCTAAGTTTACAGGTAACTGTGTGCATTTTCCGGAATGTCCCTAGCTCATAACAGGGATGTCAATTTGCGAGGGACTAGTCCTGTCCTCCCGCAGCATTCCTCTTTTTCTACCCTCAACTACATAGCAAGACACAGATGTCCCTGTATCGAATCTCATCACCAGCTACTGGTTCTTCTCTTTGTCGCAGCCCTTATAATCTTAATATAAACACTATAGCTAGGTGTCAATTCAAACAAAGGCATCATGATCCTTAATGAATTGATTGTGTAGGCCGTTAGCGTGCCAAGCTCCTACTGTCTTGGTATATATATATATATATACCACGTGATTTAATAGAAGGAGGACATTGGCCTCCTAGTCATTACCCAGATTGAATATGCATTCTAGTATTTATGCTAGACAGGTATACACTGTAGATCACAACGTCACGTCCATGCAGTGCGTAAGGCTTTTACTCAACCTCTATGAAGCATAGCTATCCTCCATGAACTCTTGATTGCGGCCTTCTCCCGTCCAAGTCCGAACGACCACGTCCTGACAGCCCGCAGAGAAACATCGACAAGACCCTCTCACATCTATTAAAGTTAACACATTTTAAAAGAAATGGTCTAGTAGCAACATACATAATTGCAATGTTTAGATCAAAGAGTACCACGTCAACCTTTTGCCAGCCATGCAGGTGGGGGTTCGGGTCGTCCGCATAGTTGTAGTCGCTTAGCGCAATCGCCGGGATACTGATCCCTGCTAGAATACAGGCCGCGACATCTAGGAAGATCAGTGTTGGCACATACGATGGTTTTCTAAACAGTAGAGCCAGGGCCAGGACGTCGATGATGATTGCCAGGGACGCCTGCATTGGTTAGATAATCCATGATATATTGGCTCCCACACGTACTGCGGCGAAAACCGTCCGGTAGATCTTGTCTCATCTAGCAGCAATGTATGCGGCTATAGCCAGGTACGCAATGGAACAGAGAAAAAGGGGCACGCGGCCGCCGAGATGGACCCATGTGATTGTATTAATCGTAGTACGGACCATGGTGTTGGTGTGGTTGGCTGCTGCGGCGTACCAATGGAAATGCCATGCAGCAGATTGAGGGAAATATAGGTTGCAATTATATCATGAAAGAAGGTGACTACTGTCATGGAGGACCATTGACTCAAGGTATGTACATATATGGTGGAAGGTAGCGTGTCAGCCTAGACAGTAGGCTTTAGTTCAGTCGAGAACTGCATGGCTGTGCTTAGCGCCGGCCACGATGTCACCCAATCTACCAGAGCTACTTCGTATTATATTAGACTTGGAAAATACACCCGATTGATGTGACGAAATGTCCCTGGTTACTATTCTTCCTTAGCTAGCTAATTACTAAGAAGCACAGCACCTGAAATTCGTTTGTATGTTAGACGCACCTCCAAATTGATCTTCGTGATCGATCCCAGTCCTAGTCGTGGACCAGATGCCTGATTACCCGGCTGTCGACGTGAGATTCGCCAAGTGCAACCATTTTCTGGGCTAATGTCGACATCAGATATGGCAAGTGCCGCCGCTAAAGGCACTTTCGGGGTGCTGGATGATATGTTCGAACAGCAGGGCTGTCTTGCCAGCCTTACCTGCCAGGCGCAGCAGGGAGTGGGCTGCAGAGACCCGCAGCGTCGGGCGTTGCCCACGGAACGCAGCAAGTGCTATGAAATACAAGACAGGTCGATAACAATCATTCAGGATCATCAGGCAGAGACGCCTTCCTTTCATCCACCATCCTATCCAGGTCCTCACCAACTGCAATCTGCCCCGTCTCCTTGTCAATGAACCTCAGATTCTTTTTTGGACATGGCCAGGGAAGATATTCCCAGGCGTCCTGCCATGCCATCAGGCCGTCTTCACAGATGACATGCATCTCCTCCAGATTAGAAAACAGCTCAAGGGACTCAAAGAAGAAGGAGGCTGTATTCTCGCGCTGAATGGTAAGCCGGCGGATCAGCAGTTGTTCAGCCGGTTCCATTGTGTCAAAATCTGTGTCCCCAATTGATACCATGTCGACATTGAAGTTGACCCAGACATACCGCGGCTCAACTGCTGAGGAGAAGATGAAGGCCTGCTGGTATAGTCTCAGGTTTCGGGCTTCATGGCAGGCCTGAAGGACTGTAGGTACCGGTGTTGATGAGGTTACATGCAAAACCTTGCGCCATGACCCATGCTCTCTCTTACCACGGACCTCAACAGTACGCGGCTCGACTGTCAGCTCCCAGATGCGAGCACGAAGCTCAAAGGGGAGACAGGGGAAAAGGTGGAACGTGGCCATGCTGTTATGGTGACAGCGGAACTTTCAGTGAGCCGGTCGTCTTGGAGGCAGAGAAATTACCATTGACAGCTAGGGAGCAACGGATAATGTTAAATAGTGGCAGAAGCCGAGGGATAAACGCGGACACAACCTGAACTGAGTCAGAGTGTAGTTATTTTTAGCGCCCCTTTAGCGTGTACACCGCCACTCACTCACTGAAGATGGCAGTGGAGATTATTTTTAGCAGAGTCTGTGACAAGTATGAATCCCTCCAGCCTGTCAAAGAGGACGGTGTACTCTGACGGACCCCGTTAGTTTAAGGGTTATGCTTACTTTTATTTCTTTGTCATTAAATTCAACCAAGAGTTGAGCTTATGCCCAAAACCACCTTCTCTCTGCTCTCCATCTTCTTAAGTTCGGCATGTCCATCGGCAGGCAACGCGGGGAAGGCAGGAGCTACCCCAATTTGCACGCGTCTGATTGGCCCCCGGATGTTCCGAAGTCGCGCCAAGAAACACAAGCTCTTCAGGGAGTGCTAGCTGTTCGGTACTTGACTGTTGATATCTCCCCGCTGTAGACTAGTTAGTTGTTAAATAGCTCCTATTTTCTGCCTTGGAGGAGATTCGATACCTGTAGGACTCACACATCCAAAAAAATCACAATGACCGGCGATATACAGACCAAGAAACGGAAATGGGAAAGTGACAGCCGTGTTGGCTCCGCTGCCACTGGCTTTTTCGAGGCACTGGGTATATGAGCTTTGCTATTGTTGATGGGTGGTGCTGATATGATGTAGTTGAGGCTGGAGTCAAGTATTGTTTTGTGAATTTGTCAGTCGAAAGTCCTCGTTGCTCCCATCATACTGACTGTGATCAGGGGGAGTGATCATCCGGCTATGCTGGAGGCCATGATCAAAGCGAAACAGGGTACGCACTCTCAGTCCGAGTAAGATTCATAACTGACGAGGAGTGAAGAGAACTCGACTAAATTACCTACGATCATCACCTGTCCCTCGGAACTGGTCGCTTTATCCGCGGCCTTGGGTTACGCTCAAGTTACCGGATCTCCAGTACGTTTCTATCAATTATTAAAATGAACACGACTGACTCAAAAGCAATGCGTCATTGTACATGTCGACTGCGGAACCCTAGCAATGGGCCAATCCATCCACAATGCCTCCGTCACCCGAGTACCCGTCCTGTGTTTTGCAGGATTGAGTCCTTTTACTGATAGTGGGGAGATGCTCGGTTCGAGGACAGAGTAGGCTATGGCCATATTTGACTTCACGCAATCTAACACCTGTAGGTTCATCCACTGGCTGCAAGATGTCCCCGACCAAGCATCCATCGTGCGACAGTACTGCCGTTATTCAGGCGAGATCCGTACCGGCCGTAACATCAAGCAGATGGTGTATCGGGCTATGCAGTTTGCCATGTCTGATCCAAAGGGTCCAGCATATCTTACTGCCGCACGAGAAGTCCTGGAGGAGGTAAGTTGTCGCTCTCACTTTGAGGTGGTTACTTATGAAAGTAGCAAGTAGAAATTCCCGACCTTGGCAACGAACTCATGGGCCCCGTCACCCCATGTGCTTTGCCAGAACCCGAAGTCGAGCGCATCGCCGCTGCTCTGATGGATGCCAAACGACCGTTGATCATCACTGGCTATATGGGCCGGAATCCACGGACGCCGCCGCTCCTGGCAGAATTATGCGACAGGCTCCCTATCAGCGTTATTGAGACTGTCGGGTCGGATGTGAGTCTTCGCAGTGATCACGAAGCATACCTTGGTGTAACGGTCAGCACGCATCCGGCTGTATGCGAGGCCGATGTCATCCTGGTGATGGATTGTGATGTTCCTTGGGTTCCGACGGCAGGCAAGCCAGTAGATGGTATGCTCTTCTACAACTTTCATCAGACAATGGCTCACAGAGCACAGGAACGAAGGTATTCCACCTTGACGTAGACCCGTTGAAGCAACAGATGCCAGGTGAGCCCAAATCCTCTGCCAACTCCACTCGATACCAACGGACGTAGTCTTCTTCATGCAAGCTATCCGGCGATACAAGGTCAGCTGCCAGCTAGCCTTGCAACAGCTCAACGCCTACCTCGACAAGCAATCTCTCGGCCGAGCCAAATACGTCGAGGCATTCGACGCACGCGCGACACGCTACAAACAGTGGAGACAGAGCCTACGCGACCTTGAAGCCCCTTCACCGGAAGGCATCGTCACGGTTCCGTACCTGTCGTCCAGACTACGGCAGCATCTACCGGAAGACAGTGTTATTGTGATCGAAGCGGTAACTAACGCCATTCCCGTCATCCATCACTTGAACTTTACCAAGGTATGTGTGCCACTTCCGCCAACCCTACCTGACTGACACACCAGCCCGGAACGCTCTACGGCAGCGGCGCAGGCGGGCTCGGCTGGGGCGGCGGTGCAGCGCTGGGGGTTAAAATGGCCAAACGGGATTCGTTCATCTGCGCGATGTAAGTTCCCCAGCTCATTAAAGTATACGGCTTAGCTGATTGATATAGCGTCGGAGACGGCACATACCTCTTCTCGCAGATGGAATCCGTGTATTGGATCGCACGGCGATACGACATTCCTTTCCTCCTGGTTGTGCTGAATAATAGCGGCTGGAACGCTCCCAAGGTGTCTACATTGCTTGTCCACAAGGATGGTCTGGCGTCCGAGTCGAATAGAGCGGGTGGGTTTTCCTTTTCGTTAGAGTAGCTGGCCATGCTCATGGATGTAGACTTGAATTTGTCGTTCGAGCCGTCGCCGAATTACCCTGGGATTGCGGCTGCGGCTGGCAACGCGTGGGGAGCAACGGTCACCAAGGCGGACGAAGTTGATTCGACCCTGAAGAAGGCCGTGGAGGTTGTGCAGGGCGGTCGGTGTGCGGTTGTCGAAGCTCGGTCAGTTTTCTCCTTGTGTTCCAAGATAAGGCTGACAATAGGGTAGGGTTCCGTCGATGTGGGTGGAGAAGTGACATGCATACTGTCCTTTGAGGGTATCCAGGAGTTGAGCTCATAGATGTCTGAGTTAAGGTCTTTTTGTCTCTTACATACTGCGACGTCCTGCAACACAGCGAAAGACTATATGCTCGGCGTGAGGATTACCATGTTAATTAGCGGAATATCGATTATACAGCCTACCAACGAATATATGAAGGACTAAGTGTGCTGAGAGATCAATCGTGACAAGCAGATGCCAGTTGACGTCAGATAAAGGAACACGGAGCTGGCGAGAAACAAGATGAACAGGTATCTGGAATACGGGGAAAAGTCCCAATAACCTATCAGAGATTATTCCGTTTCTACGGCAATGATTGGCTAGTCTATTGAGTGATCAGCGGCCGATCTGAATCGATCTGAGATCGCATCGTGATGATTGACGATTGCGGAAGTTGATGTCATGGTCACGCACGACAGTCATATTTAAGCATAAGATGTTCAAAGACCCCAATCTGACTCCTAATTTGGTTTTCATACCCATAGTGTAAGAATAGCTGTAGAAACGAAATGCCCCAAAAGAAAAACCGAGTTGCGATTGTTGGCGCTGGGCCCGCAGGCATGGTAAGCCTTCATCCACCAGATCGATCTATCCGGACACCAGTTGAATGAAATAGTCCTGCGCCTCTGCTCTGGCCAACCATCCCGATCGCTTCGAAGTGACCCTCTTTGATATTGCCTCGTACACCGGCGGCCAAGCAACCTCCATCTCCCTAGACGAAGCCCGCTACGGCGCCGACTGGCTGAACGATGGCGTGCAGGGTGGCTCCCCGATTTTCCGACACACCTTCAACTTCTTCCGGCGGTACGGCTACGAGCCTCGTCCGGTGAAACTGCAAGTCGCGTTCGGCAAGGGCGTGGAGAACTTCTTCACGAATGTCTTTCCCTCGCCGCTCGTCGACCAGCAGTCCGACGAGATCAAGAAGTTGGGCCGCGTGCTCAAATGGATTAAGCGCCTGTTTCCAATTCTGGGGCTTATGCCCATCAAGGTGATAATGAAGCTGTTCCGGTTCAGCGAGGACTTTGCCAACAAGATGGTTATCCCGATTATGGCGCTGTTCCTGGGAACGGGGAACCAGACACCGAACGTTTCGGCTGCACTGCTGGAGAGACTGTTTGATGATCCCAATATGAGACTATGGGAGTACGATCCGGACACATTACTCCAAAATCAACCAACCATGTACACGTTCCCGAACCTAGGCGACTTCTACCGCGACTGGGCCGCAGATCTGGCGTCCAAAGGCGTGGACATCCGTCTCAACACCCCAGTCGAAATCCTCAAACGAGACAACCACGGCATCACACTCCGTCCGCGACCCACCCGTCCGGACAGCGCAACCGCGGAAGCAGTCTTAGACGACTTTTGCGAGATGTACGACGAACTCGTCCTCTCGCTTCCCGCCGACGAAGCCAAGGCCCTGCTAAGCAAACACGCCACCTGGCGCGAGCGGTACGTCCTCGGCGGCGTGGCCTTCTACAACGACATCACCATCACCCATTCCGATAGCGAGTACTTCAACAGCATCTTCGAGACGCGGTACAAGCCGGATCTCTGCGCCAAGGGCGCCTCGGCCACCAGAGAGGAGCAGATCGCGTTCGCGAAGCAGCAGCCCTCGTGCAGGATGGACGGGTGGGAGGGCTTCGCGCCCATGTATTTCACGCACTCGTTCGCCAACGCGCACCAGTGCATCGAGATGGGCTTCGACTGCTCGAATTACCAGCATCAGTTCCGGGACAGAGTCGGGGAGGGGAATCCCCCGCTCGAGCCGGAGAGGCATGTCTACCAGACGATCTACCTTGATGATCGGCAGAAGCACCTGTGGACGTGGGAGAGCGTTAATCCCGACAAGATCATTGCGAAGAAGTGGTGGCGGCAGTTTGGGCATCGGTGGCAGCATTATCTGCGGGTTGTACCGGGGATGATGTTCATCAATGGGAAGAATCGGACGACGTACGCGGGGGCTTGGACTATGGTGGTTGGTTTTCTCCTTGGATGTGATGGACTGGCTGATAAAGTTTAGAATATGCATGAGATTGCGTGCATCTCCGGTCTAGCAGCTGCGTATCGCCTTGGGGCCGCGTACGAGCCGTTTGACGATTTCGCGGAGGATCTGTTCGCCAAGTACCTGCTTGTGTCGCATGGAGTGCGGTATAAACGAAGGCAGTGATCATCCTTCATTGCGGTTTGTAGTGTTCCAGGATTAATGTCCAGAAAACTTATCAAAAGCTCTCGATCTCCGCGTCGGCCCTGTTGGACAGCTCCTGCGCCACCTCCTGGCTTTCAGTCAACTCTGTCACTGCGCCGTAAACCACATTCGCCCGTCGGTTCTGAACACTATGATAAACAAGCAGACGAACCAGGAAGAATGCTCCCCGTGCGAGGCCCGACACTCCGCTTTCATTGATCTATGGCATCCAGACCCGTCAACAGGAAAGAAGAGGACTACTTACCGGATACCACGGCTCTTCGCTCGTGACAAAAACTGGGCCCAATGATGTTTCCAACGCAGTATGCACAAACAGCAAGGCGCTCGTCACACCTTTCTTGTGAACCCGGCGACATTGGAGTTATCAGTGTCGATGCCGGCAGGATATTGATAGCGAAAACAGCGCCCAGCGCCGAGGGGCAACTGCATGAGCAGGGCCTTCAGCGTCGAGAAGCCGAACTCATCAATAATAATGGAAGAAACTGTCCTGCTTAATTCTTTGTGATTGTTTTGTGTCTTATCGTTGTGTGTATTTGACAATCGAGACCAGATCCAAGCAGGTCTTCTACTCCACCATCATGGCCATGGTCATGGACACAAACACCAGTCGGCAATTGAGGAAGTTATCCGCCGTTTGTCCAAGCTAATGTCAATCCTGATAAATGCCACGAGTGCCGGGACTGGGTGTTTGCTGCGAACACAGCACAATAGGGACAGTTTGATACGCGCTGCGGAATTATAGTAGGAAAGATAGACGATTGATAGGCGTAGTCACCTGAAGATAGGAAAATTTGGGATGATTCTCTCAAGATATAGACAGATATGTCCGGGGAGAAGCTAGCTCGGCAGATCCGCCAATGCGAGGCGTTGGTCGGCAAAGCGTAACTCTATAGTCGCTTACTATTGCATGATTCCGGATAATGGAATTGGCTAATGGCATACGGAATGAAGCCCGAGTGCTTACCCCATGCTCCACTTGAATGCGGAGAGAAGTAGAAGCAAGTACCACGGCTCGCCTATGGATTCATTCTGCCCAGCATATCGAAGAGATGGGCAGAGACTGGCGACGGCAATTGGACCCTCGTATCTTCCTGATACTCATTGCAAAGGCTTACCCCGCATTGATAAGCCGACAAGCATTATTGAATTTTGGTTCTTTACCCAGAGACAGCGGCTGTTTGATCTGTCATGGTCTTGTGGCTGGAGTACCGCGGTCTTTGCCGGCATATAATAAGGACTGTCATTCTGTCATTCACACAGGTGTATATTCCCCCTACTGGCAATCAAGAAAGATATTATGGCAATCCCCATACCCAACATTGATGAGATCAAAGCGTCCATCGACGCAACCCTGGACAATCTCGAGTCCCCCTTGCGAGAGCTCAACCAAGAGGTATTCCGCTCAGAACTCGACCTATTTCAGCTAACTGCCCGATTTCTCTAGATATGGTCAAACCCTGAAACCGCATACCAGGAGCACAAAGCCCACGAGACCATCTGCGCCTTTCTCGAAGCCCAAGGCTGCACTGTCACCCGCCACGCCTATGGACTCGACACCTCCTTTGAAGCAGCTTGCGGGTCCGGCGGCCGGCTGATCAACTTCAATGCAGAGTACGATGCTCTCCCTGGGATCGGGCATGCCTGCGGGCACAATCTCATTACCACGAGCAGCGTGGCAGCATTCCTGGCACTGTCAGCCCTGGTGAAGAAGTATGGGATCCCTGGACGGACGCAGTTGCTCGGGACACCGGCCGAGGAGAACGGGGGTGGGAAGACAAAGTTGATTGAAAAGGGAGCGTACAAGGGAGTCGATATCTCGCTTATGGCGTAAGTATTCACCTTTCCCTGGCTTCAGAACTGACAAACTAGTCATGCTGGACCTAAGAAGCTCTTCCCGGGTGTTGACTCGGACGGTGTCGCCGGTGTACTCATGAACGCACGCAAGGAGATCCACTGCGAGTTTACCGGCAAGTCCGCGCATGCTGGGGGTAACCCCTGGGACGGGATAAATGCGCTGGATGCTCTCGTTAGTGCGTACAACAACGTTTCTGTGCTGAGGCAGCAGATGGAGCCTGATGAGAGGGTGCATGTCGCGTTCACGGAGACGCCCACTGTGGCCAATGTCATTCCGGAGCGGACCAAGGCGTACTGGCAGGTGCGCAGTCCGACGCTGAAGGGGCTGGATCGGTTGATGGGAAGAGCCAGGAATTGTATCGAGGCAGGGGCGTTATCGTCGGGATGTCGCGTCGATATTGTCGAGTATGTCTTCTAGTGTTCTTTTTGACAGGTGCTAAAGTGCTAATTATGCAGGGATCAACTGTATACTGATATCAAGATCAATGACGCCCTCTGCGAACGATACCAGACTCACATGGCTCGTTATGGACGGAAGATCACAAGAGCCACGACAAGGTCTTGACTGGCTCTTCAGATATCGGTACGTTTTGGTCCACGAGCAAAGACAACGGCTGACTCTGTAGGAAACGTGAGCTATCTCGTTCCAACACTGCATGCCATGTTCGCCGTTACGGACCAGGAAGGCTCATTCCTTCACCACTCTTCGTTTGCTACTGCTGCTGGGACAGATACTGCGCACGCGGAAGCAGTCATTGTGGGCAAGTCTCTAGCAATGATCGGGTGGGAGATTTTGACAGAAGAGGGGCTTTTTCAGACGGCAAAGAAGCAATGGGAGATTGCCATTCTGGAGTGATCTCTGGATTAGCAATGCTATTCAGGTTTTTTGACAGTTGATCCAGTTGATCCAGTTGAGTTATGCTCTCTTCTGACTCAGCTTGCAATTCCTCTACTTGCATCCGAACATTTGTCGCTTATCGACTTGTCTTCGATGTCAAGATATCCTCTGTCCTCTCGAGCCAATCATCGCGCCATTGGCAGCATTAGTAGAGTATGAGAATAGTTCTTCACTGGTATAGTGTATCTGAACGCACTGTATTGCTTTTCTCGCCCCTGAACGAGTCTAGATCCTGTATAACCCTATTTGAGACTTTTAGTGCTACCTGGCAATCCGCCGACTATGCAAACAGTCTAAGCAAAAACAACTGTCTTGTGCCCATTAAGCAAAACCCTCCGCTCGGTCACATACTTGACCGCCGTCGCCAGTACATTACTCTCGACATTGCTGCCCGCATGCGTCAACTCCTTGGGACTCAGCGCATGGTTCACCCGCACCACATTCTGCTCGATGATCGGGCCCTCGTCCAGATCACTCGTCACAAAGTGCGCCGTGGCGCCAATGATCTTGACACCCCGGTCATACGCCTGGTGGTAGGGCTTCGCGCCCTTGAAACTCGGCAGGAAGCTGTGGTGGATGTTGATGATGCGCCCGGACATGGCCTCGCACAGCATCGGCGACAGCACCTGCATGTACCGCGCCAGCACGACCAGGTCGATCTGGTGTTCGCGGACCAGCTCCAGCACGCGCGTCTCCTGCTGCTGCTTCGTGTCCGGCGTGACGGGCAGGTGCACGAAGGGCACGTTGTAGGTTGCGGCGAGGGGCGCGAAGTCCGGGTGGTTGGAGACGATCAGGGGCACCTCGATGGCGAGCTGGCCGGTGGATTGCCGGAAGAGCAGGTCGTTGAGGCAGTGGCCGATCTTGGAGACCATGATCAGCACGCGGGGCTTCTGGGCGGCGGGGTGGATCGCGAAGTCCATGGCCAGGGACTTGGCGGTTGGTTCGAAGGCGGCGCGCAGCTCGTCGACGGTCAGCTTGGGGTGCTCGTCTGTGACCTCGGTGGGGGAGGCGGAGGCGGCGAAGTGCATGCGCATGAAGAAGCGCTTCGAGGTGGGATCGCCGAATTGCGATGAGTCAACGATGTTGAGGTTGCGCGCGACCAGGAAGGCGGTCACGGCGTGGACGATGCCGGGGCGGTCCGGGCAGGAGAGGGTGAGGATGAAGCTGTCCATGATGTTGAATCGAGGGGGAGTGTTGAATTGCAGTGGAAGCAAAGACAACGGACGGTAGATAACGGTAAGAAGACGGGGAGATCCGGTCGATGTGGGAATTTATGCAGCAAAAGGGAAGAAAACCCCGCGCCGTTTTCGGCGCTGACTAAGGTGGGGCTGATCGATAAGATTAGGGTTAGCTGTCATTTCCCGATTGAGCATCATCCTTAACAAGCTATCAGCAGTGTAGGTGTAGCTGTTGTTTATCATATTGCTTATACTCGTAGCTCATGAGGAGCTTCTGTATTATCAGCTATAAGACTTGGAATATGTAGAGATGATATTCCATGGACATATCTACCAGGGAGGAATGTCATCCCAAAGATATATCTAGTCCTTGAATACACTAAATATATACTTCGCAGAGAAGGTTTAAACTCAAGCTACTCAGACTCTCTAGCCGTCAGAATGAGTGAGAAGGGTATATAAGAAATAGCATTGCTTGCTTAGATGTAGAATGATGTACACATGTTGCTAAGCGCTAAGAACCATCCGCAGTCTTCATTCTATTCCTGCATAATCGTTTAGAGAAATTGTATGAACGGTTCCTTGTCATTGATTTAGATGAAAATAAGTAGTATGCTACTTTATTCTCCAAGTCAAAGAATTAAACGATCAATCATCTAGTCAAGCTACACACGATAAAGATTCAGGTTTATCATATGGACGTCTTTGGAAGAATAGTTCTATTGAAAATAATAAAGACGATTTCACAAGCAATGAAGGGCATACACCCTCATGATCTGAAGATATTTCCCAACCCGACAGATCCGGTCGAATCCTCCGTCTTGTCCAAATTGTTCAGATCAAGCGATCTCAACCTAAGCGATTCCCCGCATCTTCAGGCCAGAATACCGTAAAGAGCCACCTGCAGTGTCTACCGGTTCTGAGTCCTTGCGGTCAAGGTCTAACTATACCCACATTTCTCACCGAACACACTCCGCCAGAGACCTTTCGGGATTTAGGTTGCAAGAGCCGACAATCCAGGCGGTAGCACCATGTCAACGCCAAAGGTGCCCTTAAAGGGTCTCGAATTCGCAGCTTGTGTTTGGCTGCTAAGCTCACTAAGGTTAATTAGAAAGTTACCCCTCTCGTATCGACCATTCCCATTCTGACCGCCTGAAACAGGTTGATCGAACTTCATTTCCGGGCTCGCCTGTTGCCACTGCGGGGTTACCAGGTATACTTCCAAGTAAGATTACTACAGAGTGATGTGGATGTTAGTGTCAGCTTGACAAGCGGTGATACCTCAGAGTTCCGGTCATTATGGACTGCGTGAGTTGACGGAGGGTCTGGTTTACTGAGCAGGAAACAGGACGATTGAAGGAAAAACTGAGGGCGAAAAGATAAATATTACTCCGTGGGCCAGGGGGAATAAGTGCACATGCACTATAGAGGCTACCCATGTTCTACGCTGCGACGTGGGCGCTTAGGTTACTGGCAGTAAGTTAGCGGGGTGCGGACTGCGGAGTCAGTGGTTGAAGGATCAGGAGAAGTGGCAAGTCAGATGAGTCTGGGATCAATCTCACTATCTGGGCGCTAAGGCAGGCCAAATTGGACTCGCTTGCTGGTCACTCACAAGGACTGAGATCCTTCCGGTTGGTTGATGAAACAATCATACCTATATAGTGCGGATATTACCGGACGCCGGACAATGGTGACTGGTTATGACAATATCATCAATCAGATGACGGATATAGATTGATAGAGACCGGATATAGCAGATTAAGAAGCATGTGGTATAGGTATCCTGACTCCAAGTAAGTGACCGGGATCCCCGTTAGGAAACAGAAGGGCCATTCAGCATTCTTAATTTGGGCAGAAATCATTCGGAGGACAGGAGGAGAAAACCTAGCGACTTGCCAGTTAGAGAAGAAGTAATAACTGGCCACGATATGATTGCAGAATCTGTGGCGTAGTGCAGTTAATTTAAAGGGATCAGCCGCCCAAATGCCGAGGAACAACGAGGATGGCCTGCAGTCAGCGTCACATCAAGCGATATTGGACAGTCGATGCCCGCCGCTTTTCAAGGAGCTTAGATCACTACCTAGTCCGGGAATACTCCTGATGAACCGGCCACGTCAATTCATGGTCAGGACACGCACGCACTAAATCTCCTGCCCGTCATGTCTCTACCTACTTTTGTCAGCTCACCGGTTTATAATGTACCCATACTATGGATCATTCAAGCATTCCCCTAAGATGGCGTATGTCATTCCGCTATACGTTTAATTGTGATGCCTCGTTCCTCTTTCAGTTTCCGTGAGGTAATTCACCCTCGGACAAGACTCCTGAGAATGACTCCAAGCCGACTAGATGAAGAGCGTTGGAAGATATCAGGGAAAGGCATAACCCAAGGTGCTTGATTATGCAGAGTGAGACTTCAAGCATAATGTATCATTCTATGAGTTCTCAATGAGCTCCAATTCATGCTGTTTGCCGCGTTTTGGGAGTAGCTGTTGATATTGATCTTCGGTTAGAGCTATATATGCATGAATGAGTAGCGCATCCCATACATAAGTGCAACGCTAAAACCCTGTAACAGTTACGGAATGAAGGTATCCAAGAGCAGCAAGGCTGGAAGATCCTCACTGGAGGGAGAGAGCGCCTGAAGTTGTCGGAACAGCTGGAAAGTAGGCTCTTTACGAATATGCCAACCTCTCCCATTTGACGACTAATTGATTGTTGCATGGGATCTCCACACCTAATGCGAATAGATTTGGGCATGATGTATTGCGTGAGAAAGGAGCTTGTAAAAACCGAAGGGAAGGGGTACATATGCAAAAGAGAGCGTCATTCCTTCCTTCATAGCATGGCTTGTATAGGGCAGTTTGAGAGTTCATGGCACTAAAAGCTTCATATCAAATAATAGTACCAGCAGCGTTATTCGTAGGCCATTTCACTTGTATAAGCTTTGCTTAACTCTTAGGTGGTGAAGACAGGGAGACAAGGTGAAGTACGCATATATGCAAATATGAAATACAGGTTGCTTGAGGGAAAAGTCCGGCTTGGCTACACAGTTTATTCAACTGATTAGTACGGGAGAAAAAAATTGATCTAGTGCTTGATAGGTGCTTTGGCTGCTCCAGGGTTATTTCCTGACGGGTTAGGATACGCACTGAGCACGCATGCCCACGATCAGGCAGTTGATGCTTGAGCAAAAAGCGGCGGTGTAACGGACCGAATCAGGAAAGAGAAACCCCTAAGGTTCTGCAGAAATGTAATACGACGTAGTAAGGAGTAACGAGCACGGACTAGTGTTGTCTCCTAAGATGCTGCGTAACCGCTGACCTCACGGATATTTAGCCGATTCCTGATCGGTCAAGGCACTGCGCCGACTAGCTGCTAGTCGAGGTACCGGAGGCGAAAGGCATCAATCACATCTCATCTCGTTTGCACTAGTTGACTGAACTCTGTAATTTCTTCATGTCTTCACCCGGGGAATCGAATTTTCCCCATGGGGACATACAACGGCATACGGTCCGCAAAGCCGTCGACGGCGATGTTGAGCGCTTGCTGCAGCAATCCATGGACGACTTTAGCGGATGAGTATGTTGAATCTCTTCAACTCGTTCTCATGCTCATAAGATATAAAAGCAGGTCTACCTCTGTTCGAATCTCCTCTTCATCCTCATCCCTATCACTCCCTCAACCAGTCAACTCTTTGACAATCCATCACAATGCTGGCCACTACCTTCTCCTACCGCATGTACAAGAGCGCGCTCATCCTGGCCGCCCTTCTGGGCTCTGGTCAGGCTCAGCAGGTCGGTACTTCCCAGGCGGAAGTGCATCCCGCCATGACCTGGCAGACCTGCACCGCTGGCGGCAGCTGCACCACCAACAATGGCAAGGTGGTCATCGACGCCAACTGGCGCTGGGTGCACAACGTCGGCGGCTACACCAACTGCTACACCGGCAACACCTGGGACACGACCCTCTGTCCTGACGATCAGACCTGCGCGTCCAACTGCGCCCTCGAGGGTGCCAACTACCAGTCCACCTATGGTGTGACTGCCAGCGGCAACTCCCTCCGCCTCAACTTCGTCACCACCAGCCAGCAGAAGAACATCGGCTCGCGTCTGTACATGATGAAGGACGACTCCACCTACCAGATGTTCAAGCTGCTGAACCAGGAGTTCACCTTTGATGTCGATGTCTCCAACCTCCCCTGCGGTCTCAACGGCGCTCTGTACTTTGTCGCCATGGACGCCGACGGTGGCATGTCCAAGTATCCAACCAACAAGGCCGGTGCCAAGTACGGTACTGGTTACTGCGACTCGCAGTGCCCTCGCGACCTCAAGTTCATCAATGGTCAGGCCAACGTCGAGGGATGGCAGCCCTCCTCCAATGATGCCAATGCGGGTACTGGCAACCACGGCTCCTGCTGCGCGGAGATGGATATCTGGGAGGCCAACAGCATCTCTGCGGCCTTCACCCCTCACCCCTGTGACACTCCTGGCCAGGTGATGTGCAGCGGCAACGCCTGCGGTGGCACCTACAGCACCGACCGCTATGGCGGCACCTGCGACCCCGACGGATGCGATTTCAACTCCTTCCGCCAGGGCAACAAGACCTTCTACGGTCCCGGCATGACCGTCGACACCAAGAGCAAGTTCACCGTCGTCACCCAGTTCATCACCAACGGTGGTACCGCCAGCGGCACCCTCAAAGAGATCAAGCGCTTCTACGTGCAGAACGGCAAGGTGATCCCCAACTCAGTGTCGACCTGGTCTGGTGTCACCGGCAACTCCATCACCAACGACTACTGTACCGCCCAGAAGAGTCTGTTCGGGGACACCAACGTCTTCGCCAAGCACGGCGGTATGGAGGGCATGGGCGCTGCGCTCGCCCAGGGCATGGTCCTCGTCATGTCCCTGTGGGATGACCACTCGGCCAACATGCTCTGGCTCGACAGCAACTACCCGACCACTGGCTCCTCCACCACCCCCGGCGTGGCCCGCGGCACTTGCGACATCTCCTCTGGCGTGCCCTCCGATGTTGAGAGCAACCACCCGGACGCCTCCGTCGTCTACTCCAACATCAAGGTCGGCCCCATCGGCTCTACCTTCAGCAGCGGTGGTTCGGGCGGAACTACCACCACCGCGCAGCCTACGACGACCACTACCACTGGTGGCAGCACTGGCGGCACCGGTGTCGCTCAGCACTATGGCCAGTGTGGTGGAATCGGATGGTCCGGTGCAACCTCTTGCGCGAGCCCATACACCTGCCAGAAGCTGAACGACTACTACTCTCAATGCCTGTAGATAGTTGACTTCCTACTCTAGCTAGCTGGGAGCGGGATTGACGTTGGCTGCTTGAAGAAAAATGGTTTACTATTACCCGACTAGTTGAATTCAGTGTTTCAATGCATTTATTTTCTTCATTAGTTTCTCTTTGTATTTCCTTTCATAGGACTAATAAGCCTCGCGACCCTTAATACGCAGCGTCCGCATCAATCTATATTCCATCCAGCTGATTGGACCATACCTGAAGAACTCACCCTTAGCAAGTCTCATCCCTGACTAGTCTAGCGCTTGCCGTAATATAGCCTGTACGAGGAGTCATCTGCTGCAAGGTATTGTGTTATCCCCTGCGCCTGCATATCCTTTTCTCCGGGGTCACTTGCCGGTTTCTGGGGTGCAGGGTGGCAGCGTGACATTGACACGCAGGGATGCCATACGAGCCAAATACCTTAGGCCTTGGAAGTTACTCAAGCGAAACTTGGAATTCAGGCAAATCAAGCTATTCTCCGCAAAGGAGGACTCGGGGTATGCGCTACGGGCCACCCCCGCAGCTTCATTTGCGTCGTATTGTATACGCGGATATTAGCCTAATACCAGAATCGTTGATTTGTATGTGCATTGTAGGGTAGCGACTCCTGTAATTTACTTGTTTAATCTATTTGCTCATTGTAATACTCAAGGGATATCACCTGTAATACTGAATTGATCATGATCAGTCCCTGGCCTCATTGATGCCGGCCATTCGAGCTAGCCTAGCGATCCGGACTGGGTCGGATCATCCTCCGACAGTCGACACTCAACAGCAGTCTACTTGCAGAGTAGTCGGGGTAGTACCCGTTCGGTCGCTTCGTACAGTGGCTGTGAGCCCTGCAGGACATGCCCTCCAATTTGGGCGTCGCCACCTGCAGGGTAGACGCCATGCAATCTAGTCCCGGAGATTACACCCTCAAGTACCGTGACGAATCCGTTAGGCAGTCCTGACGGGCTCCGTTCCGGTTTGGGATGGTTTTTCCTTGTAGACATGCAGACCTGCCGAAAGTGTCGGGGTGCGGTCCGAGGGGCCGTCCTGATGTCTTGTTGTTTGGCCGTGATGAGTATATATACCTTCATTGTGAGCCGTGCTTGTCTTTCAGTGGATAGTTTGATAAGTAAGGATACAAGATGAAGGCTTCGACTATTATCTGCGCGCTTCTCCCCCTCGCTTTGGCGGTGCCCAATGCGAAGCGGGCTTCGGGGTTCGTTTGTATGTCTCCCCCTTTCCCTGTCTGTTACGAAGCTGACGGTTATGGATAGGGTTCGGGGCGAACGAGTCCGGCGCCGAGTTTGGAGAGACCAAGTTCCCTGGCGTGCTGGGGACGGATTATATCTGGCCCAGTGCGTCGACGATCAAGACTCTGCATGATGCGGGGATGAACATCTTCCGCGTGGCCTTCCGGATGGAGAGGCTGATCCCGAACACGATGACGGGGACTCCTGATGCGACGTACATGAATGATCTCAAGGCGGTTCGTATGCGGTCTGGATGTTGAAAAAGTCGCTGACCAGGCTAGACTGTCAATGCGATTACGAGTCTGGGGGCGTATGCGGTGATTGATCCCCATAACTATGGGAGATAGTGAGTTTCTTCCTTTTGCTCTGTTAGACGTTGCCAACGGGACAGTTACGGCAATATCATCTCATCGACTGATGACTTTGCTGCGTTCTGGAAGACCGTGGCTGCCCAATTTGCGTCCAATGACCATGTCATTTTCGACACCAGTATGCTGCCATCAATGTTGAAACGCAAGGACAAGCTGACGAGACGGACAGACAACGAGTACCATGACATGGACCAGACCCTCGTTCTCAACCTCAACCAGGCCGCCATTAATGCCATCCGTGCTGCCGGCGCCACCTCGCAGTACATTTTTGTCGAGGGCAACTCGTGGTCCGGCGCGTGGACCTGGACTAATGTCAACGACAACCTCAAGGCCCTCACCGACCCCCAGAATAAGATCGTCTACGAGATGCACCAGTATCTCGACTCAGACGGGTCCGGCACCTCGGCCACCTGCGTGAGCTCCACCATCGGCCAGGAGCGCGTGCAGTCCGCCACGCAGTGGTTGAAGACCAATGGTAAGAAAGGTTTCCTGGGCGAGTTCGCCGGGGGCGCCAACAGCGTGTGCGAGTCCGCTGTGACGGGCATGCTTGACTACATGTCTGCCAACTCGGATGTGTGGATGGGCGCTGAATGGTGGGCAGCTGGCCCCTGGTGGGCGGATTACGTATTCAGCATGGAGCCGCCGTCTGGCACTGGCTATCTGAACTATCTTTCGCTGTTGAAGCCGTACTTTGTCGGTGGTTCGGGTGGCACTCCCCCAACTACCACCACGACGACGACTACCACTACCAAGCCGTCTACGACCGCTACCACTGGTGGTAATCCCGGCAGCACCGGAGTTGCACAGCACTGGGGTCAGTGTGGTGGAATCGGATGGTCTGGTCCAACCTCTTGCGCCAGCCCATATACCTGCCAGAAGCTGAACGACTACTACTCTCAATGCCTGTAGACCTCCATAGCACATAGCATCTCTTCCTTAAAATTGATTGCCCTTCACTTCGCCTCTAAAACCTTGTTGTAATAACTTCAAGCAACCAACTCCTCCACACTCTTCATCTCCCTCCCATTATTCTCCCCCACATCCAACGCAACCAACACCCGACTCACACAGTTATACGCCGCCACCCCCGTCGTCAACTCGACAATCTCCCTCTCATTCAGCCCAACCGCCCGTAAGAGCTCAAACGTCTCCTCCTCGACCCTCACCCGCAGCGTCATCTCATCCGTATACCGCACCACCGCCCTCTGCACCTCACACAGCACACTCCGCCCCAGCGCTTCCTTGCCAGCATCGGTAATCGTCGCCTCCACCTCGCGCACCGCCCGCAGCTCGTCGGCCGTCACCCCGTCCTTCAGCGCAAGCGGCGCGTGCGCGTTCCACTCGTACACGGCGCCGTTGAGGACCGCCACGCGGCAGACGGATAGCTCGAGGAGCGCGCCTGGGAGGATTGTGCGGGTGCGGATGGCGCCTAGGAAGCTGTTCCAGCCGTCGGCGACTGGGGGGGAGTGCAGGAGGGAGAGATCGAGGGGGATGAGTGGGCGGGGGTGTCTGCGGGCGGCGATGCGGGCGTAGATTTCGGTGGTGGAGGGGTCTGCGTCGGGGGGTGGGGTGGAGGGGGCGTATGGCAGGCGCATTTTGGATGTAGCTTTTGTTTTTGGCTGGTGTGCGGAGTGTGCGAGGGGTGAAGTCTCATGGAATGTGGTTTATAGGGTATTAGAGTGAATATCAGAGTTGAATGTGTAGATGATGTCAGGGAATTGAGTTTAGCCGCGGGTATTGTTTCTTCCTCGTTCTGCACTGCCGTCATCGAATGCCGTTCCCCGCATGAAGTATGGAGAGAATTATCATCTCAATGTAGTCCAAATTTATAGAATCATGTTATTTTTGAATTGATCTCTGCCTCTGTCAACACAATGAAGCATCACTTGGTGATAGGCACGTGGACGCCGCCAGGGCGGCTGTACACCGTCGCATTCGACGACGAGGCCTTGACTTTGGAATTGGTCAAGAAGACCGAGATTCCAGAGGACGAGCCGATCTCCTGGTTGACCATTTCAGTATGTATCCAAGCACTTGAATAACATTCACTAATGTTGTCCAGCATGACAAGAAAACCCTCTACGGAGCTGCCATGAAGAAATGGAACAGCTTCGCCATCAACAGCCCAACAGACATTGTACATCAAGTGTCTCATCCTCTTGCTGGTCACCGTATGCACTTTTCCTACCTTTGCACTGTCTCATGCTGAGCGCATCTGCAGCTCTGGCCCCCAGTAGCGAAAGCAACACCCGCGCCATCTTCGTCCTGGCCGCGCACAAACCCCCCTACAACGTCTACGGCGCGCCCTTTTACAACTACGCTGGTTACGGCAACGTCTTCTCCGTCGACTTCTCTGACGGCCGCCTGGTCAAGAATGTCCAGAACTACGAGTACCAGGAGAACACAGGCATCCACGGCATGGTCTTTGACCCCACAGAAACCTACCTCTACTCGGCCGATCTGCAGGCCAACAAGATCTGGACCCATCGCAAGGACCCCGAGACGGGCGAGCTGACCCTCGTCGACTGTCTCGAGGCCCCGTCGCCGGATGACCACCCCCGTTGGGTCGACATCCACCCCAGCGGCAAGTATCTGTACGCGCTGATGGAGGCGGGCAACCGTCTGGCGGTGTATGTGATTGACGAGAAGCGCCATGTCCCTGTCTTCACTCACATCACCTACCCATTGCTCCCCGCGGGTAAGTGTCTATGGCCATGACCATCGGTCCGTCCAATACTGATGATGAATAGGCGTCCCTCCCACGAACAAATACCGCGGTGACGTCTGCTTCACCTCGCAAAGCGGCGAGTACCTGTTTGCAACCACGCGCGGAACCTACGGCCGCCCCTGGACCGGCTATATCACGGCCTTCAAGCTGGGTCCTAACGGCAACGTTGAACGACAGCTGTTCATCCACCCCACCTCCAACAGCGGTGGTCACTCCAATGCGGTCAGCCCCTGCGACTTTAGCGATGAATGGTTGGCACTGTGCGACGACCAGGACGGGTTTGTGGAGATATATCGCTTCAAGGACGAGACCCTGGCCCGGGTGGCTAGGCTGGATATTCCCGAGAAGGGATTCGGAATGAATGCCGTTTGGTATGATTAATGATAGATATAGAATTGAATAGAGTGGATATATGACAGTAAAATCTCATCTGTTGTACTAGCAACGCAATGGGGGTGATCATACGACAGTCACGTGGCCGGGTCGATTTCGTCTCATCTTCCTTGTCAGGAGAACCCAATCTTCATCATCTACTCCATCCCATCCATCGCAGACTGAGAATGATGGGAATTCACTCATTTCGCCTTTAAAATGACGAGTCACGACAGTATTTGATAATGATGGCATGAGATGACTAACATTGAGCGGCATTGCCAGACATCGGTTCTCCGGTCGGCGGTCGAGATCGGCGTCGATTCCGAGGGGTCTGGGGTAGAATAGGCGTCAGTTGTAAGTCTCATTCCTGCCAAATAAACATCCTCGATCTTATTTACTTGCCTTTGTTTATTGTCCATCATACTCTGTACTCACCGGTTGTGGTTATTCTACAGAACTCACAATGGCGACCCCCGGCCTGCTCTACGTTACAATGCAACCCCGCCCGTCTCTCCCCGCGGCCCAGTTCCACGACTGGTACAACTCAGAACACGGTCCGTTGCGTCTACGCTTGCCCTTTGTCACCAATGGCTTCCGGTACAGGGCCACTGATGGACTCGAGCCGGAATGGGTTGCTCTGTACGATATCACCGACATGGTTGAGCTGACCCGCGAGACGTACCTGGCTCTGCGAGGCGACGGCATCAAGACCACACGCGAGAAAGCCACCATGGCTCAAATTGCCGTCGATCGCCGACTCTACGACCTGTTAGACGATCAGAAGGCCCCCGACTACCGTCCTCTTGAGGATGAAACCGACACCGCCTCCGCTGGCTCTGTGCTCATTGCCGTGTCCGTTGTCGTTCCCGCCGACCAGGAAGACGAGCTCAACCGCTGGTACCGCGAGGAGCACTTCGATATGCTCTCCCGCGTTCCTGGCTGGCGTCGCTCTCGCCGCTTTGTCACAGCAGCCATCGACCCCAACGCCCCTCGGGAGTTCCTTTCGCTGTACGAGTACGCGGCAAAGAACGGCCTCGAGGGCCCCGAGCACAATGCTGCCAAGAACAGCCCATGGAGCAAGCGGATAAGCGAGATTGCCATCAGCAAAAAGCGCCGAGTCTACGAGTGGGCCTACACATTTGGACCGGCCCCGCGGGAGCTCGCCTCCCTTGCCTCCAAGGACGTCGTCGGGCCGTGGCACTCCAATGACAACCTCACCCGGACGTATCCGTCGCCCACGCGGCCTGCAGTGGAGTCATATGTGACCACCAAGGACGGCGTGTCGCTACCGTACCGACTCGAGGGCAGCACCGATCCCACCGCCCCGGTCATCGTCCTCAGCAACTCCATCCTGGTCGACTGGAGCATCTGGGACGGTTTTGTCGACGCCTTCCTGTCCAACCCGGAAAACCAAAACTACCGAATCCTACGCTACCTGACGCGCGGCCGCCTCCGCGACTGCGGCGAGACGCCCATCACCATCGATGTCCTGGCATCGGACATCATCGCGCTGCTGGACGCGCTCCTCATCCCGCAGGCCACACTCATCGGCGTCAGCCTCGGCGGCGTAACGGTGCTGAACACGGCACTGCTGTACCCCGCGCGCGTGACGCGGTTCATCGCCTGCGACACGAACAGCTCGGCGCCGGAATCGAACCGCAAGGCATGGATGGACCGGCACGCGATGGCCGCCAGCGAAGGTGCCGTGTCATCTGACACGCAGGAACCCATTATTGGCGAGCAGCTGGCGGAGGCCACCACGCGGCGGTGGTTCGTGCCCGAGACGTACGAGACGCAGCCGGAGGTCGCAGCGCGGGTCAAGGAGGTGGTGCGCGCCAACAGCCTGGAGGCATTCCACAAGGGCATGCAGGCGCTGTGTGCGTACGATGTGCGGGAGCGGATGGCGAGTGCGCGCGTGCCGGGTCTGTTTGTGGCGGGCGAGGGCGACGGCGTGCTGCCGCAGACGATGCAGACGATGGCGAGTGACCTCAACGGGGGTGCAGAGTTGAAGATCATCCCCAAGGCGGGTCATCTGCCGATGGTGGAGCAGCCGCAGGCTTTTACAGAGGTGGTCAATGGTTTTTTGCATCTGTAGCTTGCATATTATGTTTATAGCATGCTATGGGTAGAAAGAATTAAATAATGACAAATGAACTTCATCATACATTACTATACATGTTCCCTCACGCTGGCCGACTTGGCCTCGGAGGTCTGCGTCACCTCAAAGGTGCGGTGGATGCCCAGTCCCATATCGCCGCCCTCTGCCGCCGGCCGATCGGAATTCAGCCGCTCCTCGCTGCTGTTCTCGTTGGACCCTCTCCACGGACTATCCGGCGCATGCACGGTCGTCACGGTCGTGACCAGTTTATCCGGGCGAAATCGACCACCGGCATCCGTATCCAACGATCCCAGCGGCACGGGACGGTCACGACTGGGGCCGAGACGGCGCGAGGACGACTGGCCGGGCATAGGCGACATGTAGTCGTCGGTGGTGCTGGAGCCGCGGATCAGGCGCAGCAGGGGGCGCAGGGTGGCCAGACTGCCGGCGGAGATACCCAGGCCGACCTCGATGTTGGACCAGAGGGCAATATCGACGGTGGCGTCTTGTCGGCGGTTAGCAGAGCCTGTGGTCCAGGATGAGAACGAACTTACAGAGGAAGTCGGGATCCGCAAAGGTGCGGACCCAGGGCATACGGATGATCACGGCGCAGGAGGCACTGCATTGCATCCATTGTCAGTTTGGCTGCGGCTGAGGTGACCTGGGAGTGGGATGGACATACATGCAAGCCATGCTCAGAATACCAATAACCGCAATCTTCGTCTGCCAGCGCATATGCAGCTTGCGCACCATGAAGATGGGAAGAATGCCGACGGTGAAATCGCACAGGGCGGCAACGGCGCTGTAGACGTAGGTCATGGCGATGATGATGTGGATGTTGATGCAGGAGCCGGGGATGGAGGGGTCCAGGGCGGTGCGGGTCCAGAAGTACGTGATGGGCCTGCACTGCAGCAGCATGATGAGCATAAAGGCCATGCCGGCGATGGCCGTGAGTGCGATGACACAGTAGAGGATCCAGATGTGGAGGCGTTTGACGGTGATGCGGCGCAGGAAGATGCAGACCGAGACCTTGCAGCCGACCGAGGCCCAGCAGTAGGCGATTTCGCAGAGCCACCAGTACTTGCCATCAACCATTAGTTGTGTCCATTCAAGAAATGAAGAAGAAAATACCTCCATGGCTGTGACGCGCTGATGGGCCGTGAGGTTAGCGAATCTCCCGCCGGTGCCGTAGAGGGCTCCCCCGATCATACACCCGCAGAACATCATATACCATAACTATGGGTCAGGGTCAGCTCAGCATTTCGAGAGATGCAAAGGAGGAATACATACCATCGCAATGACCATGGCGCCATCATCCCAGCCAAACGCCTTGACGATAAACAGTCGGACATAGCAGCGCAGAATCACGGTTACCGAGGCTATGGCCAGGAAGACGGCCGCAACGACCTTGACCTCGAGACTACGGTCATCTTTGCTCGTAGTGCTCATGCTGGCTTGAGCATGTTGATATTATTGCAGTTGAGGCAAGTGGAGGGGAATCATTGATTCATATATACTAAGACAGGACTACTCCTCAGTCCCACTCAGACCACCAGCACCACCAGCACCACCACCGAGGCAACAGAATAGGAGAATTGCCTCCTATTCTGGAACTTTTAGCCTGGATCGGGACATTCTAGCGTCCCAGGAGAGTTTTTGGCAGTTTTGGCACTTTCACCGTTGGCACTTGTCAGTTAGCAGGGTTAGTCTCAGCCGTAGTCCGTTTTTGTTAGTCTGCTCCGTGCAGAGTCCGTCAGTGTAGTCGCGGTGATGGACATTGCCACTTGCCATTTACACTGCTTGCACAGAGACTAACCAGTACCTAGACTACTGACTAACTGTGGAGTCCGGAGAGAGCCTATAAAATATCCAGAAATGTCGGCGGAGGTTTCCGTTTGAAGCCTGCCTCATGGGCAGAAACTACTCCATGGTCCACACAAGTCAAGGCCTGAGCGGCAGTTTTCTTGGTTTCTAGAACGACAGGGGCACTGAATTAAGACTTGGACTATGCACGTCTATTGAATGAATCCGCCGAGATGGGATTGTCCAGTATGGCATGGCATTGGCAATGGCATAAGGCATGATGCTTTCCCGCCAAAAGTCAAACACAGAGTGCATTGACACTTTAGTGTGTCTGTGGCTGTTTCAGTAGAGAACTAGACCTGTTAGTTCCTATTGTTATTGGAGTAAAATTCTTCTCAACTACAACTGCTTGTATAAGATCATCCTCTATTACCAATGGCCACAGTCTACAGACCGAGAATCACCCTCATTGTGGGAAAGCATCCCCTCCTTGGCAAAGACACTAACCATCGTAATGCTCCACTGTGTCTCACTTTGGAGTCTCGACCGAGTCATGGACTTATTATTGCAAGGATAAGGATGATATCCCAAGTGTCTGCAATCTGCATACCCGAAATGTGGATGTAGGACTACCACTAGAGTGATCCTGCAAAAGTCAATTCTTCTATGCATCAATCCATGCATAGGCAAAGAGCATATTGATCCTTCGTTATCGTTCTTATCATCTTTATAATCATGCTTATTCCTCCTCATTTTTACCACTTACCATACTCCATTCTGTGTTCTTCTAGCGGGGCCAGCCACCTTGCTGATCCTCATTACCTAGACCGTTGGCCTGCGATTCTTTCCGGCTTGTCTTTAACAGGCTAGTGATCAATCTCAAGTCGCCGAACAACTAGACTATCGCCCATGATTCGGAATCTTTTTGCTGTTCATATCCTGGGGATAAACTCCTTCAGGGGCAGCTCAGTCCTGCTCTTGGTGGAGTCGAACTGTCGAACTCGTACCCATGTGGCTCGGACACATCAGCTCTCACTCCATAAAGTCTATTCTTGATAGAATTGAGCCTATTTACACATCGAATTCTATTCCCGCTGGATCCCTGGATACAGCCTCGTATTCAACCCTCTGGCTCCCTCAGTGCGCGTCCTCTTACCTGTTTGGGCTTGAGTTAGGGTGAAACTTCCAAGCTACTATTATTATTATTGATCTGCAATCATCCCTGTCCAGACCATCTTGATCTTCATCTTGACATGACCAATCGCTTGAACTTCGGGTTGTTCTGTCGGTGACCATGCAGTTGTATGAGCTGAATAGAGATGAAGCAACGGCGCCTTGGAATTACATCGCCGAAGTGAACTAGTAAAATAGTGTGTATACATTGGAAGTGTCTTTCGCATGCACTTGAGAGAAGACCTCGGAACACATGAACAACAAAGGTAATCCCCGATGTCGTGATGCTGGCACAACCATGACGTCGTCCGTCACCTATCTCCATCGACATCATGTCTTCGCTGAAAAGCAACGACAAGATCACAGCTCAGAATGGGCAGATTAAGCCCAAACCGCTGCTTCTCCCTTGGATACAGATTTTCATCCCCTCATCGACGAGTATCCCTCTATGCCAATGGTATGATCCCCTCGACCTACCACATCTCGCCACAACTGACAAGACCAGGCAAACCAGCGACCGAAGACGATCTGTTCGGGTACAACAAGGGCCGCTTCCTCGTCAATGAAGGATACGAGCTGGCGAAACGGTACTCGCCCTTTGACATCCGCGAACTCTGCCGCACGGTCTCCGCGCTGCCTCGCGTGGCCGGCTCGCCCATTACGCGGATCGAGAAGAAGGAGGGCGGATACAACAAGGCGCTGATGATGACCGCGGAGAACGGGACCAAGATCCTGGCAAAGATCCCGTGTCGAAATATCGTGCCTCGATGGTACGGGACTGCATCAGAGGTGGCCGTCTTGGAGTTCGGTAGGTTCTGCGTCTCGGCTACCTGGGGATGCTGACCGAGCAGTCAAATCGCACTCGACCACGCCCGTCTCGGACGTCCTCGCGTGGTGCGCGGACGACTCCAACCCTGTCCATTCGGAATATATCGTCCTGGAGCCGAGCGTCGGCAAGCCGCTCACCAAGGTGTGGGACAACCTGGCCGAGCACGACCGCGTGAAGCTGATCCGCAACTTTGCCTCGCTCGAAAGCAAGTTGGGAGCTAACAAGTTCCCCGGCTACGGTGCCCTGTATCTGCGAAACGCCCTGCCCCCGGCGCTGAGACAACCCGGCCGCACCATCGACGTGGACGAGACGTACTGTCTGGGCCCGATGTACCACGGCTCCTGGCCCGGGGGATTCGCAGCGAACCCAGACGACTATGCAAAGTACTCGGGGCCATGTACGTCCTATCTCTGTATCTGCTGTGCGGAATAATATACTGATGTGGCCGCGAATAGGGAGGACCCTCGCCGAGCTCGGCCGCGATCTCGTCCACCAAGGCATCTGCCAAGTACGCAACTACAAGACCTCCTACGCCGGCCGGGGCCCGCACTACGGCACGCCCGAGGAGCATCTCCGCGTCCTCGAGACAGTCCTCCAGGTGATGCCCATTCTCACGGAAGCTGTCCCAATCCGCCGCCACACCGATCCGGTCCTCAGCCACCCAGACTTCCACCCAGGCAACATCTTCGTCTCCGCCGACGACCCCACCGTCATCGTGGGCGTCATCGACTGGCAATTCACCTGCATCCTCCCGCGCTTCACCCAGGTCCGCTGGCCGCTGTTCCTCGCCCCGCCCGAAGGCTACCAACCAGGCACCCCCAACCCGGAACTCGCCCCGACCGACAACGACGACACGCAACAAGCGCAGGACGAGGCCCTACGCGCCAAATGCTACGAGGCCGCGCTCCTCAAATCCCATCTGGAATCGTACCTCGCCCTTACTCAGCCGGACGTCGCCATCCGCCGCCTCTTCATCTCCTGCCCCTTCACCTACCGCGACGGCATCCTCCCGGTGCGCGACTGCCTGCTCAAGCTCTCGCAGCACTGGGACCACCTGCAGGTCAGCCAGGAGTGTCCGTACCGGTTCAGCGCAGCGGAGGTGGCGGCGCACGAGCAACAGATGGCCGAGTACGAGGGCTGGCTGAAGCTGCGCGAGCATACGCACCAGCTCCTGCGGTCCAATGACGGCGGGTGGGTGCCGTCTGGCGTGGACTTTGAGGAGATCCAGGCCCGGCATGACAAGTTGTATCGCCGGTTTGTGGAGAGCAAGATGGAGCGCATGTCTGAGGAGGATGCCAAGAGGCAGTGGTTTTTTCGTGATAGGGGATAGCATCGTCATCTGTACTGTCATTCTAGCAGCGACGCGCTTGCTCTAAGCATGGATTCTAGTATCAATGTTGATAATATAAGTGAAATTCAAGTCGTGTTGCCATCTGTCTACTTAGCAGCACAGCAGTATTGTCTTGTCAAAGGGAAACGACTTGATTGAATAGCAGCAAACAGGATACAATCGCTCAAATACTCATGTTATCGTGCATGTCTTCTTCACTGACTCTCCTTCAGGCCTAGATACCGCCCTGTTTTGAACAATCCCCAGGAAGAAGCCATGTACATTCAACTATCAAGAACAGAAACTGACCGAACCATGTCAATTCGTCGATCTACTCCACCTTAGCCCACTTCTTGCTCAGTTCCCACAGCCTTTCCTCCTTCTCCTTGTCAAACGTCCAACTGCCATAGCCATACTCGGCGGCATCTCCATCCGAAGGACAAGGACGCACCGCAACGGACGCTCCCTCCAGATACAAGCCCCCCCGGCCCTCCAACTCACTGGAGGTCGCACCATAAACAGAAGTCGCGCACGCCTGCCCCATGCTAGACAGATACTTGCGCATCTTCTCATCATTCAGAAACGCATCCATCTCCGCCCGCGAGTGCTTCTGCAGATTGGGACTGACAAACGCGCCAGGATGCACACTGTACCCATGCAGACCCTGGGCTCCAAACAACCGCTCAATCTGGTTCGTCATGTAAATGTTGGCCGTCTTGCCAGACCCATACGCCAACCAGCCATTATAGTTCCCCTCGAAATTGATATTATCCAGCTGGACAGGCCCGTAGCGATGCCCCGCTGAGGAGACATTCACAACGCGCGAGTGGAACGCCGCGCTCGAACTCTGCAGCAGAAGATCCCTCAGACACCAGAACAGCAGAAAATGCGCGAGATGGTTCGTCCCGAACTGCAGCTCGAAGCCGTCGTTCGTGCGCCCCTCGGGCGTATTCATCACCGCCGCGTTGTTGATCATCACGTTGAGCTTGCTGCTGCGCTGGCGGAAGGTGTCTGCGCAGGCGCGTACACTGGCTAGATCGGTCTGGTCCATGTAGAGCAGGTGCACGCGCCCGGTATCTAGCAGAGAGCCCAGCGCCTCTTTGGCTTTTTCGAGGCTCCGGGCCGTCCCGTAGATGGTTGCCCCCGTTAGGGCCAGGACCCGGACGGTTTCGACTCCGAGGCCGGAGGAAACGCCTGTGATTAGGATGACTTTGTCGGCCCAGGCGTTGACGAGGTTTTCGTCCTGGATGATCTGCTCGCCTGTAACTCGGGAGTCACCGGGGCCGTTTAGAACCTCCCATCTGTTTCTGTCGGCGTAGCGGCCGGAGAGTTGGAATGGGTCGCGTGAGGTGAGGGTCATTTTGTGGTTGTTTTCGAGTGTGGTGATGAACTATGCTTCTGAAATACGGATAGGAGATAGATGAGAGGCTGCATTGGGTGGTGTCCAGTTATAGGTGTGGTCGCAACGTGTTTCCTTGTCTAAAGCAGTCTAGAATGGTATCCGAGCTAAGCACACCGTCGGCCGTCCTATTATATAGCCTCGTTCTTTATCCCCTTCGAGACTAGACGAGAAACTCGCCATTGGGCTTGATCTTGAACGTATTATTAATACTCCCTAGTATGACAACAACCTGGTCAATGCTATTGTCTTATCGATTTGGTGTATCCCTGCTGTGTTGACCCTACTGTTATCATTCCTACAGCTAGAGATGGTTGTCTGGACGCCTTTTAGTTGACTGGTTGGATATGTCAGTGTACACTCTCAAGAATCAAGATGGCTGCAGCATTGCACCACCTCCCAGCACAGATTATACAAAGGATTTCGAGATTTCTGAGCTTCCATTGCAGCGGAAAACACCTTCCGGAACCGCCAGATGCATATATTCGTTGCGACCGGCAGCAGGGTGACCAGCCAACCTGGTCCTCTTTGAAGCTCAGACACTGCTCTCGCTGTGTTTGGTATTTGTAACGACTTACGCAGCTTCTCTTATGAGGCGACTAATTGCCCCTTTACGGGATATAACAGTTCATACGACTGCCGCGATCACTTTCAGCTGTCAAATGCGGTGCGATATCTCAGCAGCCACCGCAACGCTCGAATCAGTGCATCTTCATCTTCGGAAGCGTGGTCACGCCCAGGATGGCCCAGAGCCCCGGGCTGTCTTCAGCTTCGAGAGTTCCTGCGCTGAAACATCTGTTTCTTAACTTGGACGAGTTCCACGCCGGTTTTGGGCATGGCCCTGCAGGGGATCCAGAGCTCCTCGTCCAGCTTCTTCCCCTTGCCATCACATCGCTACATCTAGCTGGCATATCACTGATGAGCTCCCTCGCCTGGAGGAGAGCCTGCTTGGCCTTGGTCATGCTGCTTCGCGCGGCCAGTTCCCGAGGCTGGCGCAAGTTAGGTAGACCACAAGGAAAAACTGAGTAGTGAGTGTATTGTGAGGGCTATGTTTGCAGCTGCGGGAGTTAACTTTGGTTATGGCAGCTGGCCGATAACCAAGTCCACGCTTAGCGACGGTGTCAAGTCACCCATCCCCAATTATGTCGATCCATTTCCGTTGTTGAACCGGAGGAACCTGATCTTTGATCTCTGGCAGTGCGTCTGCTATGCAAGATCCACGACAACGAGCTAAGTAACTACATCATAGCATTGAGCTTCACTGTCCCCTCGACAGGTGCAACCCACTCTCTCCGCTTCGCACAAAAGACCTCCATCTTGGGCTCCCACTCGCTCTTCGAAGGCCCTAGATCCATTGTCCCGGAGGTGATCGTCACCATATTAGGGCTTAGGGACTCGCTGCTGATGAACAAGGATGAACCACAGTTGGAGCAAAATGATCTCGACAACGGTTTTCCCGATCCCGTGCTCTTGTCCTCGTAAACCCTCAGAGCATCTTCTCCTGTAAGAACCTGTAGTTGCTAGAGGTGGATCAGCTAGGTATTCCTGAGCGGAGGGTGCGGTACGTACATCTTTCAGGTAGAGGCTGTTTGCCATGAAGGCAGATGCCGAGGCTTTGCGACAGCTCTCACAGTGGCAGACGACGGTTGTTTTGGGGGCGCCGGTCACTTTGTAGCGGACTGTCTGGCAGAGACAGCTGCCGGTCACGACGTCGGGGGCGGACATGGTCTAGATGCGGGCACGGTGGGTGTAGGCTGTAGCCTTTGATGGAGGATGTAAAAAAGGGAAAACCACTGATTCAATCTCGATGATATTCCAGTGACAAGACCATGTTGTAACTTTGATCAGGCAAGGCTGACATGGCGGGGTAGTTATCTAGAAAATGAGCGTCGCCGCCTAGCGTGACGCATATTGGTGGAAAATACTCGAAAGCTCTCGGAGATACCTTTCTGGAAGTGAGTCAAGTGACTGGAAAAGATAAGACGGCATTGTTGGTTTACGCACTGGATTGCGTACTTCCAAGCGGATAAGTCCACAGCTAATATCCCACACAAATCAGCTAGCTTAGCTACATGATATTACTGACACAATAGCGCAGTCATTATCTTCTGAAAGAGACATGAAGCAGTGTTGGTGACTGATTTAGCAAGGAGGCACTATACCTAATAGGAACACTAAGCCTGAGTAGCTGTATTAGGTAATTAACCTGAAAACGGGTAGCCTTATCTGGGAAGTTCAAAACAAAGGAACAACATAAAAAGTGATAGACTCCTCACAGAATGTGAACATCCTCCTCATTTCCAGCACTTATCATGCTGATATTACGATTATGACCCCAATCCCTACCTCACCCAGAAGTCGCCGACAACACCCAGAAACCTACCTAAATAAACAAAAATCGCAACAAAATGGCCAAAGAAAGACCATCGTCCGCAAAGACGCGCGCCACTCGTACCAGCAAGGAAGATATACTCATGAGCATCAAGCCAGAGCACATGAGCAACATCGCCGCAGGCAGGAAGAATCACGAGTACCGCGGCTACCTCCTCCCTTCTAGCGTCCGACGCCTTTGGCTCTACACAACAGCGCCCCTCTCGCGAATCGAGTACGTGGCGCGCATCTCGCGCGGCAAAACGCGCGGTGAAGTCGCCGAAGACGGTGGAATCGGCAACGCGGACTTTAATGCTGGGAGAAAAGTGTCGAAATACGCGTACGAGATTCTAGAACTGTGGAAATTGCGCGAACCGATCAGTCTCGCGTCGGCTATATCCAGCGGCTTCCTCAAGGGTCCTCCGCAGAAGTACTGCTGGGCCCCTGTTGCGCTGCTCGCGAATTATTCTCTTCCGAGACAGGATCATGTGTTTTGTAGAGGAGTTCAAGAAACCCCTCGTGAAGGGAGAGATAGATCCGGACCGGAGATGTCTGGGGATACGCCGAGTGTAGTTGGGAGGAGTAAAATATCTGATTTCTTCACGCCTTTGGGTTCGGATGGTTAGTAGGGTGGCGCAAATCTGGGTTCTGTTGGCTTGTATCTCGCGCATTAATCAGTGCTTTCTGGCGTTGGGTTACATTATGGGTATTGTTAAACTAATTTGGGTGGCCAAGTAGGCGCATTCCCCTTGATATCAGCTGCATATCTATATAATCGACAGTGTAGTTCCGGAAAAGCTTGTACGGTTGATCAACCCAGTCTTGTGCTTCCTCAAAAAGGGCCTCAATTCCCCCCTCGGTCTCCAGAAATGCGTCAGCATCCAGCAAGTACCGACGGCCGGCATCGATTAAGTATTTGTATCCGTTTTCTCGGATATACAGGCTTTTCGACAATTTGGCTCCGGACCAATCGAGTATCAAAGGCGTATAGAAGATGACCGGAGCATTTTCAGGATGCTCCAGCAGCCGCCACGTCAGCTGCTCCTGGTAGAAACCCGAGTAGTCAGATCCAGTACACATGATCCATGAGGTGTCCGTGTCACGGCTGCAGAGGAGAATCCTTATCAGGTTGCGGAGCGGTGTGTTGAACTCGAGCCGCTCGAGTTCGTGAGGTGATGTCAGGTCTATGTGATGCTCTCCATGGTCAGGACACACGAAGGTGATTCGACCGTCCGCATGATACTGATTGTTGATGCCATGTTTGTCTGCTAGTCCGCAATCCTTGTGTGGGCACGGCGCTCGAATAGCCAACTTGCCTGTCTCCGGGGACATTTGGGGTCCGAGAATCCTGTAACGCTCGACGAGACCCTGGAGGATGTTGGGAAAGGCCGGATTCGAACGCCAGAAACTCTGCGTCTCAAACTCATACGATACCCCTGAAAGTTCAGACAAGCGACTTAGAACTTTGGCGAATGCCGTTCGATAAGATTGAAAGCCCCCCGTCTGCTTTAGGCTTTTCTGATACTTCACGTCGTTAATGAGGAACTCCTGCCCCGGAGTCGGGGCGCTGTCCACGAAAATGAACTTGACCCTAACGTTCCGATCAAACCTTCTCTGCAAGGCGGCCGCGAGCGCAAAACAGGTCGCAAACGTAGTTATATTACCCACATGCGGGCTGCAGTTCGGCTGCGACCCGACATGCAAAGTCACTACCGGTTGAGGGCATCGGTTATCCAGATACGTCAGGAGGTTCTCCTTAAAATAATACGACCCAGCTCCCAGTGGATGGTGGGCAACTCTGTCATGCGGTATCATAGTGTGGAAGAAGAGCAGAGCGCACTGTAAATAGCGGGAACGCAAAGGATCAGGCCAGATGTACAGGTTTTCAAGTCATCGCCAGCTCGTCGAGGCCCGATCCGCATGAGGCCGCAATATATCAGCACCGGCGCTTATTAGCTAAGCTGCTGATCAGTGCGATTTGTTACCCTGCATATGGTCACATTCGTCTACATAACTGTTCTGACACGCAGGGCAATGATCCTCTCACGGCCTTGCCAGGGGGCTATACAAATAAATGTCGGTAAATACAGGCTAAGTGTTGTACTACCGATCAGCTGAGGATCATCAGTCTTACCAGGGCAATGGGCCGTGGTTGGCTCAATGACTAATAGGAGTTCGTAGAGGATTTGGAAATCTCGCGGGTAATGTCCGCCGTCTATTCGCCTATATGCAGTGCTGGCACACTGTGATGCATTGGCTAGCTGAGCGTCAAAGGTGGGTCTGATAGACAATGTCAACTACTGAGAGATGGTAGTGCTAAACCTGAATGGGGGAGTTGGTAGAAACAGTGGCCCCTTAGTAAATACAAATTGTACATGGCCCAAGGCATACATATCGCCTGGGCTTAGCACCTGTGATTGGTCTTTTACAATAATGACTGGACACATGGCAAGAACGCTTGTTGGTGTAGCAAATATACACTCCAATAGTTCTAAAATATGTCAGAAGTGCTACGATGGCCACCCTTATGAGATATTCTTCCTGAACTGCATTATGCTCCTACTGGCTGCCCTCTGCCTCTGCCTCTTCCGGGGCCTGGTATGGCTTGCTCCCATCCCTGCCACCGATTTCTGGTCTCCTCCATTAAGTCCTGCGGAGTTTTACCCTCTGCATTCGGTTGGCTTATCATTAATATAGCAGTCTCCTCCCCAGCAGCCTCCTGCAGAGCACGCATCATCTCATCCTGAAGCTTGATCTTATTCTCAGTTGTCACTTCCTTATCTCTCCCATCACAGCGTATATGATCATTTAAAAAACCCCGCGCTGCCGCATGAAAGGGCGTCTCCTGTAGAGTATTCTGAGCCCGGATATCTGCCCCGTGCTTAATTAAGAACTTTGCCGCTGAGACCTGCCGCAGATTCTGGGCAAAGACATGTAATGCTGTTTTCCCATTGTTCTCAGCATGATTGATATTAACACCATGTGACAGTATTAGATCTAGGAGTGTGGTCTCAATAGGGTCACCTTGATGGGAGTTATATCCTAGTAAATGTAGGATGGTACGGCCAGAGCCATCAGGGATCCGGGGGTCAGCCCCATATTTAAGTAAAGTGTGGATAGCAAGCTCAGCATGCTGGCTATAGCCACACCTAGCATGGCTTATAGCAGCATAGTGCAGTGGTATGGAGCCAGTATTGTCAACAAGGTTAATACCAGTAGAATCATGGTCAAGGAGCAGTTGAAGGGTCTCTGTGATTCTGTTATCCAGGAGTTGACAGTTAAAACCTCCAGGGCCGCTAGCTGCCCAGTGCAGTGGGAGTCGCCCATCACTGTCACAGGAGGAAGCCAGATCAGGGTTGGTCTTGTAATGTTGATGATCCAAGAGCAATTTAACAGCATCAGAATTATAGAATAAACTTGCCAGATGGAGCGTCGTGACATCATAGGCATGACCCTTTGTGGTCCTGAACTGGGGATGATGGAAGTGTTGATGCTTAAGGTAGATATCGGCACCGGAGTCAATGAGCCGTTGAATTAATGGACCATTAGCCCTCGACACAGCAAGTCCAAGCACACTGTCTTGCACCTGACTGGGAGAGAGATCATTTGGCAAAGGGGGAACCACATCTGTCGCTGAACAGCCCCGGTCAAGAAGGAGATGAATCAACTGATGGCCCCTTGCAATCCGATCCCGAATCCACTCAGTCAAATGGAGACCCTCATCTTCTACTTCTGTGTCGTAGTCAAGATACATCAGCGACCCCGCAGCCGCGAGGATCGGCGTATATCCGGAGTCATCTCTCTGATGCAAATCCACGGTCCCGAGTGGTAACTGATGGCTGTCCAAGATAAAGCGCACCACATCAATGTTTGCCGCACCACATGCGTCGAGTAGCAGACGGAACTTGGGGTTGAATCTCTTGACAACTTCTGGGGACGCAGTGTACACCTCTAAGATGATGTGAAGAGCATCAGGACTGCCATATGAGGCTGCATTAAACAAGGTGTCCTCCAAGTAGGGTGTTCCAGGGGCGATCACATCCTCAGGAGAGCATGAGGCAATGAACTGACGGAGTTGAGGAAGGTCATTCTG
Source organism: Aspergillus viridinutans (assembly GCF_018404265.1). Taxonomy (NCBI): domain Eukaryota; kingdom Fungi; phylum Ascomycota; class Eurotiomycetes; order Eurotiales; family Aspergillaceae; genus Aspergillus; species Aspergillus viridinutans. The sequence continues at coordinate 719,184 of NW_025091225.1, read as the reverse complement.
CTTGATGATGTTCACGAGGCGGTTTCTGCGCCTGCCGATCATTTGAGAGGGGGATTCCGGGGGGTCCAAGTCTGAGATAGGAGAATCGCTCTCTGCCATGATAATTTATTCTCCTTTTGTTCTTTTGTGTTGTTTTTCTTCATATATCAGTAGGTCATTTGTGGAAAGAGAGAGTGTGGGAGAGAAAGTGGGAGATGGAAGAAAGAGAGGGAAAGAAAGAAGACGAAGAGAGGTTGCAAATATCTTGATTACCGATACTTGGCCTCAACGGTATATGCCACAAGCTCTCGATTAACATATCTGGCAGAGGCAGACTACAGTCTGCCCTAAGATTAGAACTGGGAGTAATTTTCACTAACAGTACTCATAATAATCTTATCTTCAAATAGGGGCATCTTTATCAGTCAAGGAAGTTAGGTCACTGTCCCTTCGTCCATCCCCACTAACACCATTGCGATTTGCGTCCTAAGAGCTTCCCACACCACCACATGCACTCTTAAATGAACACTCTCCTGTCTTATCTTGCCTATAGTATATATCCAGAACACAGATATGGAGAGATCTAAAACAGGCTAATTGCAGTGTGCTTAACCAGCACCATAATAAGCATATAATAAGATGTTATCACAACTAAAACATTTAGGTTAAATAGCTTATAAATCTACCATCACTGCCGAACTTCTCTTACAATCCTTTGGGCATGTACTAATGCATCTTGGATTACACGCACCCTCTGCTTTAACTCTTCTGCGTGTCGGGGGTCCTGGCCAGCCTCAGATGTCTGTCCCTCTACTGTGAGTGAAGCTCGCAAATCCCGAGTAATATTCGCGACCTCTTCCCGAAGCTTTTGATCGAGCTGATCAAAAGTCCTCTCAATAAGCTCACGATAGTCAGCAGTCAGTGTGTTGGCGAACTGCACAAATAAAGCCGAGGATGAAAGATGTCGGTTTATGGTTTGCTTGCGTCTGGCATCGCTGCCCGTTCCTAGAGTTCGCAGTGCGTGGTTAGTCCAAGAGAACGTGGTTGGGAGTAATGTGAGAAACTAGAATTCTCGATATCGTACCATATTGCTCCCTGCAGATGTTATACACCGGACGCATGACGCCCGCAATATAGGAGCTGGCGTGTCCGGCTATTGCGTCGGACTTGGTTTTCCTGATAGGAGGTCAGTCATGCTCCGAGTTAGATAGAAGCCGTGGGTAAGTCACTCAGTTGCACAAAATAGGTCATCGAAGGAGCTATGGATGGCGTCTAGTATACATCTTTGCCGCGTTTTAATATTCAAGCGCAAATTTCCCAGACTGTCCGGTGCTATGTCATGGTGTTCTAACGAGCGTAGTCAGCGAAACAAAACTTGCGTCTGTCGCCTTTCTTGAGGCTAGTTGAAAGGTGGAACTCCTACCTTCAATCGAGTCACAAACGTGCTGAAACATACTTGACAGTCCTTCCTCAAGGTCATCTCTCTTCTCTTCAAGCCAACCAAGCATGGTATCCCATCTGGTGGAGAGCTGATCACTTCCCTGACCGAGGATTTCTTCGTTCCAGCAGCGATAGTCTTGCTTCGCCGGTTGGTGCGTCCCATAGTTGCGACACCAAGCGGCGTACGTCGAATGGTGCCACTGGCAGATCCCATCAGTACAAAATTATATGCTATTTCATCCGGCTCTTTGACTTACGGTTGCCCACTCCCTGCTCGCGCCGACTGCATGATCTCTCCAAATGTTCCGAGAGTTGCCTGCGCCGGGGTTACTATGAAACCTCTCGGAAAGCTAAAGGAAGGTTCGACACGGACGTATAGTTTGTACAATCAAATCACTAAACTGTCGCTCTAGACTGTTCTGCGCAAGGCGGACTCCCGATCGAGGAGAGACAATGCTCTAAAAGGCGTCAGCAATCATGCTCTCTTGACCATCACTTTACAGCCACCAAAGCAGTTCCAAGCTCGACAGAATAAAGAAGGAAGCCGCGGCGCGAGAAGACAGTCACCGTACCCGTTGGAGAGTCTGTTCGGCTTCATTCAAGGCGTCGCGCAGGACTTCAGCCCGGCTTGCAGTAACAAAATCAGAACCCGCTAATGCCCATTGAGTTAGGGAACCTAGAAGCGCGGGTACTTGATTTTGCAGAAATGATTCCGTTGCACGAAGCTGCGCATCTGCCGGAACGGACTGACAATAGCGACGAAGCTCCGTGATGCCGCTGAGCTCGAGGTATCCATTGGCTTGCTCGGGATCGTTTGCACGATGGTCTGAGTAGAGCTTGTTGCTCACGCAAAATATTCGGGCTTGGCTTCTCCAGGCTCGCGATAAAGCCTCTGTTACACGCCTATTCCGTCTTAAGATGAGGAACCGCTTGAGTCTGACCAGCATTCGGTCAGCACAAATATTCAATCCGTGCAACAAGCAAGGGGTCGACCTACTCGAGCTCCAGCGCCTCTTTCTCATCGCTTTGGTAATGCCACCGTTATGATGTTGTCCCAACCGCAATAGATCAGGCTAACTTACCGAAGGGTAGTTTCCTCCGCAGCGAGATTTTGATTTCTACTCCCGCTGGCTTGTCGTCTACGGGACCGCGTATGCCTGATGCTTTGTTCGAGGGTCTGAATTCGGCTGTCGAGATCGAGGATACGTTTGGCGTCACCCACAGAGGATGTCCGTGCCGTCTCTTTAGCATCCACATCCTGGAATTGTCCCGTTAGTTCCTGTCCGATTAGGTTGGGACGGGGAAGCCTGCCTCTGAACGAGTACAAACGATCGGTATCGGTTGACCTTGTGCACATCGGCTAATGATATCACCAATCGACTGGTTCGTCGTACAACGAATGATTGTACTAACAATGAACACCTCGTCGCAACTGTGACGAAGATACCTTTCTGTTGCTCGTTCTCGAGCATAGTTCAGATCCCGAAACCCTGAACACATGTCAATCACTCGATGTAAAATGATGCAGAGCCAGAAATGCCTTACCAGGGAGGTCGGCCAGGACTAAACCAGTGCGCAGAACCGGCGACCGCAAATAGACCCTAGTCGCCGTTAGACACGCATAAAAACACTCAGCAAACTGGATTCTCTCTCAAAACTGATCAACTTGACAAAAGGCCATATAGCCGGCCTATCATCGTCCCTCGAATCAGCCATAAGATTATCCAGCTGCTCCATACACTCATCAGCATGGCGAGCCACAACGGTATACCGAAGACTGTCGCGTTCCCCAGGACGGTGGTCTAGACCAGCCATTGCCCACTCTTCCAATGTGGTCACAATAGACTCTACCGCATCTTCTCTGTCCGTAGAAAGAAAGTCAAGCTCAAGTCCGGGCTGGTTAGGGAAAAGTGAGAGTAATGTGTCCCAGGCTCGCTTGGCAGCAGCCTTTATGTGCTCTTGTTCTCTTGCGTCAACAACTTCCCGATAGGCATCCGTGTAATATTTCCTGACGTTTGAGAGGAGCTCCTCAAGAAGCTCTCAAATCTCGGCATTATCCATGAAATCAGCTTCGACGGTATAATCTTGCGGATGCTCCTCGTTTACACTTCGAAACTCTGTAACGACGGTGGTGCAAGCAGCTCCGTCTCCGCTCTGGCCTGAGGTCATTCACCGGGGGCGGAAAACTCGAGCTTTGACTCACCGACCGAGCCAGACCCTCTTGATCAAGGATAGAATTGATGAGACTACTCTTTCCTGTCGGCTTGATTAGCCTTTCATCTCCTCGCACCCTAAGCCCTGAAAGCTTACCCATTCCCGAGTCGCCAATAAATCCAACAGTCCGCGTGGCGGGATATGCGAACCCGCTCGCTTCGAGCGTCTGTTTATACAATTCATGAAAGGCGGTCGTGGGGTCTTGTGCCACCTCGCACCTACTCATAACTTGCGCGAGCTCTGCGAGCTGGCCTGTCACGTTCCGCAGAGCATTCTGGAGCCGAATGTCGTAGATAGGCACCTGGGGAAGTTCCTCCTGGCGGATATTGTAGAGACAATCGTCGTTGACATTATCTTCATCACTATTATTGTCAAGCAGTGAGACCTCGTCAGATTCAGGATCGTTATCACTGAATCCCCGACCTCCGGATCCCCCGAGTCCGCTAGGTTCAGGTTCTGCAAGTGAGCGTTCACAACGCCAAGTGGAGACGTTGGCGTCCGTGGTGCCCGTTGGGTGGGCTCTGCGGAGGGAGCAACCCCTGGACTAGGAGTGGCATTGTAGAGGTCCCGGTAGGTTGTATGATGAGTGCTTGGGGTCAGCCGGGACTCTCTTGGGCCACTGCTAGGGTTAGTCTCAGAGCCATGATTTTGATGTCTCGTGGTTTCGCTCAGACACAAGTTCTGGAAGAGGGACTGGGTGTTTGGTGTGAGGGAGCGTTGCTCGACTTGGGGATCAAGCGAGCCATCTATGGAGGACACTGGGGTCAATCTACCTGCAGAGGAGGGGCTGAAGGTAGAACATGGTCTTGAAGCGGGTTGGATGAGGCCCTAGGGCTCCTCAAGGGAGTCCTGGGACCATCCGGGTAGTCGACGTTAGCAGCGTTGTCGCGCATGATTTTCCCTTCAGTAGGTATATACTCTTGACATTAGAACTTAATCTGACTGCGGAAAGATCCTTTTATGTGGAAATTATCTAGACAGACTAGGCTGACTTGAGTGGGGGCGCTATACAGCGCGAGCATCTCAGACTCAGTGGTGAATGATGCTGCAGGTTGCCTGCGCCGCAAAAAGAAATTCAGAAGCAGTCCACCTCGGCAGATTGCGCCATCGTATATACAACAGGCATCTAATTATAAGTAATTCTGCTAAACATTAAATCTGAGAAAAGAACCCCTGGCCGAAACAGCAATAGCATTCCACAACCAGGGCTGACGGCCCTACGTTCGTCCACGTAGGGTTATCTGCCCTAGCTAGATACCCCACGTCTTTCGCTCTCTTAGCAGTTCTAGGTAGCCAATTCATGATATCATTCCAGTCCATCCTCCGAGAGATAGTGTGCCCGGTTTTTCCGAAGATAAGATTGTAGACCTGGGATCTGGAATACGTACAATGTTCCGAACGACCAGAGAACGTTGTGTATTGTGAGACTATGAACAGGATACCCTTCACGTTGTACATGATAGGCGGTTTATTGTGATATCTGATTCCAACACATGATATATACGGTTCATGAGGGGGAATGCAGCAGTGTCGCATGAGCTGGCGCTCCCGGAAGATACCACTACAGAAATGCCAGCATATAGACGCGTCCAGGAACAGTCACTAACTCTGGCTTGTATTATGATATAGTGGCGGGTGAAGGCTGCAATATGATTGCACAAAATTCTCCATCACATTCAGCTAATTCCGCGTGATGGAACCTCAGCTCAATGCGGACTGTATTACTTCTCATGTTTGCAGCAAACCTTTTGACATCTTCACACTTGCATTTTTGGAAATCCTCTCCGTAGGACGCTGGACACCACAGCCCAATCCCCAGCAGCATGATGCATGTCGTAATATTCAAGATCAGTGGAAAAAAGAGAACAATGTCTTGAATGGAAAAACCACCTAGGACGAGCCTAGCGATGGCCAAGGAGAAGTCATAAGCCTTTTAGACATGACATGAAGTCTACGGAAACCGGAGGAAGAAGGAAGATAAAAATCACAAGAGCCTTTCTCAACCATGAGGTAAACCCAAGAATGCCTCCATAGATTATGATTGTGATCACCCACGGAAAGCTAAGCAGCAATGCAAGAGGGTGAAAAATGTTATGTATTGTAGATTGTAGGTTGTACGTTCGAATGTCTTCTCCACATTCCTCCCTGGCGGTTGGCAGTATCTCCGGGAATATACTTGGATGGAAGAGCGGATATTGCGGGGATATCGTCAGATTATGTAAACAAAGGATGATGTGGTCATAGATTCGTGGCGCTTGGTGGCTGGCATTGAGGACAAGCCTAGACACAGGTCTGGAGGAGATTTAGAGAGTTTAGAGAGGTGTTAGCGGAAATTATATAAACTCGGTGGGTCCACTAGCTGGACTAACGTTGCTCTCAACAACATCGCTCCGAAAATCTGATAGTAAATCCAAAGTTCAGAATGCCGTTTCCTACCACAAAACCCACCCTTCACTACTTGGACATCGGTTCCCTTGGCCGTGGGGAAGTTATCCGGTAGGCGTAGCAGTGCCGATTTGTGCGTCGAATGGAGAACAGTCGCTGACCAAGAACACCTGTTTAGGCTGTTTTTGAGAGACGCCGGGGTCGATTTCGAGGATGTTCGGTACGCTTATGATGATTCCTGGCCAGCAACCAGCGCCGAACTCAAAGAAAAGGGACTGTCAGTCACTGGCAAAGTACCTGTGCTTGAGTATGAGGGAAAGGTCCTAAGACAGGTAAATTTGCGTCATATGCAAATTATAGCACTTGCTGACAGGGTGCAACAGCATCTTCCAATTCTTCGATACCTAGCCAGGGAGCTCGGCTCATATGATGGCAATACTAGCATTGAAAAGTATCTCGTTGATGCTATTGCCGACATGTACAATGACTGGAGAGTAAGCCTGATTTTACCGAAGATCCAAAATAACGAAACTTGTTACCTGGACTGACAGAAGCTTTAGTTCCAGTGGGTAAAGAACAAAAAAGGCGTGACTGACGAGTATAAGGCGTTTGTCCCTAGCTATTACAAGGCACTGGACAAATTCTACGCGGAGAATAGTGGTCCTTTCCTTCTAGGGGAGAGGATCACTTATGCGGACTTTGCCGTCTATCAGTCCATCGACAACGACTCGCAGATTGGAGCTTTACCAGATGCTCTACCAGAACGTCTCACCGAGTTCAAAACAGCATTCGAAGGTCGGCCCCAAATTGCTGCGTATCTTGCGAGTCGTCATTAATCGTCAGCTGTGATGCCCATTGAGATAAGCTGTTGATTATGGCGTTCTGCTTTGTCTCTTGGCTTGAGTCGAAAGAAAAGCACTCACAGAACGCGAGTTAAAGCGCAATGAAATACAAAATTCCTATGCCTTTTAGGAGCATCCCCACCTCCTCTCTGTTGTGGTTTCGTTTCTTTGATGCGATTCCCACCGGTTCCTGCCTCTGGCTTGATAGGAAGACTTGGCTAGACTTGGCTTGTGGTAGTTTTGCACCTAGGTGGCCCAATTCTCAGCAAAGTGTGATGGTAAGGACGGATACGTGTATTTATCATCTTGAAGAATGATGTGGCAACTCTTGGGTCCTATCTGAAGATGAACGTCCATGATCCACTTCTTGACGTGATGGAACAGAGCTTGACTACTATTATCCTTAAAATGGCGAATGAAACCCCACTAGTAAACAAGCCATCATGTGGTTAAACTCAGTCAATAGGTGCCCCCTGCCCTCGATTGGTGATGATGACCATGTAGCCAAGGCCATCTGGGGCGAGAACTCCTAGGCTGATCACCACTAGGATCTTCAAAGCTTCTCTTTGCTCAAGGCAACAGCCCCAAGCTTGAGCACCCTGACAGCATTTCCGCCAAAGAAATCTGCCTTGACGTCGTCCCGAAGTTCGATATCCCGGTTCGCTGACTCGACGCACTTGCTCCAGCTTAATTGGGGGAAGTTTGTTCCAAACATGACCTTTTTCCTTCCGGTGGTGTTTGCAAATTGTATCAGTTCCTGTGCCGATGTCAATGTCAGTGAAATTCCCCACGGATATCACTGCATACATATGTTACCTTTGGATAATATTTCGGTAGATATGCTGAAGTGTCGATGTACACATTCGGGTGCTTCCACGCCACACCGATCATCTCTTGTGTCCAGGGAAAACCAATATGTCCACAGATAATTGACAGCGAGGGGAATGCCAGGGCCACCTCGTCGATATACTGGAATTTATCAGCTGGCTAAATTGCCTTGATGGGATGGCATTCTTGAGGGACTTTACAGGTACTGGTCGGCCAACTTCGCTTGGGCAGAGGGGGCCAGTATGTCCGACCTGGGTGAGCTGAAACGAAACAATACTGGTTAACTATCCTTCACGGTCATGAAGTTGGCAGTAGAAGGTACTTACGAAGGGAATATTGAGCTTGATGCACTTGACATAGAGCGGCCAGCTACCCGCAGACGTCTTAGCTGACTATTGAGCATTTTCTGCTTAATGTGATAATTAACTTACTAGTGCTTGTCTGTTGGTGGTAGATTCCAAAGCCATGGCACCACGCGAACACCTTTAAACCCTTCAACCTTGACGTACTTTTCCACCTCTTGCACGTAGCTGACCGGATCATGCAGATCGACACCGGCAATCCCGATGAAACGGTCAGGATAGGCGCGAGTGAACTGCGCCACGTCTTCGTTGGAGAAGACTACTTGCCCTGGTCGGTACCATGCGCAGAGGCATATCTTTGAAACCCCCGCGGCATCCATGAGAGCGACGAGCTCATCGGGTGTCCGTCTCCGGGATAGCAAGCTGCTATCAGCATGAGACTGTTCGAATAGACGACGGACCTCCGGTACGCCTTCCTATTATCATGAGATCACGATTAGCCAGGGAGAATTCATATTAGGGCGAATTTGACTGCTAGCATTGTTTGAAGTGCAACTTGATTGACTCACGTCCAAAGGGAGGACGGGGTTCGCCCAAACGTCAATGATGGGGAAAGACATTGTCTGCTCCGTATGGCAATATTTCAGGTAATGACTAGTATTCTCTAAAGTGATAGCTGGATTAAAAAGAAGAGAGAGACCCGGTGGCACCACAATGTCAACGTTCCCCCATGCTTGGCCGCAGTAACAGACGAATAAAGTACCTCGGCTCATCGATTGTGGGCCTGTGGCTGACTCCCGAGCTACAGACACGAGTGGCGGTGATTAACTCGACTCTCTAGACATCTGGGTTCAAATGCAAACAAAGAGGACTCATGGTCACAAGGAATCCTGTCTGTATGTATGACCAGATTCATTCTTATCGTGATACATGACTGGTTGGTTGGCAGAAACACGCATCTAGCAGTTCATGGTTCCTGGGTGCAGGCGCTCCTGCACCACAGCATTAAAGAAAGGTAACACGTCAACCTCCGAGAATGAAAGAATAGACTCCTCGTCCGGTACCGCCGCGCGGAGCTCGGCTTGAAGATGCTTGAGTACAGGAGGGTTAGCCAAAAAGGTGTACACAGCAGCAGTGAGTGTGAACACCGTTGTACCCTCGCCGTCGAAGATGACCAGTTGAACCTCACTTGCCAACTGAGCATCTATCTTATCAGCAGGAGGAAGAGTACTATTGAGGATACCCTTAGAAATCATGCTCTTGATTTTATCAGGGTTTGGAGAATTCCTGATCTCGCGAACTTGGTCAATCCACCACTTACATAAAGATTAACTTGCTGCGGGCTTGGGAGAGTGCAGCACCTGAGTAATACATCCTGATTTCTTATCCACAAGCTAAGCCAAACTTGGCACTATGGCCTTGACCAACCAGCCGGGGGTCTTCTGCAGTAAAGTAGTGAACCAAAGGGAAGAATATCATGATATGATTCAGCCTAAAAAACATGTTAGTTGCATCAAAATTGGCCTCTAGAAGTTGGGCCGCTCCAAGAAAGTAAAACTGTCACCAAAGGCATATTAGGGTGATCACATCGCTAGTGCAGGCTTTGGACATATAGTGAATCTGCACTGGGGGGAGAGCCTGCTCACTCCTTAAGTCATTCTAGATGACTTCTCATGGTAGCTCAGATTGAGCTGCACCACAATGACCCTGAATGCATTGACTTGGTCCTTTGCAGGCCCGTCCAGGAAGACCAAGTGTCACCCAAGTCTGACAAGAAAAGTAGGAACCCTAACCCATACTATCCAAGGGATGGAGAGGTTCAGAGCAGGATAATTATTAGTTAGGTGCGCCAAGTCCCTATATATATAGCTGCCCTCCTGCACGCGCATGCACAGCAGATACTTTCTTTGTTAAATAATTAGAGCCCTTAAATATAMTAGAGGTGACTAGAAAGGAGAAGCACAATGTTGGCAATTCTATTAGTTAATGACACTCAGCAGATCATCCAATTAAGTTACATAAATACAGGTAAGAAGAACTGTAGCAGCTGGGTTGTTGTGGGTGTATCTAATTGAATCTAAGGCTGATAGAGCATATCAAGTGTGGATATATCTCCATAAAGATACCTAGCCCTAACCAAAGCACACATCTATGCAAGATTTCTCTTCTAAGATAAATGCATAGCTAACCATATAATACTCTATATTACCTTAAGTAGTCTATGGCCCAGGGTCACCTGATTCCTAACGTATGCTAAAAAGACCACCATATCCGCTGAGGCGGATATGACCCAGGACCCAATATATGCAGCATTGCAAATTTGCAACTGTCATGCCGCTCCATGGCACACAGCGTGTGTTACTTCGCTGCCCAGAGTAGCTCCCTGAGCAGACAGTCCATTTGATCTCCTCTTGCCTTTCGATTGTTTCATATGCTCCGACGATAACCACACTGCTGCCTATTTCTGCCTATTTTCCTTTGCCTCTTAAATCACGTGCAACCCCGCAAACTCCAGCGAACTGGCAACTATTAAAGCTAGTATGCTGCAACAAATATGAACCTGTCATCAATTCTTCCCTTATACTTCAAGACGTATTTTGGCACATCTGCTATCACAAGTCATTCCACTCCTTACTAGCACGCCACCACTAGCCTAATGCCCGTTGGCAAACTCACGACCTGCCTCTGGTTCGATGGCCAAGCAGAAGAAGCCGCCTTGTTCTACACCTCCATATTCAAGAACTCCAAAGTTACGGGGCGCCACTACTATCCCGAAGCCGGCAAGGAGTTCCACGGGCGCGAGGCCGGCAGCCTCATGATGATCGATTTCGAGCTCAATGATCAGAAGTTCGTTGGCCTCAATGGAGGCCCCCACTTTAAATTCACTATGGCAATCTCTATGATGGTCAACTGCAAAGACCAGGCCGAGGTCGACTACTACTGGGACAAGCTCAGCGAGGGCGGCGATAAGAAGCAGTGCGGCTGGCTGGTGGACAAGTTTGGCCTGTCGTGGCAGATTTTGCCTGACGATTTCCAAAAGATGCTGAATAGTCCAGAGATAGAGAAACGGGACCGTGCGTATGTTGCTATGTTGCATATGGAGAAGCTTGACATAGCCGGGCTACGCAAGGCTTTCGACGGGGAATAAGCTTCCTCCTTACTGGATTTCTCTGCTTGAATAAGTTGACGTCAATACTCACCGTAAAAGTTAATACTCGCGACAGGCAGCGAGAGAAGTCGAGGCGCTCAAGAGTCTGGCGCGGGATCAAATAAGCCGTGATATATGTATTAGGTGTTTACAGTATCTGCGTCCTTGCCGTTGTCTTCCTTTTTTTATTGGTGAGTTATATTACAGAAATAGGAGTGCCTATAATACATAGGAGACATGCGGGTGGAAATGCAGTCCTATAATAATTCTCTTCGTTACCCCTCCGTTTGCAAAAGCATCTGATGTTGTGAATGACAACATTACATATGATATACTTGATCTAGAAGGGATTCAGTGCCCAGAAAGGAGGTATGAAAGTCCCTGAGAATCAAATGTGAAAAATAGCACCTGTCCTAAATCACAACCCAGACCTATTGTCGAGTCTATTGATTCACACATACGACCTTCAAATCACTCCTCCTTTTATGGATGGATGCACTTCTATACAAAGACACTTGAGTCGCGTAAGATATATGAACATGGCAACTGGCAAGGGGAGAGGTCAAATCAAGAAACAAAAAGAACTCGGAGAAAATTTAGCCTGTCCTATAGTCTCTGCGCCATGTTCCTATGGCTATGCGATTCAGCTAGGGTGGCTTAAAATAAACATTAAAATAAAGACCAACCAGTGCAAGACAACAACAACAACAATAATATAAGGCTTAGCTTGCACAAAACATATCCATCCTTGTGTTTATGCAGGTGATCTTGAGACCAGGCAGTTGAATGATGTGCAGTCAGAGATTGCCGATACTAGGGCTGATAATCTGTGCAGCTAGATTGTCTGGAGAATGGAGATGGACACCATTCATTACCTTAGTCTTTTGCAACTTGGGCTCCAGATGAGGGCAGCGCAGTTAAATTAAAAGAAAAAAATTCTAGCTCATGATGCTTTTGTCTCTTCTTTGGCAATCCGCTTCTTGTTTATGGATATATTCTTGTCTTGTCTGATCTGGTAGAAGTTGATCGTTGGATAACTCAGACTCTCCTGCTGTCACCTAAGCCTATTGTGGTGTCGCTCTCATCCTTCATGTTGGCCTGCTTAGGACACTGCTTGTCTTTGCCTGCTCGAATGGACGTCCAAATACAACTGGATAAGGGGGAGGCAACGTATACAGACCAGGACACAGTCTCTGGGCGCCTCATCCTTCGCACCAGATCATCAGTTGATATATCAGCAATACAAGTTACCCTCTCTGGCCCAGCATTGCCCAGACTTGGCTCAGGGTGCAAGGAATCGCACAAGGCAGGTTCTCACGATGGAACGGGCGCGGATTGTGCTAATTCCCCTCAGTTGTTGCAAAAGACGCAGCAAGTCTTCCCTCCTCCTTCTCCAGGAAATCTCGACGGGGGTTCGTACTTTACTCTCGGTCATGGAACATATGCCTTTTCATTCTCCATCCCAGTAGGCAATGTGCCCCTGCCTAAGATTTGAAACTTTGCGGCTTACAATTCTTTGTGATCTCTAGTTTCCTCAAGTCTCGGAATGCTGTAGAACCAGCACAGAGACAAATCTCTCTCGAGGCAGTTGTGGAAACCTACTGAAAAAGAATCACCAAACTATGCATTTACTTCGGAGACTTCCACCCTCCACCGTTAATGGTCGAGAAACCGTTGGGGTAATCACTTACTCGCTAGAAGCAATTATCAGGACTGCTGCGATAATCAGGGGATCAGAGATCTTCACAGTTGAGCGTCCCTGCGCCATATTGCTCTCGTGAGCCGGAGATCTGAGTCTTTTCTAGTCTCGAGGTATAACCTTCTGTCCGGTTACCGACTTCAACCCTCCCTCACATACCCTCATAGAGAGACGTTCAGTCATCCTCAACCCGGGAAACCTAGAGAAACCCATACCGACAAGTTACCAGATTGATGTCCGACTCTCGGACGGAGCATGTCTCCTCCTCGGCGAGCCCATCCCTCTGACGGTATACATGACGAGAATCAACGGACCAGCCTGTGACCTCATCCTGAACGACTTCCAGTCAATGCTAATCGAAACAACCGAGGTACGAGCACGTGGATCCGTCGAAGCCAGCACACAACTCTACGTCCTACAAACAGTGAGCAACGTGTGCAAACGAGCCTATGCCTGTGGCACGCCAGCAGGATCGACAGTGAATCTTGTTGACGACCTGTGGAGACATCATCGGCTACCGCACTCGTTGACACCGACGTTCGAGACCTGCAATATCAGCCGCAGTTACAAGCTCCAGATCCGGCTTGGCTTCCGGTTTGGTTTGGCGAATGTAAGGCGGAACCTCTTTTTTTTCCCCTTTTATTCTTTCCAGATCAGGACTGAGCTGTGATTTCTCTCTGGGCCTAGGTCCTGACTAGGGTTTTGGAAGTTGAGTTCCCTGTATACATCGTGGCAGCTTGTCCTGCGAAGAACGCGCCTCGAGCTTCTTAGTCTTTCGAAGAGCATGCGACGGACACCTTACGGTTGACACAAAGCAACAAAAGACGTAATGGAAGGATTCCGATCTGGCTGAGAGAAAAATCTATATGTAGGGTTGCTTAGGTCTGATGCAGGTGCACGCATACTAGATAGGATGGCTATGGAAGACGCTATCCCTCTCCAGATTGAAGAATACCTTTAGCAAAATTTGAATTACAGAAATCTCGATACGGTCTAATGCAGCAGAGCCATGATTGGCATTGTTTCTTTATCTTGATATGAAGAAGCAATAGTTTTCTACCAGTTAGAGTCAGCCACGGACCATCGCGTGTCCTGCTGGGGAAAAGCGGATTCAAATGCTCTAGAGAATCGACTGTGCTTGCGGCTTCTAAACACATGATCCGCTATGACTCTACGGGATAGATAGTTATAATAAAGTCCTCGGTGTTAGTCGTAGAGGTTTAGAATCTCGCTACTGAGTGGCCATCCGGTCCTCGGCCCAGCGCTATCATTGTGACAGATGCTTTGTTTGGCTCTGCAGATATAGGATTCCCTTACAACTGTGTCTCATTGATTCCAGACTAACTAGCCAGGTACTACACTTGTTGTGGGAGAATCTTAACCCTACAGCTCCTCCACTATGTCCTCATTACATCAGTTTAGATGCAATGCCATCCCTGTCCCATGGAAGTCGTTGACAGAGATTGTCCCATTCCCATACCCTATAAGTCTCACCGATCCCAACCTCCTTCATGGGGAGTCTGATAAAGATGGCACAAGCATGCTTTTTAATGGGATCTGAATTGACCTTTTGTGTGTTGACGTGCTTCCGGGGTGTTCGTCTGTCTCTCCGTGGTGGGAATATAGGGAAGGGAGAACGAGAGATAGAAGGTTGCAGGGAGAAGGCTGGCTTTTTCAATTCGAGGTTCCAACGGACGAGCGAACCCTAGTTTAGGGCCCCCGTGACTTGAAGATGGCCTATCGTTGTCGTACTTGCCCCAGGCCAATGAAGCCGGCTGGCAGAGCCCGACGCCTTTGCGGTATGCTTATCGTCCTGCTGGAACTGTCTTGTGGACGGAGTAGCATGGTGGTAGCCATCCATTTCAAGTATATTGCAATCAGGCAGCCTCAGTAGGGGTATAATTCTTGGCAGAACTATTATTGACCACCTCTCCTCAAGGCTCTACCGCGATCTGCATATTCTTCTTCTTGCCCTTGGTGTATACACGCTTATCGTTCGGGTCGAAGCCACCATTACCCCAGAGCGCCCAGTCCTCGGTTTCCCTCATGTAGTCTTCGGGAGTAAAAGACGTGCCATCGGCCTTCTCCTTCTCCAAAAGCTCGAAGAATCGATCATAATCAATCCGAGTGTGCCATTTGCCATTGACGTGGAACCGTTCCGAGGCAATGAGCACACAGCAACTGTGCGCATGCTCCGCGGCGATGCCATACTTCAGGCCACGGCGCTGCAGCTCGGCGTCGAGGGCAGTGACGAACTGGGCGACTTCTTCGTAGAAAGGCACATTCTGCATTGTCAAGCCAGCTCCAGCACTCGTGCTTGTGCCACAGAACGTCACACCTTTTACTTCGACGAAACACGGAAGTGCCTTTTCCACCAGATTTGCGTAGCCGATGACTTCATCATCGACGTTGAATCCCTTGACCAAGGTGAGTCGGAAAACAGTGCGCTGGACATGGCGCTTCTCCCGTAGGATGTCTAAGCAACGTTGGAAGCGCTCCCAGAAATCCCGATGCAGAGGACGATCAATCTTCCGTAGACTCTCACGGTTGCTTGCATCAATGGACACGTATAGCTGGGTTACGCGACGCAGAGCTTCGAGTTGATCAGGATGTTGAGCATTGCATACCAGGAAGCTGGAGATGTGTTCGCCGTGCACCATGTCCAGGAACTCATTGATGTGCGGATAGAAAATCGGTTCGCCGACCAAACTCAAGGCACAGTGTCGGATGCGCATGGCCTCTGCGAATCTCTCGGCTCGCACACCAGGAACGCCACGCATCATCTTGATCTTCTTGTAATGGCCCTCCTTGATTCCCTGGAAGATCAACTCCGGAGAATCCACTTTCCAACGCCAAGTAGTACCGACTGGGTTCGTACCGTGGCGCCAACAGAAGATACACTTGTTGCTGCAAGACAGCGACGGTGTAGCCTCCATGCAAAGATGCGATCGTATACCGTAGAAGGAGAACTTGTAGCATGAACCTCGACCACGCAGCGCAGATTTAGTCCAACGGCAGATCTTGACTCCGGAGTGAGAGCCGACGATCGTATAGCCTTGTTTTGTTAGAGCAGCGTATGTGGGTGATGTCTTTGGAACCATCTCCTTTTCTGTTGGTTGACCAGAGGAAAATTTTCCTGTGGTTGTAAAATCCACGGGAATTGGCGACACGGCTGCATTTTGATCACCCCCAAACTTGATGTCCTCCAAGTCCATGACGTTTTGAGCATTGCTCTTGTCTACGTCTTGATCGTCCAATTCCTCGTCACTCTCAACTGGATCACCACT
This sequence comes from Aspergillus viridinutans, assembly GCF_018404265.1. Classification (NCBI taxonomy): domain Eukaryota; kingdom Fungi; phylum Ascomycota; class Eurotiomycetes; order Eurotiales; family Aspergillaceae; genus Aspergillus; species Aspergillus viridinutans. Next base: position 703,060 of record NW_025091225.1, on the reverse strand, counting down.
GCCAGGCACGCCTTCTCCCAGCCCGCCATTTTCGAGGATGTCAAAAAGGATGTCTTGCAATCCCTGGGACCACTCTTTCAGGGAGGATTCAGCGTCACTTCTAACATCACCCAATCCCAATGGATATGCTCTTTTCCGCCTTGTCAGTTTGGCCATCCATTTGTCCAGCTCTTTGGCTTGAGAACAGAAGCCTTCCTCCTCGGTAGGCCAGCCTTCCTTATCACCAAATCCGAAAACAGAGTACCCGGCGAGGCTTGACAGAGAGCCTGTGTCGATGCGGAAATCATTATGAGTCTCGTTAAGATGGTCAAGGAATGTATTCAGAATACTGTCGATGTTGTACGTAGGGATCAAAAAGCAGTATACGTAGCGTGTACCGGGTGAGTTTGGCGGAGGCTTCGGTGCGGAGGTGAAGTAGTCGTCGAGATCGATATACGAGAGGTCGTGAATCTGAGGGGGTAGAAGGCCACGCTCGCGATCCTGCAAATCAGCCCACTTTTGCGCCGCAGCGCGCAATTCCTTCAACAGTATTTTGGCATATCTTTCGGTGTTGCCAGTCAAAGAAGCGAAAAAGATGATAGGTTGGATGAAGGTCAGGGGCTCCGCATCCTCTGTTTGTCCTCGTCGTCCAGCAACCTTCGATGGTTTTTTACCGGTAACCCTCTTCGGGCCTGAAGTGCCCTTTGCTGGGCCGTTGGCCAGGGGAAGTTGCCGTTCAGCCTTCTGTGTCGTTGCTGGGTTGCTGCTCTCGAGAGAGGTGTCTTTTTCCGTCTTTTCAGGGGATTGGCTACGGGGTGATGGCGGAATCGAAGACGAGGCCGTTGTTTTCGTTCTGGACTGAAGTTTGCGGTAGAATCGTAAACCCACGAAGACGGTTGAGAGAGCGACCAGGAACAGTAGACGGTACGAATGCCAGAAGGCCAAAAGACCTATAAATGAACTATCGGTCAGCATGATACTGGGGAAAGGATCTCTCGTTTTGTCGAACCTTCAGTAATGGAGTGCTCCGCCATGATGATTCCAAGGAATCAATACAGCAGTTCAACCCTTTTTCCTTTTTAAGCTGCCGTGTTAATATTTAGTCGCATTCGCGGAGAGAAACTTGAGAAGGCGGGATAAAATTGATTGACGGAGGGCGATCGAACCAAGTGGGGAGAAGCCAAGGAGGGCGCGAATGGGGTCTCCTTGTTTGTAAGCAGCTATTTACTTTCGGAGATGAAAGAAGCGAACAATAATACTTGCACAAATGACGATTTACCTGGATATTTCGGCTTTCAAGAGCTTTTTGATCAAGAAGGTCGCTGTCAGGCACTCGATGAGGATGAAATTCCCCTATTCAGATGGGTTCTAATTGGCTCCCGGATTTTGAGCTTGCTGGGCTACAGGTAGACACCTCAGGCAGGAATCAGCACACGAAGAACAGGTCAATTTATACTTCGAATCTCTATAACTACAGATAATGTTGTATTTCCTGCAGTGTTGACCCTACTGCTACCATCCCTACCAGCCAGAGATGGTTGTCTGGACACCTTTTTGGCTGAGTGGTTTGATATATGTCGGATAATAAACAATAATTAATATGGCCTTGCTATTGTCGTGCTCCGAAGGACAGAATCTACCGAGGTCAGATAATAATGTTCGCTGCATGATGAGTCAACCTTAGGAATGCGTCCTTTGATAGCCAATCTCAGACCTCGACCTGAATTGCACAAACACTGATAACCTGCATCAATTATCTTTGAGAGTGGTGTTAATTCCTCTGATGTACATGGAAGATAGGACAAAGTCAAGGCATGATTGCATGAAGATAGAAATCGTCAACTGTCCGCGTTATTGATCGTATTTGTCAGCCCAGCCTTGCCTTTAGTGCTGTGAGTGTAACTGTTCTCTTAACACAATTCTTCTTGATACTGATTGACTTCTATGATTTACCGTCAGACGTCTAGCAAGATGTCTGTTGAGAAGAAGCAATCCCTTGAGAGCTTCTCAAATGATGAAGAGAAACAAGTTCAAATCTCCGAAAACACGTCCTTTGCTCGCTATCTTGGGCGGCTGGCTGTGACACTCCTACTGGCATGCCTTGTTGTTTTCACGACAGCGTCTCCCCAATTGAGCGCACCTCTTACCATTGAGCAGAGAGTCGACAAGATCCTGTCAGACACTCCATTGATTGGTACAATACTTTCATAATTTAGCCACGCGAGTATACTGACCGTTATACAGATGGCCACGATGACCTTCCCATCTTCATTCGGGCTTTTTTCAACAACAAGATTTATGCGGACAACTTCACTGTTCCTTTTACTCAAGGAAACCTCAAAGGTCATGTTGACCTGCCGCGACTTTCTAAGGGCAAAGTCGGCGGTACCTTTTGGAGTGTGTTTGTCCAGTGTCCTAAGAATTGGGAGGATTTCTCTGATGCAACGTATACAACAAGTAGGCGTATTCAGCCCTTGGATCTCAGACTCACTGCTAATAACTATTTACCAGGCATCCGTCAAACATTTGAGCAAGTTGACGTCATGTCACGCCTAGCAAAGGCCTACCCTGACACATTTTCATTACCTCCGAATGGAACAACCGCTCTTCAAGCTTTCCTTGATGGCAAGATCATTTCTCCTTATGGAATTGAGGGCCTCCACTCTATCGGTAACTCCTTGGCTCTGTTGCGAGATTTCTATAACCTTGGGGTGTCATACGCCACACTGACACACAACTGCCACAATCGTTATGCGGATGCCGCTTTGACCGAACAGCCCGACGGCAGTATCAAAAAGGCCGTTCCGTACTGGCACGGGGTCAGTGAAGCCGGAAAGGATCTCGTCTATGAGATGAACCGGATGGGCATGGTTATCGATCTGGCTCACGTCAGTGTGGACACTATGCGAGACGTCCTCGGTGCCGGTAAGGACAATTGGTCCGGCAGTCGTGCGCCAGTAATATATAGTCACAGCTCTACGTACGCGATCTGTCCCCATCCTCGCAACGTTCCCGACGACGTGTTAGAACTCGTCAAGGCAAAAGACTCGCTGGTTATGGTCAACTTCTCGCCCGATTTCATCTCGTGTACTGCGTCGGACAACCCAGATGAGCTACCAAAGACTGATATGGAACATGCTACTCTTGCAAAAGTTGCGGATCACATTATGCACATTGGAGGTCTGATTGGCTTCGACCACGTCGGTTTAGGTAGCGACTTTGACGGGATCATGACTGTTCCTCGAGATCTAGAGGATGTGTCTAAATTCCCCGACTTAATCGCAGAGCTTCTACGACGGGGTGTCAGTGATGAGGATGCTGCCAAGGTCGCAGGAGGTAACCTACTGCGCGTATGGAAGCGAGTCGACGAGGTCGCCCTGAAGATGCAAGCTGAGGGAGCTTTGCCAGTGGAAGACAATATAGTCTAGGTTGGCTGACGGCCGCAACGGGTTACTTCAACTTCTGTTTCGGTCATTTCTAAGGCTGTGTATCAAAATGCATGTAACGCTCTCAGAAAATGCTGCACAACACGTAAGCGATGATAAGATCATATGCAAAACCTGCCCTTGCGAATAGCGAGCCTCAGGCAGCCATAGGCTATCATCCTTGACTTCCCTCAGCCGATGTAGTCCTCTTCAGAAATTCAAACCCCTTCAACAAATTCCAACCCTGATCTTTCAGAAACTTATACTTGCCCTGTGACTCTAGACTCTCACGCACCTCCTCCTCCGTCGCCCACTCAAATGCCTGATGCTCAACCTGCTCCAACTTCACCCCATCCTCCCAGCGCTCCGGCGCAACTCCCACCACCACGTCCTCGGATGGCACACCAGCCTTCCCACTCGCCTCATGCACCTCAACCAAAAACGTGAACTTAGCTACACGGTGCAACTCATCCCGCAAAACCCGCGACCACTCGTCAATAGCAATCAAATCAACAAATTTGGAAACGTGGAGCCCGGTCTCCTCAAAGACTTCGCGCGCCACACCGGCTAGCAGCGTGGCATCGGTGCGCTCGCACATCCCTCCTGCGCCTTCCCAATGACCGGGGTAGGAGTCGGTGGCGGCGCGTTGGAGGAGCAGAACGCGAGTACGAGGCTTTTTGCTAGTCGAATCGGTGGCGTCATCATCTTTCTCGGCGGATTGAGAATATACCAGTCCCCCGACAACGAAATCCGTCAGATGTGGTTTCGACGCGGCGAATTCGGGCAGAGGGACATTGTATTCAGCGAGATGAGGAGGTACGATGAATTCAGGAGATTCCGCCATGCCGGTCTTTGATGCGACACAGTATTGCGATGTTTATGTGTTTGGGGACGAGTTACTGTTTCGACCCTTTGGAAGATAAGTCCTCGGCCTTTTTGTTCGTTCAGCTGGACGTTGGATGACTCATGCTATACGAGGCTGACCCGATCGATCTTCCCGATGGTATAGGCAGTCGTATTTACATTTAGGTTTTGAGCCTCAGATGATTCAGATAGTGAGGCAAGAGTGACAAGACTCAGCTTACAATCATCCTTCGACGAGGATGCGGGGTGGTCAACCTCTTATCGCCCAATACCCCACATCCTGATGATCGACTCTTAACACAAAGCAGTTGCCTATTGCTGGCCATCATTGATATATACAGGCTCATGCAGAACTATATACAAGTCGAAGAAAGTCACCGGAGTATGTTCGTTATAATCAGGTCGAATCACAATTTGCTTTCAGGCAGCTGGGGTATCAGGAAACCCGCAAAAAAATTTCCAATCTGCGTATAGTCATCCAGACTCGTCACGGCAGATACATCTGGGCAAGAATTAGCATTAGCTATTCAAACTGACGATTAGGATCCTCACATTGATCCGGACGGACAATCACAATTGCGCCCTTCTCGGGGCTAATCCCGAGGTACTCGTAACAGTGGCCATGACCCTTGTTATAGCTTTCATCGTCGTAGTAGATTTTGTGAAGGTCTGATGATCGTTAGCACATCTTACTATGGAGTTCTCTTATGAACTTCGGAGACCCGCCTTTGATTTGATGCTTTCCAGTCACAGGGTAGAAGCACTCGGGAATTTGTTCCAATTCCACGGCATGGCGCTTGCCATGACCCACCAGAATGGGCTCAATAAGACTGTCGATATCTTCTCCCTTCGGGCGGAATGTCTGGATAGAGCCCTCTGTTGAGCCGAGATAGTCACCGATCTACTATGAGGTCAGCGAATCTCGTTCAAGGCAGCAATATGACGGGCGTCACCTACAGCCTTCAACTTTGTCCTAGTCTCGGCCGAGCTGATATCTCCAATGAAGACCATCACTCGCCAACGGCCATCTGAATTGAGCGCCTGAGCTAATTGCATGGGCTTCGAGTCACTGAAGCGCACGACTTGAGCGCTGGGCAGTCTCATACCAACAACAACGTTTGTCGAAAGCACGTCTGATTCGTCCACGTCGGAAGTGATCGGTGACTTGTCGTACCGCGCCGTCATTCCGGCGGTATAGTTGCCAGCCTTGATAAACCCCTCCTGGAACTCAGCGGGAGAAGTCTGGCCTCCAGAGGAGAAGAGCTTTGAGAAATAACGGTCGAAGTTGATCAGATCGATCGCCACCTTCTGGCGTTCCAGGACATATGTCTCCAACAGGGAAGGCGACGCCAATCCTTTTAGGACAGTAGCTAGCTTCCAGCCTATGTTGTATCCATCCTGCAAGCTGACATTCATGCCCTGACCGGCTTTGGGGGAGTGCGTATGACAAGCATCACCGGCAAGGAAGACGCGGTAATCCTTGTGAAAGAAATCTGCATGGCGTTGGCCAATGGAATACGCAGACCACCAGATGGTTTCAACAAACTCGATCGTGTACTGGCTGAGAATGTTCTTTGCTGCCTGTTGGAGATGCTCAAGCTTGACTTCCTTGGGCTTTGTGCCGGCCGGCAGCTCGATGTAAAAGCGAGCCAGACTGCCACCTTCCCGGGGGATGATCATCAGGTTTCCTGCTTTTGAGCGGATGGTGGTCTTCTTGCGGATGTCGGGGAAATCGGTGCGAGGGATCATATCCATGACACCCCAGACGGCATCGGTGCTGTCTCCGATCATGTTGTAGCCGAGTGATTTCCGAACGGTGCTGTGAGCACCGTCGCAAGCCTATAGACGTCAGAGACTGCCTGTAGGAATAATTGAAAATAACGGAGAAAACATACAAGCGCATATTTAGCCTCGAACTTCTCAGTTTTCCCGTTCTTCTCTGCAGTCACCTTGACAGGATACGCGTGCGGATCCGCCGCCAGCTTGCTATCCACCTCGACACCGGTGACAGTGTACCCGTAGTCGATCTCCTGATTATTCCACTCCCGCATCTTCTCAATCAGCAGCCCATTAATCCGAGCCTGGTTAAGAATAACATGCGGCTGATGCGACAGACCTGGCTGCGTATCCGCCGTCCGACCAGTGCGCTTGATCGAACCAGATCCATCATCGGCCCAGAACACCACCTCCAGCACATGGTACGCTTCACGCAGCAGCTCCTCTCCGATCCCAAAGCTCTCGAAGATTTCAACCGTCCGGCACTGCACACCATCTGCTTGGCCCATCGTCATGGGCCCGTCGCGGCGCTCTAGCACCTTACACCGGATGCCGTACCGCGCGAGCCATGTCGCTGCGCACAGGCCTGCGGAACCACTCCCGCAGATAAGTACATCGACTTTCTCGGACATTGGAATGAGTTGTCTATGAAAAAGTAGGAGAAGAGTGATTGAACTCGAGAAGAACCCTTTCCCCGGATTTTGTGGCCATGGTCTGCTTCTTTATGGTATACTCGGATCCGCGGCCGGAACGTATCCCGTAAGATCGGGATGCATCCCGGGCCGTCGGCAGATGATGCCTTGGTCAAGTGCCGGCCAATCAACACTGAGATTAGGACGACAGCATAACGATATGGAACAAGAGTATATTGGACGGATAGAGTCTATTGCACGCATGCAAGGTATCAAAGTGGAAGCATACAAGCTGATGAAGCGAGTAATCATGCTGCCCTCTTGGGCTCAAAGAAGTATCGTTAGCGGGGTCTAAGATCATTATATAAATCATCATCACTGCCCACACTGGCAAATAAGACAGACCATCAAGCATGCTAGGACGCCAGCGTCGATGCGGATCATGTATCTCCCGGAACTCTCAGAAAATATGCCAAAAGGGAGAGCGCGAAAGAGGTATTCTACAAAAAGTACTCGCTGCGGCCCGGCCGCGATACGGGTACATGTCGTTGGTCGTCGCTGACAGCACTGAACAACTTGAACGTCGGTCTGAGGTCGTCACCAATCTCGCACACGGACGCCAGATTTCCGCATCGGTAACAATAGTTGGGCGCACTCCAGACAGTAACCACATTTTGGTTCGCAAAATGGTACTTGTAGCCCTCATTCACCAACTGATGCGCTCGGGCGATCAATGTCAAGTCGTTGACGTGACAAAATTCGTCTGCCACCTTGTCACCGAACAGCCAACCTATGAATTGTAAGTATTTGAGCTGGCGTCAAAGATCACAAAACTGACCTGCTCCTCTGGGGCTGACAGCCCATGTTTCCACATCGTCTGGGTCTGACCACACAAGGTCACAGAAGGCGCCTTCATGTGGAATCTCCTGCGCTCTGGCAACCACACGAACTTGGTCCAAGGTCCTTATCTCCGGACTCAATCCTCCATGTACACACAACACTCTACCGTCGATGATGGCACCCAATGTCATGAAGTCAAACACTTGACAACAAGCCTTCCATACAGAGGCATTTCCGTACTTCTGAAAGCATTCCTCGTAGAACCCGTACACCTGCGTAATCTGACGAGACTCGTGATTTCCGCGCACCAGTGTTACCCGGTCAGGGTATCTAGAAGAAGTCAGTCGTAGCATGGGCAGAGGGGCCTAGAGCGAGCACAAACTTGGCTTTGAGACATAATAACAATGTCAGGGTCTCCAGGCTGAAGTATCCACGATCGACATAATCGCCCAGGAACACAAAGTTCCGCTTGAGCTCGACATCTCTTGAGCCAGAGCTCGAGGACCGGTTTCTTTGGCTCTCACTCGAGTCTTCGCTTCCGTCCTCCGGCGCAGAGGTATTTTTCAACTTCTTTCGTAGCTTGGGATCTGAGATCGTGGACGGAGGTTCGATATCGTCCGATGTAATGACAGCTGACTGCGTCTTCGGTGGCTCTACCTCAGACCCGTCGGGCATTCCGCCCGATACCCGGAAAAGCTCAAGCAAATCGTAAAATTGACCATGGATATCACCACAAACTGTGACCGGTGTCGATACAGGCTGGATATTTGATTCTTCAGAGATGATTTGTTAGAGCCGGAGTATATCCCTTGATCCCCTGAGCAGACTCACCCTCCATCATGTACTCCTTGACGATCTCGCAAAGCTGCTTCATGTGTTGTTCGGACAGATACTTGCAATCTTTGGCTGCCTCCAGCCATTCGTCTGGACCTGCATTGCGCTTCAGTTTGGCTGGTCCCGGTTCAGGAATCTTGCTGTCCACCATGGTGCGGGTGCGGATGAACGAAGCGACTAAGGGATAGTTCGACCGAGTTGGTGAGAGGCTTCAGGTAAAATTAGAGGTCTAGCAATCGGAATATAAAGATCGCTTTCTTGATATAGTTAATTCACGGCGGAGGATCTGGACAACAACGAGAGCAACACAAGTTTACTTGCACGAACGTATTTCCCCGCAGGAAATTGGGCCCTGATCGTCTGTGCAGGGTCGCGTGCTTGGCGGCCCTCGTGTCCCGTAGTTCACTCGCCGCAACATATCCAGCTGGTTTCAATCTTGAACCGGAGGGTATCTTTTCATCAACTCAGGACCAACGTCACCTTCACTATATCCTCACTGGTCTTTGTTACCTCGAACTCTTGAATATCATATTGTCCGCCCCATCTTCATTCTCAGGGATTTACGTTGCGGCGCACCCCAGTCGGAGTGTAGATCCCACCCACCCCTCATAACCGTTCATCATGACGCAGATTTCCGATAGCAAGCCAACAGGGTGTGTACTTCAGATTCCTGCAGCTGCAACGCAGAAGAATGCGTCAACAGCCTCCAAGAAGCCTCCGAAGCCACCTGCTCCGCGACTCAAATTGCTCGCGAGACGGTTACCGCCGGGTTTAACCCAATCCGAGTTCGAAAATGCTCTGGGTTCAGAGTGGATGGTTGGAGCGGGAAAAGTCGACTGGTACCAGTACAAGCCAGGCAAGGTATCCAAAGAGTAAGTGCCAGCTCTTAGGGATCAAATCAGCCGTCTTTCAACTGACATTGATGCAGCCATGCCAAACCTTCGAGACCCTCCCGCGCCTACATTCATGTTACATCCAGCGAGCATATTGCGCCTTTATCAGATAAAGTCCGACAGACATCGTTCCTAGACACTCGCAACACCTTCAATGATCCGGTTCTCTTGGGACCACCGTCTCTAGAGTTCGCTCCCTACGCCAAAATTCCAGGTAGCCGTGTACGGAAGGATGCCCGCCAGGGTACCATTGACCAAGATCCCGAATTCATCGCATTCCTCGAAAGTCTGACTCAGCCTATTACAAAAGCTGCCACTGTTGACATTCCTACCGATGCCGAAGAAAAGAAGGAAACGGTGACCACTACGCCTCTCGTGCAGTACATCAAGGAAAAGAAGGCCAACAAAGCGAAAGAGGCCTCCAGCAAGTCCTCCAGGCATGCCAAGGGCGAGAAGGAGTCCAAGTCGGAGAAGGTACAAGCGAAGAAACTTTTGCAGCGGCCGGACAAGGATGTCGCCCTGGCAGCTACAGGAGACAAGGCAGAGAAGAAGTCCAGGACCTCAGACAAGGCGACGAAAGAAGCAGTGAAAGCAGCAAACAGGGCCGCCAATGCTGCTGCTAAGCAAGCTGGTAAACCAGCAGCGACGCAAAATACTAGCAAAGATGGTCCTCAGCCTGCTCCGACTGAACGGAAACGCGAGCGTAATAACGTCGCTGCGGCAGCCAAGATTCTTCAGCGAGACTTGGGGCTTGCGCCTTCAGGCGGCCGTCGGAGGGCTGGTAAGGGCGCTTCGACAGAGACGGACTCGAGCAAGAAAGAGCCGGACGCGGCTGCTACTGCAGATACTGGCAAGAAGGATATCAAGTCTGGGAAGCCCGCGTCACCATCGCAACAAGGGACTTCCAAGGGCAAATCCAATGCTACACCTCCGTCGAGCGAGCCCACGTCATCTCATGCTCAGTCTGGTCCAAATTCAGCCCCTACTAGCGCTCCATCCGCACCGAAGCAGTCGAAAGCAGCGAAAGGCAAGCCAGCCGCGCCAGTTGCTTCACCTACGGCTACGCAGGCGTTCCTCAAGCACGCCAATCCGTCACAGGGAGTTACAGAACCATTACTTGAAACTGCATTTGCGCCTTTCGGAAAGATCTTGAAGGTGGAGATTGACAAAAAGAAGGGATTTGGCTACATCGACTTTGCAGACCCGGATGGTCTTCAGAAGGCAATTGCCGCTAGTCCTGTCACGGTCGCGCAGAGTCAAGTGGTCGTGCTTGAGCGCAAGGTAAATCCTGGTGCAGAAAAGGCTCGTGGCAAGGGTCGAAGCGAGCAACCGCCCCCGAATAATGGCAGCAGCAGCAACGGCAACCGTGGTGCCAAGCAGGGCTCAGAAGGCGGATCTGGACCAGGAACACCATCCTCGTCTCGTGGACCGCGTGGTGGTCGTGGATCCAGGAACAAGGGCGGTTCGAAGAGCAACGGAGCAAACGCCAGTTCAAACACACCTAGTGGGAAGACCGGGGGGGAGGCGAAATGAGAAATGCAGGTACCGACTGATTAAGCGTGCCGCATGTTACAGAGTAGTGATACCCATCTGATGACTTAATGAGATCGAACGTTTACCATAAGCCCTCCTAACAGCGACCAAGAGCGAGAAGAAAATGTAGGATTAATTTTGTGCTTGAGACGTACAAGATCAAGAGCGAATGCATTCATAAGGTCGTCTGAAAACTTCGCCACCTACAGTTCATGTCTACTGCAGAGAATAATGTTGTCATCCAAATAATTAAATTTTTTATCTAATCTGAGTAAGGGAAAAACGTTTGGGCAAACTCCGATCGCTTGATTACACCAACATCAAAGTGTAAAAAAGAGGGGGCACCTTTCAGACCTCCTCGACACCCACCAAGTCCGACCGACCGAAGTCTAGACGTCAGGACAAGGTCAAGATCATCACCACTCCCTGGACCAGAGCAACATCCAACAGCCCGAACAAGCTCGTTTTGCAACAAGTCGTTCAGAGCGTCGGAACGAAGCAAGGTCGAGGCGGGAGTAAGAACGGCTTCACTTTAGGGCATCGAGGACATAGCAGTCATCAGCAAGGGTGGAGATTCTGTGGCTCTTTAGAAGAGCTCAGAGGTGGGACGTCTACTCTAAAGTGATTCTTTGAACTGTGGCAGAACTGTTAGCAGGACGTCTTTGACTCGCAGTCGAGAGGTTTTTCCCAAAGGTAGGGAGGGGGAGAACATACGTAGAGTCGCTTGATTTCCAAAATGAATGGGATTTCGGGGCCTTTTATATTTGCGTCCTGGCACTAGCGAGTGCGCTAGCCTCAAGCGAAAATTTTTCTGTTTGCTTGGTTTGCCTGGTGGGGCTGCCAGTCGCACCAATCAGAGTTGATGGGAGATTTTCCGCTCCGCTGGCCAGGCCGTCTCTGAGCTCACTAGTGAAGGGGCTCCAGTGTAAAATTTCAACATCAGGGATGGTTGCTCGAACATCTGCTTCTCAGTGGTTGTTGAGTGGTTTCATGAGGATATGATGACAAACGGGAACTCATATAATGCCCTGATTGGAGTTGGAGGCAAGAGTTTACGGAACATACATGTTGTCAGTGGTCCTTACAATTCAAGCGTGACTAAACCTGGGTTTCTTTGAGAAAACAGAATTCTGAACAATTATGATTCATTCACCGTTTGGGCCGCCTTTGCCAGACAGGTCAAATGACATGCGAGCAGTAACTGCGTGCCTATCATATTTTGCCGGCTTATGGCTGGCCTGTTTGTTGACTTACGTTGCCGACGGGCTCAGCTATTTCGGCATGCCGAAGACGAACCCATGCGCAAGAGCAGAATTACAAGCTTAGGGATACCTGTAGACTCCATTTATCTAATAATGCCAGCCAGCCATAACCTCCGTGACAATGGTCGGAGTACCACGCTTGTACAAGTCTCCAGGATAATACGGAGCTCTCCCGTTACACTCACCCCTCCGTAAGACTGCTATCGATTGCGTCTGGCAATTGATATGGAGGACTTGAGGTCCTCATGGTTGCCACGTTGGATTCGAGCTCGCAAAACGCAGATCTACGAGCTACGTCTTCTCACGCAGAGCACTGCTGCTTGGACCGAGCAAGGCGTACAGCGCCAAAATATGCGGGCTGTTTTCAAGGCAATCAAGGCAACTCGAGTAGTTTGGGACATTGCAGTATCTGCCTTCTCTGTCTGCTGCGTCCTATGGTCATGGAGTTTTATTGTGGTGATAGATTCTTTGAGATTGCCTCGATCTTTTTTACTAGACGGTCCAGGTCTCGAACGAGTGACCCGAACGTGGTGCAGGAAAGAAACAAAAAGAAAAAGAAAAAGTTATAGATGTATCCCTTCGGCCAAGGAGCCAAAGATCTAAATCTAGTTCCAGAACTTGGATTAATATCCCATAGTATCCATCTCAAAACGCGAAAGCTTCTCATGAGCTTCTTCAAATCCAATTTTCCACTTCTGATTTGAATTATTGTGTTATTGGGGTATCCATCTACTGTGTTACTGAAGAGCAAGCTAGATCCTGTCGAAGTTATGTGATTTGTGAGTTGTAGGATTGCTGCGGCATGTACCTGGTACAAGTATATATATCTCGCTACTAGATTTTAGTCGGCCGCCACATATGTCTTCATATTCATGGAGAACCAACCCACATCTCGATTTAAATATTTCTCTATACCAACCATGATGTCCATATGCCCGACAGAATATAGTTGAAGTCTGCTCAAACACCGAGGAAGCCCCAAGGCACAATCAATCGGAAGTCGGAACGGAGACATTTGGAGATCAACACGTTCCCCCGCCCACATGGCGGTCGCTTGACGACGATAACCGATACGCCGCATAATACAGCATGGCTCAAATGCGGGGAGACCTTATCTCCCCTGCAGAGCTGGAAAAATAAAATACCACCGGAGGTGTTCAAGCTATTTTGACAGCCGCCTCACTTAAGACGACATGAGCATGTGGATCTGCATCTGTGTTAGACATTGATCTAGGCTATGGCACGACCCAAAGTGCATCCCGCCAACCGTCTACGGGCATACGAGGCATGTCTATTCTGCAGAACATCCAAGAGGAGATGTAGCGGATCTTTCCCATGCCAAAACTGCATTCGAAAGGGACAGGCGAATTCGTGTGTGCCAAGCAGACGAAGGGAGTCGTTCTCATCTTCAAGACAACTCAACACGCCGGGTGCGCCAAGCAGACCGGTTGCTGCTACCACGCCGCCCCGGATACTATCCTCTGCGGATTCCCGGCGTCATGCACCACTCGAGAACACTGTCGATCAGGGATCGGCTTCCCCTGAAGCACCACACAAAACGCGTCCTAGAATGTTGCGTAGCCTGCAAGGGGAAAGAGGTTTGTGGAGCAGTTGATAATGCCACTCTGAAAGGCTTGAGTTGACATGCTATCCAGTATACGTGGGCAGAGCTGCGTCGCTTTCCTTCCTGCAGTTACTCCGAGATACAGTCACTCAACACATAGGCCCGTCACAGTTTTCACACAATGTTAGATTGGAAGACATGCTCGAAACAGAAGCGCCCAAGAATGTTTCGCCGGACTTCGAAGACCAGCTGGATCTCCAGCAGCGTCAAGCCTTGCTCCAAGCATACCAGATTGCAGTAAGATATATCATAACTGCCTGAGGCTTATTGAACCCAATCCGTCGTCGAGTTATTCAGAGACACCCTGCTGATCATCTGTCCATACAGACGAGTGGCTTCCTCTATCTGATGCCGGATTCCGAATTGATGCAACTTCTACATAACCGACGCTCCGAGACTAGCCGTGCACAGCATACAACAGCTCTCCTCGACGTCATGATTGCCATTGGCGCACAGTCGCATAAGCACGATCCAACGAAAGTGCAAATTGAACACTTCTTCTTTGCAAGGGGGCAACGCCGGGCGTTCGTCAGCATGCTGGAGAACCCCAGCCTGGAAATGGTGTGCTTGTTTCTGCTGATGTCGTTCTACATGCTCGGTGCGTGTCGCAGAAATGCTGCTTTCATGTATCTTGGGGTGGCCGCTCGAGCAGCTGTGGCACTCGGTCTACACATCGATGTCTCTGGTTCGCTACCAGTCAGCGAACAGCACCGAAGGTATCCACATGGTTCATCGTGTTGTCGCTTCCCCGCTAATGCAGAGACTATAACATAGAGCATGTATTTGGATGAGTTTATGCAACCTTGATCTTCTCGTCAGCTCCATCCTCGGACGACCACCCGCAACAGCCTCACTCCGGTCGGAATCAGGAGCCAGCATCGCTGAGGCACTACAGCGCCATGGTCTTGCCGATGAAGGACTGGTGGCATTATATAATCTCGCGCAGATCCTGGATGAGACGATCACTCGATTGTACAGCAAAAAGGCGGCTTCGGCGCAGGTCGCCGAGTCGATACTGGAGAAGCTTAAGCGGTGGAGCGATGGTCTACCGGAGTCTTTGCTTGCACCTCCAGGCACAGAAGAGGATTGTCTTGCTGCCCAGGACCGCGTCATAGGCAGCTTGCACATCGCCTGTTCCTACCACTTTGCCGTCATCATTGTAACGAGACCATTCCTGATATCAGCGCTAGGGGTCCGGCTGGCCCGAGTACATGACAGCCTCGCTGAACGAAATCTTGGTGACGTCTTGTTAGAGAATCCTGTGCATTCCCGGCTGGCTCTCGCCTGCACAGACTCAGCTCTTTACATGCTCCAAACTTGCCTGGAGATTCATCGTTCCCATTTACTCCTAGGGAACATGTGTATCCTAAAGTGAGTTGTACACACGGCTTAACCTTTTGCACATGCTAAATAATTACCTTCATCAGAGCCTTCATCTTTGCTGCAGCTTTAGTTGTCGGATTCTCGCTCTTCTCGCAAAAAGACCCAAATCCTGACCTCGAAGAAGCCTTCACTGGCGCCATCGACATCCTCCACATGTTCTCCCAGCAGTCCGCCCAAGCAGGCCACTACTACGAAATACTCTCGTTTCTCCGCAACGCTATTGCCGAACAACGCCAAAGACTCTCGAACCAGGATCAAAGTAGCAAAAGCCAATACGTGAGCAAGCTTTTCAGCTTGAATGGCCGTAGGGCATCACGCCAGACGGAGGGCGGGGTCACCGTTAATCTAGCCACACCGGCGAGTCCCTTTGATATCAATAGCGTCCCCTTGGAATGGGAGGGCATGGAGCTACCATTTTGGGACAGCTTCCCCTTCACAGAAGAAACACTCCCGCTGCAAGACAGAACGAGTGATATGAACTCACTCTGAATGTATCATTTTGTACATACTAGCATGAGTAC
Source organism: Aspergillus viridinutans (assembly GCF_018404265.1). Taxonomy (NCBI): domain Eukaryota; kingdom Fungi; phylum Ascomycota; class Eurotiomycetes; order Eurotiales; family Aspergillaceae; genus Aspergillus; species Aspergillus viridinutans. Next base: position 687,494 of record NW_025091225.1, on the reverse strand, counting down.
TGCGTTGTACCAAGTCCATACTGCTAATTATCTGCTTAATTTGATCTTCCGTTTGGTATTGCGTTATGCATACCGTCCTCGCAAAACCGTCGTAATGTATCACTATGGCTCAGGATTCTAAATAGAGAGTTCAGCCAGTCTAAGCTCAGAGTTGGCAACGTCGATTTGCGTCTTTAACCTTTTATTGCATTGATTCTATCTTATACAATACAGTTTTCATTTTTTTCACTGGCTACTATTCCATCCGTATGTCAATCATACTCCACATATTTCAAGCTTGTATACCGAGTTTGGAAATACATATGGCTTCATTTCCACCCGTTCAGGCAAGGTGTGGGGCAGGTTGTTTCGTTCTGAAACAGAAGACGTCATTGCGAGACATAACATTCATATAGTGGCCCCTCTCGATAGTATTGTGTACACTGCTATTAAATGGCCTGACCAAGTCTGGGAAGATGAAGAAGCTGTAGCATATCTTAAAATGTTCTGTACTGGTGAATACTTGTCTAAGCATGTAACCCACAGATACCTCAGCAGACCTCTCTGCTCATACTACAAATTCCTTCACTACATTTCCAGGCCGCAGAGACTCCCCAAGGACTCACCTCTCATAGTGAGTGAATTATCCTTTGATGTTTTCTCCACCTTGGACATCTCTGCTATCATCATTTTCTTTTCCTGGGTTGCCTGGAGGTCTTCTCGTTCAATAGAGCAATTCCACTTTGAAAGTCAGTGCCTCTCAATTCTTGTTGCCTCAACAGGCGTTTTCTGATGGCTGCCAATATGGATATGGAAGGTCCATTCCGGCATCAATTAAATGAACGTCGAGTTTAGAACGAACACACCTGTTTCCTCCATCCATCCTCCATTCCTCACCAGAATACCCTCTTCTCCAGCACTCATGTTTTCTCTTTCATCGACAGAGTCCTCTCTCTGCTAGCCCGTCACTCTCCAATGACCTTTTGCTGACCTGTCAGCAACCGAAGAGCTATCGAAAGCACCTCAAAACCTTCCCGGACACCATCATGGCCTTCGAGGAAGACTCCGACTCAGTCGTCGACTTATCGTCCTCTTTGCAATCCGCAGAGGCAGAAAAAGCTTCTATACTCCGCAGAAGATTACCACTACGTGTCTCGTTCGGGTAGACTTCGATGATCTCGAAAGCATCAATACGCCTGTTGCGGTCGAGACTCGTCAGTCTCGAGTTCCCAGGTGCGATTGCCATAAGGGTACTGACCAAGGAGAGCCTGGCAAAGCTTGAAAATGCCTTTTCAGAAGGAACAAGCCACCAGAGAGTTCTATCGTACTGCCGCGCAATGATTAAGCCCTACGGGAGGTACGTTGCCTCCCATATTTCCTGGCCTTCTTTGATCGTTTGACGGACCCTGACTTCTTTGAATGTAGAGACGAGTGGTATGCGCCTGGCAATAAAGATCACAACCTCAACTTCTTCAGAATCATGGACTTCGCTTACATCGCGCATGTTATCTGCACCCCGTCAAACAAAATTTCGGGTTATATCTCGGCTACATGTACCCTCGTCTTTTGAGGTGATATGGTGCAATCAAGGAAGTGTACAACATTCATTCCTGGGAAGACCATTGCAGACACCGTTGATAACAATTCTCGGCGGCAGCGTGAGAGGAAGAGAAGGAGGGCGTTGAAGGTTGTACCACTCTGATTATGGATATGTATCCCTAGACTGACGAGTACATCGTCCGGACACTTTTTTAGTGTGTGGAATTGTATGTCTAGAAAGGTCTCACGAGATTTCATCGATCAATGAGACTATGAGAAAAAGATCGAAAGGGCAAGACCTTTGGTCTCTTCAATCAGTTCAAACTCTAAAAACAATGGATGAGGAGGAACTGTTGGGGATCGTTCGGGATACGGAGTAATGCACTGCGAGACGCCTCTTCGGGTTATTCTACCCCGACACAGCGTAACCATACAACAGTACCAAGCATATCTAGAGGGGAAACGAGACTCCACTCTCGGATTCGAGATTGATAACCGTGAGCTTGTTACTTACAAATCAAGGTCATCCAAGATGAAAAGCTTTCACGAAGATGGCCCTTTTCCCAGAGGATAAATACCTGCCCTGCCTGAAAAGCCTGTGCTCTCAGACACAAGTTTCACTGGGACCAGAAGACAAAATTTCTAATACCTACGCGGATGACTGAGAAAATTTACCTCGGTAATAATGGCGGTGATCTGGATATTTCAAGACGTGGAGGCAGGAAAAGATGTAAGGAATGACAACATGCGGAGCGGTACTCTCGTTTAGAGTCTGAGTGTACCTCTCTATGGATGACTCCGAATACGAATCCCTGCATTGTGTCAGCCAGGTGACTGGTGACTCATTATCGACGGTCACTATTAACACCTCACTGCGGAATTTTGTACGAATATACTAGAGGGCTCCATCCATCAACCACACCATGCCTAAATTCTACCCTTCGATCTCCCCAGACCTCCGCGACTGGGCTCTCCGCCAAAGCGTCTTCTTCGTGGCCTCGGCCCCCCTCCGCGGCAAACACGTCAATCTCTCCCCCAAGGGCCTACCCGATGCCTCGTTCGCCATCCTCGGCCCCAACGAAGCAGCCTACATCGACGCAACAGGATCCGGCAACGAGACCATCTGCCATCTGCGAGAAAATGGCCGGATCACGGTCCTCTTCTGCTCCTTTGACGCTGCGCCACGCATCCTGCGCTTCTTCTGTACAGGCTCGGTGATCGAGTGGAATCAGCCCGAGTTCGCGACGTATCTCGAGCGCATGGGGAACAAGAGCGTCATCGGGGCGCGAGCGATTATCCGGTTGGATGTTTACAAGGTCTGATTAATGCAGTGCCAATTATCTTTTTGATTAGGAGTACAGTACACTGGTCGTAAGATCCCATTTAGCTAAATCACTGCACACTTGTTTGTTGCAGGTCCAAACCTCCTGTGGTTTCGGGGTCCCGCAACTGGCCCTCAAACTGGACCCGGAGACTCACGAGCCGAAACCGTACCTCAAGGACCGCGAGACGCTTGGTCACTTTGCGAGCAAGACCGTGGAGAAGGGCCAGCTCCGCTCGTATCAGCGGCAGTGGAATGCAAGCAGTTTGGATGGGTTGCCGGGGCTCTGGTCTGCGATCGGGGATAACGGGGAGTATGTGTGGGTGGGACGAGTGCGGAATTGGTTGCATCGTCATGAAGAGGAGATTGAGGTGGTGAAGACGTCGTTGCTGTGTTTGTTCTTTGCTATGACTGTTCTTTGCTGGATGGGGTATGATTGAGATAGATATGAGGTACGGTAGCTCGTACTAGTAGCTCACGCAGTATCTGAAACAAAAAGGGAGCGTTGGCATGACTGGACTCTACAGCTTTTTTGACGAAAGGTAGCAGACGAACCAACTGACTTTAACGCTGTATGTTGGCATGGCATCATACTGCCAGTGAACTAATAGTACTGCTACAAGAAATCCAAGATAGATAGGTGGCTTCAAATCTAGGATACCGGATCCAGGGTGATTGCTGGCATCGCTAATTATAATTCAAAGGACTAAATGCTACTATCTGAGAGTCCTCATCCTTGAAAGCATTTCAACCTTGAACGTGATAAACAAAAAAAATTCGTTAATCAGAGTAATTTTGTTCGGAAGCGCAGTGTGTCATTGGCTTCAGGGGAACGGGCAATCGCTGGTTTGGATGTGCACTGTCTTGACCTGAGTGTAGTTCTCAAGAGCATAAGAGCCGAGTTCACGGCCAAGACCCGATTCCTTGTAGCCACCGAATGGTGCCTGGGGATAGATCATATTGTAATTGTTGACCCAGACTGTTCCAGCCTTGATGGCATTTGATACACGAACTGCTGTATTGACGTTAGTGGTGTGGACAGCAGCGGCAAGACCTGTCCATGAGATTAGCGTGGGTAAAGCAGTTGCATATCTGGATACACCTACCATAGTTGGTGCTATTAGCAAGCTTGATGGCCTCCTCCTCGGTGCTGAATTTCTGTACTGTGCAGACAGGGCCGAAAATCTCCTCTTGGACAATCTTCATTTCGCCGTTGACGTCCGCAAAGATAGTGGGTTTGATGAAATACCCCTTGTCACCAAGGCGCTCGCCGCCAGTGACTACTCTTGCACCAGACTGCTTTCCATCTTGAATGTAGCCCATGATGCGATCGAACTGAAGCTGCGAAACCTGAGGTCCTTGGAATGTCTGGGGATCAAAAGGATCGCCGACTTTGTTCTGTTCTGCCCGCTCCTTGAACCGATCCAGGAACTTCTCGTAGATCGACTCGTGGACAAGAATACGGGATCCCGCACAGCAGCACTGGCCATGGTTGAAATAGATTCCAAAGGACGCCCATTTCAAAGCCTATAATTTGCGCAAAATTGATGTTAGAATCCCCAAAAATGAAATGTAGCGCTGCTATGAGGATGTACTTTGGGGGGACTGAACAGGGCGGGGAACTCATGGGATTGGACTTACATTCTCAATGTCCGCATCGGCAAAGACAATGTTGGGGGACTTTCCACCGAGCTCGAGAGTCACCTTCTTGAGGTTGCTCTTAGCGGCAGCCTGGAGGATGTTACGGCCGACAAGGGTGGAACCAGTGAAAGCAACCTTGTCGATGTCCATATGGCTAGCAATAGCAGCTCCAGCAGTACGACCGAAGCCAGAAATAATGTTGATGACGCCTGGGGGGAAGCCAGCTTCCTTGATCAACTTAGCGGCATAGAGGGCGGACAGGGGGGTCTGCTCAGCGGTCTTCAGGACGACGGTGTTACCAGCTGCGACGGCAGGACCGATCTTCCACGACCACATCAACATGGGGAAGTTCCAGGGAATGATCTGACCGCAGACACCAATGGGTTCGTGACGAGTGTAGGTGAGCGTCTCAGGGTTGATGTCAATGGTCTGGCCGTGGATCTTGTCAGCCCAGCCAGCATAGTAGCGAATGCAACCGGCAGCACCCGCGATGTCAAGCTTGGCTATGGTGAAGGCCTTGCCGTTGTCAAGAGCCTCAATAGCAGCGAGGGTCTCCATATCACGCTCCATCAGATCGGCCAGCTTGGTAAGCAGACGGCCACGGTTAGAGGGAGTAACCTGTCTCCAGGGACCCTCGAATGCCTTGCGAGCAGCGGCAACGGCAATGTCGACATCCTTCTCAGTAGCTTCGTGGACAGCAACAATGGGCTGCTCGGTGGTGGGGTTAATGGTCTCGAAGGTCTTGCCCTCAGCACCCTTGACGAACTCATTGTTGATGAACCTAGGAACGAGAAGCAGTTAGGACGGAACGAATAAATAGAGAAGCGAAGATAGAATGCAGGGAAAACATACAAACCCAAGGGCTGCTCATATTTCCCCTGGGGGGTCTCGATAGTGGCGGAAAGGTCAGACATGGTGGGTGTATATGACGATTAGTGAGGAGTAGGGGTATAACAGAGGCAGAAAGAGAGGGAAGACACTCCTTATTATAGGTAAAAGAGTAAACACGGCAAGCTGCATGGAGCTGTTGCCGGTAAGGAGGAGGGGCAAAGAGAAGGGAACGAGGGGAAGCCATTGGAGTCGATACGTAACAGGATCCCTGGGACCCCGCTCTGTTGCGGGGTTGCTGCTTTGCCTCTGCCCGTTTCGTTTCTGTGCCACTCATGAGTGGCATATCACTGTAACAGCGTAAAGAAGTGGAGACCTGCAGCTAGTGGTATCTAGCTCTGGTTGCTCAGCACGATGTCTGTTCTGGACAGGCGGAGAGATTTTCACCCGAGAAACAGGGCTCAGCTCTACTGGTGAATCTCATACAGCATGGAAAAAAAGAATGACAGATGGGGGAGAGTAGGTATGCACCATGGATAGCTCTCATAATTACCAATGGGACCACAACGTCATGTGTTGAAGGTTGTATTACATAAGTGAAGCTTAATGGCAGAAACCCCATAGACAATGTCTATTGTTATCTGTCCTGAATCCACACTGGACTGGACTTCTACCACACTCCCAGCTAGTCTACCGCATTACCCCTAGAAGATTTGACGGGCGGAAGTTTTACCGAACTAGGCAAGATGCACAGCGAAACTGTTCCAGCCCTCGGGGAGAAGATCACAAATGCACCGAAGGCAGACAGTAGCGCTGAGTTGCTTACCAACGGACTTAACGGAACACGGATACTTTCCTCTTGTCATAAAGACGTGCGAGAACAAGGATATTTAGGAAGACCCAGAGCCAATCATTGTGCTCAGTGCTCCGAATAGGATTGTTTCCTCGGATGCACAGCGTCATCAAGGGGTTTAGCTGGCACCTTAAACGGGAAATGTGCAGCCGAGGCAAGGCGAGGCTAACCAGCTGCAGCAAAACTACCTTAACCCCACTTCACCTCCAAGAAGTACCTCAAGTTCTAGGCAACAAATAACGATCATGGATACTAAGGTAACACTACCTAAGATAGTGGATGCGGAATAATATTATTGCGGAATTACAGCTGTTCAACAGTTCAGAGCTTCATCCTTCGAGCCCCGCCCAACAACTGCTTGCAGAATTTCTGCCCCTCTTGTGTCAGGGTCTAGTCTAGTTGTGTTCGGTTCTCGCCAGTACTATCTGTGCCAGGCGCACCCACACCGCGTCCGCGGTGTGGGTGCACCACAGCATAACTTCCAACCACAGCATAACTTCCAAGTACCTTTTATATGGTATCACCATATAAAAGGTACATACTCCCTAAGTTAAATATCAGGGTATTTACTAAGGGTAACTATATTTTAGATAGTATAAAACTCTTAAAAGGCTTTTAATTATAAGATCTTCCCTCTTAAAATTTTAATATTAACTAAAAATTAGAGATATAAGAATGTGCGAAGTTTCCCTCTATAAACCTTCTTTCTTAGAGAAAAAAATAGAGAGAGATTATATTATCTTAACACTTATAATTTTCCTTACTAATAATAAAGATAGTAATAAAAGATAGATACTTATATATCTAAATAATAATAATTTAGAAAAACCAAATGTGTATATACATAGAGTAAATAATCTATATATACCTTTTATATGGTGATGCCATATAAAAGATACTTGGAAATTACGCTGTGGTTGGAAGTTACGCTGTGGTGCACCCACACCGGGAACCAGTGTGGGAGCGCCTGGCACAGATAAGGTCCTTCACAAGGCTTTAATCACATATTCTAGCTTCATCTCCTGGTTTCGAATCCCGATGATCACCTCCATTGATTGGTTTTGGTCAACTCGAGATCCCGACTCTAAGTTACTTTACCTTTCACCGTTCGCTGCCCCTACGGTCTACCTAATCATGCACCGGCTTCCTACAGTAACCTTGAACCATATACGAACCTAGCTAACATTTGATAATTAATAATCAGGGGAGAGATGGTTGGACTTAGGAGTGCTTGGGAAGGCAAGTTCTAGACTACTAATTGAATGATCTGCATGGACGACCTCCCTGAAGAAGAAAGTAGGGATATGAGTTGACACTTGGCACTATGCTCCATAAAAGTACCACATGTCTCCACTGTCCAGTGTCCCTCTAACTACCCCTTAAATGATTGATGGCTCCCGAACTCAGAATAATGTCTCCTTTTCTGCTGATGTGCTGAACCTAGACTGATCGGCCTTTCGTGCGCTATGACGATACATATCAACATTAGCTACTTATCATAAAAGCCAGTGCCTGTTTCAAGCTTATTGAAGATGTCAGATTTTCCAGTCAAGGCCTGAAAGACCCAAAAGCCCTATACTCAAGCAAAGGCAATGTTAGAAGCACTCAATCAATCATATCAGAACATATGCCTTGGTTTATAGTCGAATTCCATTGTCTCATGCTTGGTTTTGTGAACTAGCAAAGCGGTTGTTAAATTTATTGACCTGACACCCAGCCCTTCACCTACTGTTCCACACGCTCGGGATGACTTGATGCAAGCAGCGCATGTGGCGTTTCAAGCACTTCTGTGGATATTATACAGGGAAAACATCAGGCCGTATAGATAAAGGGCTCTGAAGAGGTGGTTGGCCTAGTCAATCAGAGAATCAATGAAGCTGTGCAGGACATCGGAAAATTATGAGCTATATGAAGGCAAAGTTCAGGGGATGTTGGTTGCCATTGAATCAGCTTTTATGCTAAGCAAGTGAATTGACGAGTGGGGTGGTCGCTTGATTTTGTACAAGAACTCCGGATCACATTTTAATATGTTTGATAGACAGACTGTTAACTCGAGCATGAGCCACAAAGATGGAGTCATCTTCAAAGGAATGAAGGCTCGATGGTGTTATTGCAGATGCATTCCCCCAGATTGTATGCTCGGATGCTGACGCTAACCCCGCATTCCAGACCGAGGACCGACCGAGCCATCTTCCCTCGGTGCTACATCCGAATCCAACCAGATACAATCAATTTATACACCACATCATCAGTTGACTCTTTCGATCATATGTGTCTAGCCTTTGGATCGAGCAGTTTTTGCTGGTCAAGTCTGCTCATTAACTTTGAAAACTGCTTGCTATATCAGAATTAGCCTCACAGACTGACACGATGAGGACTCGCCCGATTCGCATCGCAGGTGAGTTGGTGATTTGTGACCGTGCTCGGTGCGTTGATACTGACTGAATAAGGTGCTTCGGGCTCTGCCTCTGACCGGCGCCATGCCATTGCTGAGTTTGCCCGCAATTATCCTCAAGACCCAGTCGATGTGATCATCGCGGACTTCATGAGCGAAGCCAACATGGCCACAGGGGCAGCACGGAAGGTTGGCCAGCTGCAAGCACAGAGTAAACAAGATGCAGCTATGCCGGGATATGAGCCCTCCTTCCTGCTGGCCCTAGAACCGGCGCTGGAGGATTTGGCGAAACATGGGATTAAGCTGGCTGCCAATGCGGGAAATTCTGACACTGAAGCGTTGTACAAGGTAGTAGCGCAAATGATACAAGCCAAAGGGTTGAAGCTAAAGGTTAGTAAATATTTCTTGCTTGCATCGAAAGCATACACTGATTGGGTACAGGTCGCTTGGATATCAGGCGATGAAGTTCTTCCTACTATCAAAGAATCTCTATGCTCTGGCAAATCCAAGTTTAGCAACGTCTACACGGGCGAGACACTCTCCGAATGGTCATTTGAGCCGATATACGCCCAATGTTACCTAGGAGGTCTCGGAATCGCCGAGGCTTTCGCTCAAGGAGCCGACATTGTTCTGTGTGGACGGGTATCAGACGCATCGCCCGTGATTGGTGCAGCGTACTGGTATCATGGATGGGACCGTAATGACCTCGATCAATTGGCGAACGCATTCGTGGCTGGCCACCTCATTGAATGCAGCACCTACGTCTGTGGCGGCAACTTTACGGGCTTCAAAATGCTAGAAATCGCCGGTGGTGATGGCTGGACCAACGTCGGATATCCCATTGCAGAAATCTCGGCAGACGGCCAGGTGGTCATCACGAAGCAATCATACTCTTCCGGTGGCGCTGTCACCGTCGACACATGTTCCTCGCAACTGCTGTACGAGATCCAAGGCCCGTGGTACTTCAACTCGGATGTGACTGCTATACTGACGGACATCCATTTCGAACAACTGGGTGTTAACCGCGTTGCTTTACGCGGCGTTCGCTCTGCGCCACCCCCGCCAACCACAAAGGTCGGCATCACTGCCCGTGGCGGGTTCCAGGCAGAAGTCTCCTGGTTCCTGGTCGGACTAGACATCGCGGCCAAGGCGAGAATGCTAGAAGACCAGATTAGGCGCCTCCTCGCGCCATATTCGTCCAATTTCTCGGCCTTGAAGTTTTCCACCTTAGGCTCGTCACCGGATGACCCCAGAGATCAAGATAGCGCTACCGTCACCTTCCGAGTCGTCGCACAGGCTCGTAGAGCCGAAGACGTCGCCCCCTCCCAATTCCTCCGTCCCATCACAGACAACATCATGCAGGGATACCCCGGCGCCACCTTCCACCTGGACCTGCGCCAAGGTTTCCCCAAACCCGTCCACGAGTACTATGTCACACTCCTGCCTCAAGAGGACATCAAGCACCAAGCCCACCTCCCTTGGAAGAATCAAGTCATCGATATCCCTCCTCCCCCGACGACCCGCCAATACCCTCCCAGACAGCCCTCGCAGACCATCACACACTCCCCCGCCAATCCGCAAGCCGATTTCGGGCCGACAACCCGCGGCCCCCTAGGCTGGATTGTCCATGCCCGCTCCGGCGACAAAGGCCCAGACGCCAACTGCGGTTTCTGGGTGCGCCATAACGACGAGTATCTCTGGCTCCGCTCGTTGCTTTCCACCCCGAAAGCGAAGGAGCTTCTGGGTGATGCGTATAACGCGAATCCAGAGTTGAAGATTGAACGGTTCGAGCTGCCGAATCTACGGGCTGTGCATTTCTTGTTTCGGAATCTGCTAGATCGGGGAGTTGGGGTCACGACCACGGTGGATTTTCTGGGGAAGAATGTGGCGGAGTATTTACGGGCGAAATGGGTGGACCTGCCTGTGAAGTTTTTGAATAGGGGAAAGTTGTAGGCGTGGATGTGGCGTTATAGTCTCCTACAAAACCCAGTTCAGATGAGGGTTCATGAGCATCGAGATCAAAGCACTGTGAAGAATGGTTGTTATTTTCCTCAAACATAAGACCTGTAATTGCCTGAACGCCATAGAGATGCAATACAGCCGATAAGACGCGCATTGGCTTCTTAAGGATGGAAGAAGAAAATATATTCAGATAGGATGTTATTCCCAGCCCCTCAATATCATGCCTGCCATCAATACTTTACCTCCGTCTTCTGGAACTCAGCATAGGCTCGAAAGCGTCACTGTCATCGTCGATATCCTCACTGGCCACGCTAGCAGCTCTGGTGTTCCGACTAGTTTTCGATGCTGGTTTCGATGCTTCAGCAGCACGTGATCGGGTACTGGTTTGAGAACCCACAAAATTCAGCATCGTCTGTGTTTGTCCCGTTCTGCCAGTTGTTCGACCAGAAGCCGTGCCGCCAATGGTCGCTGAAGACGGGGCCGGTGACACCGCGCTGCGTCCTGATCGGCGCTGATTTGTAGCTACCGAGCTTGCAGCTGGTTTGCGGGTCCTTGTTGTTGGCTGTTTGACGAATAGGGCTTGCGAGTCGTCATCGTCGTCCTCGTCCTCGTCAATGTTGGAGAGGGCTTGAGGGGCGGCATCCTCTTCATCGTCATCTAGCATGACTACATCGTCGTCGTCTTCATCTGAGACTACTTGCTGTTTTCGACCTCTTGTCGTTTTCACAGGAGTGCTCTTCTTTGTTGCTGGTGTTTTAGTTGTGGTACGAGATGTGGTAGTCGCTGCGGCTCGTCCACCTCGTCCACGGCCGCGACCACGACCACGACTCGACACAGTCTTTTGGGGTTCTGTTCCGTCTTCAGCAGCTTCCTCTTCGTTGGGATCGCCACATTCATTATCAGAGTGAATTAGAGCGCCTGGTTGATCCTCCCACTCGCCGTCGAATTCGGTGTCCCATCCGTCGGGCTTTGGCTTGAAACGTTTTTTGCCCCGTGTGCTTCGTTTCTTTATCCCCCGAGAAAACATTTCTTCCATCTGTGTCCGGTATTTGTCCATGGCCTTTTGAATAGAACTCTGGGCCAGTTCTTCTTCATCCATGTCGTCGCCTTCACGATCTAAGCTCATCAAATGCTTGACCTGGCCTTCTAGGGACTCGTTGACGAACATCTCCATCGCATGCTTGTCATCTTTGTCGATGAATTGAGCCACTGCGTCTCCGAAAGAATTCTGCGGAAGGATAGTCAACGACTGGGCGGCGAGAAACTCGCGCACCAGCTGTTCCACCTTGACGGTGTCCAGAGTGGATAGCTGAGACATGGCGGCTTCATCGACTTCGTCGTCCTTCTTGCGTGTCGTAGTATTCTTCTTCTTCCGATAGAATTGCACCACGTCGTTCACGTTGGCGACCTTTCCCACAAAGCGGTTGGAAAAGCGCTGAGGGTTCTCACAGTCATAGCTGCCTCCTTCTGGCGTGGATGTCTCAACACGAAGCCGCACTAGCGGTAATGGAACTTCGCGCTCCTCATCTTCATCTGCCTCATCCTGCATTTCCAGCCATTCCGCTTTGGCTTCCTCGATTAGGTCATCGACAATTGAGATCAGGAAGCGCGTAACTTCAGTCCTGTTGTTCTCTTTACGAGCCAACTTCTGCGCGCCTTTTTCTTCTGACAGCACAATCTCTCTCATTGCAAACGGACGGACTGATTTCAGGCGGATTGGCTCACATTTGAACTCACGGCCAGTGATGCTAAGAATCGCGACGTGCTTTGGGACCGCTTCGCCAGGAACAAGGGACGTCGCTACCGACGATCCAGGCTGCATTACATGAAATTTCGTTTCCGGATTAAGTTTTGGATTGATTAAGCATTCGTGTTCGTGGCCCCAGATGACCAGGTCGAGGAATTCTGGGAGGAAATTTTCTGGAAGATAGCCTGTCTCGGTATATGCGTGATGGTTCTGATGTACGCACATCAAGTTGAACCAATCGTCTTTTTGAATGGAAGGCTGATAGAACTTCACTTTACCGTCTCGGAATGTTCTGAAAAGCCTCTCATCCCGCACATTACTCATACCATACAAAGCTAACTTTGTGCGCCCTTTCTGTAGCAGCACTGGCTTGATATGGATGTTATCGGACTCCGGTGTTCTACCGTAGTAATTTAACAGCCCTGACACCTGGAGTAGATCCAAGGCCGCCAGATGACCCTCGCCTGACGGATCGTCGTGGTTTCCATGGATTGAGAAAATCGGAATGGCAACGTTGATGTCCAAATCTTCGTAGTTGACGTGGTTGAACGCCCCTTGGAAGTTCTCACTCGCATCACTGAGCATCTCCAACTCACAAGGCTTGTCACCCAAGCAGTTCATTCGGATTGATCGCATGACTTGATACATGGACTTTCGGGACGGCTTGTTCTCATGGAAAAGATCTCCAGCAAGGAGTACCATGTCCACGTCTCGCTCTTTGGCCAGACACATCACCTCATGGAAGCTCTTCCAGCTGTCATCGCCCCTTATTGGATCTCGCTCATTGTACCCGACATGGTTGTCGGTTGATACAAGAATGCGGATTGTTTCCGTGTCTATGCGAATCAGCCTTTGAAGCTGGAATGGCTTTTTATAAATCACTGCTTACCACTGATGCCAGGCATATTCAAAGCAGAGAGCTAGTCACACATGCGTGCAGAAATGGAGGAGTAACTGCGAACTTTTCAAAGTAACCAAAGAGCAACAAGAGCTTAAATGTGAACTACAGAGGACAGTTGCTTGGATGCCTGAAGAGTGCTGCCTGCAGACAACAAACACAGCCAACCCTTTTTCAATGTGATTTCATGAAATACTTGCCATCTCAGCCTGATCAATATAGTCGACTTAGGAGCTTGAAATTTTCTCCCTAGATTGCTATCTTTTGGAGTTCTCATGCTGTTATTGCCGACGAAAAAGCAATTTGCCCCCAAGGCGCGACCGCGTCACGTGTCTCGGGACGCGAAAGTCTGCCCTCGCCATCGACCATCCGAATCTTGAATCTTGACTCATTCCTTGATTTCCCCTCCAACCCTCCATTTGAGTTCTATCTCAGCAATCGATTCTGTCGCATTTCCTTCGTCGCTCCTCTCTGACCATCATCCCGGCTGATCCAGGATTCTCCGCTGGTTCAGTCGCCTACATTGTCCCTCCAACCTTACCAGACCTTTTTATGCAATCAGAGCCATCTGCAGTTCCCCATTCGAGTACCCCAGCAGAATCGCCATCCGGAGACGCTTTCAACCCCACCCAGCATGGACATGAACTTTACGGAGAGAATTACCGGGTCTCCGGTCTTCCTCATGAGGGAGTCGGAGACTCCAACGCTGGCGCCGAGGACGACATCCCCTCGTCCTTGAACACGATGAGTTCCGATCCACTCCTGCACTCATCGGCGGCTGTCAGCGATGCCAGTCAGTACAGGAACGCCATCCCGCAGTCTCCCAGCAAGCAAGCAGATTATCACTCCAAGAGAGGAAATTTCAATTCTCAGCCGCGTATATCTCTGGGAGCCTTACCCAATGGTACGTCATCATTTTCCTAGTGCAGTGATTAACGATCAACGAGCTAACGATTGGAACGCGCAGAGGTCCTGACTCACATTCTTTCTCATCTGCCACCGCCATCGTTGTCGTCTATCTCACTTGTGTCCCGCCGCTTTTATAGTTTGGTCACGACCCCTCATGCCTGGAGAATCGCATTCTCCCGGTACTTCCCGGGTCCGTACACTGTGGAAAATGGCGGTCGTCTCTCTGCAGCGGACGGCTCGGATAACGTGGCTTCAAATAAGCGGTACTTCTCGAGACTGACTGCGCTAGCTTCGTGGAGAAGCGAGTACATTCTGAGGACTCGCTTGTTAAGATCGCTTTCAAGGGGCAAGCCAGCTCAATTTGAGCCTTCCAAGAAACATGGGACGGTTCGGGCTGCCAATGTACGTAATGGCAGCGCTGTAGCCACCTATACTTCACAGCTTATGTACCCCGTGAGCCACCTCGGTGGATCTTTCGGCGCAGAAGATGCCAAGAGAGAGCCTCATTTTATTCATGGTGCGTCGGAGCAGGGGATTGCATCCGCTAGCGACCCCTCGACTGTCAAAGTCGGTACATGGGGCCTGTCAGATCATCAGCTGTTCCGGCATTTCGCGGACTTGTTCCCTGGCGATACCGAATACGGCCTTGGATCCGGCGACCTTGTTGGGCAACCCAACTGTATGGACGTCAGTGAGCCATATGGCATGGTCTATGGCGAAGGTTGTCCGCAAGGCCGCAGTTACTTCATCTCGACTACGGAGCAGCGTGGCCGTTTCCTTGGACTCGCGGAATCAAGTTCCCAACCACAACAGGGCGTCCCTGCGCTCAGCCCGGCGACAACTTCAATCACTGCGGTCTGGATCGCCAAGTCCTCGCACATCCTTAAGATGACAGGTGGCTTGGTTGGGATTCTATCTGGCTCGTCTGTTGGTATCCTTACGGCCTATGCCCTTGGACCTCATCCTACTTATGAGAAACGGTTTGAGAGAGGCCAGGTCACTGCTAAATGGGCTCTCTGCCCCGGAGTCCCCATCATTGGTATCGCTGTTGATGACAATTATTCCAAGAAACGCTCCTCTCATGGCAGGATATGGGCAACGGTTCTTAATGCTCTTGGAGAGGTGTTCTACCTAACAGAAATACCTCGACAACCCGATAATGCAAAGTTGAGCGCAGAGGAAACCGATCAGCTTGCTTGGAAGACTGGTAGAAGTGTTCGATGGGAGCTCATAGAAGCGAGCAGGCGGACTGCACGATCAGACCCCTTCAACAGGGACCCTGTCGATGGAAGCTACAGCCCTAGCTCGTCATCGGACTCGATGAAGCTGGATGAACAGCAGATAGCTGCCGAAACCAAGGAGATTGAGCGTTTTCTGAAATTCAGACCCAAACATTTCCGAAAGATTTGTGAAGGCTGGGATATGAGACGCGATCTGAAAGTCGACTTTGCTGGTGATGACGGCCACGGTGCCGGTGAATCAATCATGGTTATTGCTCGCGGCGCTGGCGAAGGTGAAAAAGCCTCGATTCGCAGGTTCACCAGAGTCATGTTGAAGTCCGATCTGCCAGCGGCTTCTTTTCCTCATGTCACTGGTGATGCTACATCTCGATCTCTTTTTGGTGGACCTAGCCATACACCTATCCCATCCTCTGCTTCGGATGCGAGTAGTCTGCCTCCGTCCAGATCTTCCAGTTGCCTCAGTGATACAGTCTTCTCGGTTGCAAACACAGAATGGCGCTTGTCAGACTTTGGCTTCGGCGATCGAAAGTCCGTCCGGATTACTACAAGCGCCTTGGATTCTTCCACTTATGCCGTCCTGACCGCTGACGAGGATCCACTGCTGGGGATGTCTGGTGGCTCGGCCTTCTCTTCGGCCATGTCGTCCCCATTGCCGCACATGAAGCAGTCGTCCTCGAACCCCGAAGTGCCTGGAAATCGAGGACGATACCTCGCTGTTGGTACCGCCACAGGTCTGGTGTTCGTATGGGATATACGGGCACCCTCCGCCAAGAGTACCGATGTTATCAACTCCGTGTCGCCGCTAAGGATCATTCAAACCGACTCACCACAGGTGTCATGTGTTGCCCTGACATCCTTATATTTGGTGCACGGTGGTAACGACGGACTTGTGCAAGCATGGGATCCCCTTGCCTCTACCACACGGCCTATTCGGACAATCAACTCACGATTTTCTTCCAGAGCTCGCCGCCGATTAGTGCAAGCAGAAGCCTCCATGCATGGAGTTGGCAATAACTTCTTTGCATGCGGAGCCATATGCCTTGATCCGGATCCGACTGTGCTGAGAGGCATGGTCGCTCTGGGAACGCACCTGCGGTACTGGGCTTTTAGCTCCTCTGGCGCAGATCAATACAAGAGTAGTAAGCGCCGACTTCGCCGCGGCCACAGGGGTAGCAACATGACGGCCGAGGGCCAACGATTTAGCAGCAGTGGCCGTGGAGCCCTCAAGGACTACATAGAGGACGAAAAGGTGGAAATGGAACGACAGAAAGTTGCCGAAGCGAAGGAAAAGGCACTTCTCAGCAACCGGTTTGGTGTCGATCTATTGGGGCCGGACGTTAGCGAGGAGCAACTTCTCGCCTACGCACAATTACTGAGCGAAGAAGCTTTCGCTAGTGAAGCCCTTAAGCGTGGTGAAGCGGTCGATAGCTCGGTGGTCAGCACTTCTCCAAGTGACACGATCGGTCGGAATGATAGTTCGGTCGCAGCAGACGACTATTCGTCCTCATCCTCTCCGTACCAGGACACGGTCGACGATGATCTTGCACCTGATATTGCTGAAGCTATCCGCCTGAGCTTGCTCGACGAGGGAGCTTCACAGGAAAACTCTTCGTTTCCCTTGAAGTACTCCAAAAAGTTTCAATCAAGTCACGGTTACATTTCACCAGGCGAATTGGCCGGCGCTGAAAGCAGTCGCCAGCATGAGCTCGACGATCTGGAGTTTGCAATACAGTTGAGCCTGGCGGAGAGCCAGAGTGTTGGGCAAACAGAGAAACAGCAACACGAGGAATATCCTTCGCGGAGTGCATTCTCACCAGCCTCGGACAATGGTAAAGGCAAAGGAAGAGCTTTGTAGATGAACCTTTTTTTGTTTTGTTTTCTGAGCTGATTTCAGATTTCGTTTTTACCTTCAATCATTAGATCTTACTAATCGTTTACATCGACTACATCATCTTGAGTATTTTCTCATGCCCTATCAACAAAGCATAGGGGCATACATTTCGCCGTTTCCCAATTCATACAATCAATATGATTCAATTTTGAAAGATCACGTCGAACATAATGCCGATTTAACATCTCTCTCTGTACAAGTATTTCCTAGCAAATGAAATTTCCATATCAGGCAACAAAGGCTTTGTCATAGCTACAAAAAAATAGCCAAGTCTTATAAGAAAACTATATCAGAGCTTGATCTATATGTTCTGCACAAGAATGTACTGTGTCTGAAAGCCCCAAGCAGCGGCGAGGTTACATGGCCGCCTGGACGAAGACAAAATGTTCTCAAATATTTAGCAAGAATATAAACCAGGAGACAAGAATATTAACCGATTACAGCATGAAGAACGCCATGAACGAGGCAGCAGACAGCAGGCTAACGAAGGGCACGGAAATCGTGCCAGCGGCACCCTTCTTGTTAGAGCCGGACGAAGACGAGCTGCTGCCCGAGCTGGAAGAACCAGAGGTTGAGCCGGAGCTGTGAGCACCGGGGGTATTGGACTCGCCGCTAGCCAGGACATTCAGCGTGATGCCGGTGATCTCCTGGCCATTGGCGTTGTAGATCTTCTGAGTGATCTCGGTGGTCTTGACATCGACAAGTTTGCCGGTGTTGGCGCCAGAGAGGCCGTCATCGATCATCTTCTGGACCTTGGCGGGCCTCTTAGGCAGATCGAAGGAGTCTGTGAAGGTGGAGTTGGTGATGAGGGAGGAGTCGCACTTGGGGGCCTTGACGGAGGTCTGGGTTGTGTTGGAGGCTTGGATTCGGCTCATGTCGAGCTTTTTGTACTGCGTCATGAGGTTGTCGTAGTCGACGAGGAGGGTGGCGGTGCCGTTGTCGTTGATCTGGACGAGACCGTAGTCGTTCTCCTCCTGGGTATATTCGTAGACGAGACCGCCGGAGAAGGACTGGGTCATTTCCTGGCCGTAGAGGGCCTCCACTTCGGTGAAGTAGCGGGGCTGGACTTGGTTGCAGCCGTACTCGGAGAAAAAGACGGGGAGAGAGGCGCTGGCGAAGTCCTCGGTGAGGACGTCGTAGCCGCTCTTGGTGTAGGACGAGTTGCCGCACCACGAGTAGGAATTGAGGCCGAAGAAGTCAGAGTGAGAATTGGCGTTGTCCTCGCACATAAAGTAGCTGAGGGTGTCCATGAGGATGGGACGGATATCAGCGGCAGAGTAGCCAACAGGAATGGTACGGTTAAGATTCTTTGCGATGTAATCCTTCATGTCACGCTGAACCGCCTATAAAAGTGTCAGATGGACAGGCAATCGCAAGTTGTTGGGATAAATGAACATACCCGAACGTAAGTGGGAACGTTCTTGACACTCTGCTCGTTGATGACCTCATTTCCAGCGAAGAAGGCCAGGGTGTTGGGGAAGTTCTTGAACGCTTCGACGACGCCAAAGACCTGCTGGAAATAGACATCGTTGTAGGTGCTTTCAGGGTCGGTCCTGTCGAGGTATCCGCCAGACAGGGGCGAGTTGACATCCAGGATCATGTAGATACCAGCTGCGTTGAAGATGGATGCGCACTCGTCGTGGTTGAGACTCGGCGACAAGTTGTAGATACGGATGGTGTTAACCTGTTTTCGCGTAAGTAATGCATCAAATTTTCCTCAACAAAACAACATTAATCTTACGCCCAAACGCTGCATAAGAGCGGCATCCCGCAAGCATGCATCAGGATCGCTGAGAGGATCTTTGTCCTTGGTGAAGCCAGAGGAACCGCCGGGCTGGTAGCTGTTGGACGGGAGAACGGACGATCAACAATTCCGCCTTCTAATGGTCGAGCATCGGAGAGAGTAGATCCTTACTCGACACCCAAGATCTGGAACCGAGCACTGGTTTCACTGTTCACAAAGTCCTTTCCCTTAACCGCAATGGGCACGACGGCGCTGGCAGTGGTCGCGAGAGCGCAGACCGCCGTGAAAAGGCGAACGTAAGTCTGCAAATCAATCTCAGTATACCAATCAAGAGATCAAACAGCGCAAGAACAATATAATGAAATTATTAGAAATTGACGTGTGACGAACCGGAAGCATGTTTGAAGGTGGTAGAATAGTATTGACCCGATGGGGATTAGATGCTGAACGATTGGATGGACCCTTCCACAGAGTTCCGGAGCAAAAAAGAGGGGCTTGGTTAAAGGGTTCAAGGGTCTTCAAAAGAATGACTGAAGTTAGGGAGGCGTGTAAACAGAACAGAAGGAAGCGATCGTGGCGATTAAAAGATATAACCCACGCGACAAGGAGAAAGAATTCGAGGATGAAGGAACAGAAATGAAGAAGGGAGTAGTAAGGGGAAGAGGGCTGAACAAGATCTTCATTTTGGAAACAGATAGGGCCAAGAGTAATTATCAAGCGCCCAGGAGTTAAATTAGACGATTTATGAAGACTAAAGGCTGGGCACAATGAAGGACAGTGGAGCATCATGAGAGTGAAACAGCGCGGCCGAAGCGGCGCTAACAGCAGTCCGGCTCATCCACTACGCCAGCGTCTCACCTCGAGGGCCACACAGGGTTGCAGCGGCAGGGATTGGGTCATTCCATTGATCCTAACGAGTCAGACATCATACAAATCCGTCTTGGATGTTCTTGAGTCGTCCTGTTCAGAATCTGGTTGCCTTCGAATGAGTTACAACCTCAAAGAGAATACAACAGCTAACCGAACTTTACTTTTTCTTCAAAGACCGTCTTTTCACCCTGCTAGAACTACTGATCCTTCTAAAATACAACCCAAAGCAGACCCATCGTAACGGAGCATTCGGAGACAGAGGAACTACCGGGGCTCAGCCACCCAGCAAAATGTGGTGTCTGGCCAGGTTCGGGGCCAAGGAACCGATGATAGGCGAAAGGGGAGAAATACACATAAATAGAACGAAAAGTCATGGCGCCGAGAAATACCAAGATGGTCCGCCACATCGGCGGCCAAGACACAATGCAAATGTACAGGTGGTGGAAGAAGAAAGGTCACAAGTAGTGGAGATGTTGCAAGCACCACGTGAGAGAGAGAAATTTGATGAAAGGAGAATCAGATAGGTCAGTCTGGAGAAGTGACCAGGCCACGGCCCAACGTGGACCGGAAGCTCAAGAAACAAAGGCCAAGACTCCTATTGCGGAAAAGGCGAAGGACGGAGACGCGGAGGGTAAAGTGCTGTGGAGGGCCGCCTTCTTATGGCATTTATTCGACGCCGTGGTTGTCAGCACTGCCACCCTCGCCAGTGAAAGAACCCAATTTAAGACCGGCGTCCATGGCGACCATTTCGGCCAAGATCTCCAACACATCCTTAGGGACGGTCTTGTCATATATCGAGATCAGGTCCTTGGGCTGAGGGTAGACCTTGAGAGCCTTGTAGAAGCACAGAGCAGCTTCAATCTGGTCGGAGCCTAGATGCGAAGGTGTGTGAGCTGACTTTGTGTGTTATTCACCGTGATGACTTGTGATGTTGATCGTACCTTCGGCACACAGAGACTCTCCGCGAGCAACTTGACCCATGAAATAGGCCTCCTTCTCTTCCAAGTCCGTTGGGAAACCCTCATCCTTGGCCTGCTGGACTGCCTTCTTGATGGCTTCCCGCTGCATCGCTCCCTGGGCTTCTGCTTCCTCCTTGACAGCACGCGCAAGTCGACGGTTGTTTCTCTTCAGGCTTCTGCGGAACTCCGGATCGGTCTGTCTCTTGTGGTCAAAGTATACAGCGTAGGCTACAGGATGAGTCAACCGTGATTTGAATATATGCGATCGATGGATTTCCTCGGCACTTACCCAAGAGGCCGGTCAAGATGGTGCCGGCAGAAGCGGCCACCAAAGTTGAAGTCTTCATGTTGGTGCGGAGAGAGGAGGTATTTAGTTAAAATTAAAAGGGTAGAATACAATCGGAGAAGTAAAAAGAAAACAAAATAACCTCAGGTAGTTCCAACGAGGGATGGCAAGGTATTCCCTTTTTGACGACTGGAAGTTTTGGTGACGCCCGTCTTGAGCTTGTAACCGGGTAGCCGCGATAATTTTGAAGGGCGGGATCATTATTGTTCCGCCTCGGGGTTTCTGTCCCGCTTGAGCGCCCAACGGGACAGCTACCTGTGACAAACAGCTCGTCATATTGCAATGCTTGCGCTTTTCCTCAGCTTGTTCATAGGTTATCATCGAATCGATCCCGCTTGCTAAGCGTTTCAGTCTCAAAATATGGAAGGTCGCGGATTGACCCTCCGAAGTAGAACGCGCCGCGCTCGTCCTCAGATCAGTGCTCCCAAGCCCATAACCGGACCGCTTCCACCTAACAACAAGAGTACCGATTCGGGCCAGGGAAACAATATCTCTCAGTCAGTGTCGCGCGAGCGAATCCCCACGAATGGCGCGACCTCAGATCTAGTAAAGCGGAGATACTCGACGCGATTCAATCAAGCTCCGGAATTCGATGCCAGCGCCCCCCCTGTCCCTGGTCTCCCTACGGCAGCAAGCAACTATGGCGGATTGGGTCCTCCAGAAGCCAGCAAAAAGCCGTCCTCGGACTCCTCCGGGCCCCCGCAAGTTGATTTGAATGCATTGAGGGATCCAAGTCTGCCGGTAGACAGATGTGAGTCTCTGTGAAGCTTAGCTACCGTTCTAGGCAGATCTCATGTAGGCTAATCCAGCATGCCAACTTGTAGATGTAGCAAACCTGCTCACCAATGCTACGGAGGAAGA
This sequence comes from Aspergillus viridinutans, assembly GCF_018404265.1. Lineage (NCBI taxonomy): Eukaryota > Fungi > Ascomycota > Eurotiomycetes > Eurotiales > Aspergillaceae > Aspergillus > Aspergillus viridinutans. The sequence goes on along the minus strand of NW_025091225.1, from coordinate 665,510 downwards.
AATCGAAGATTACCAAAACAATCTACGGAAAGTGAGAAACAGAACGTCCACCGACCTTCAGCAGAATGTGTACCAGAATCGCACTCAGTTCATCAAGATCAGTAAGGAGGCGGAGAAGCTCAAAGGCGAGATGCGGACGCTTCGAACTCTGATGGCGGAACTCACCACCGCTCTGGGCCAGACGGCTATTGGAAATGCCCCCAATCCTATGTCACCGACGACGGATGACTGGGTACCGAAGCGCAACGCGAATCGCAGTTCAGTGGCCAATCTCGAAAGCATGTGGAATGTCCAGCTTCAAACACTATGGAAGACGGTTGAGGGATCACAAAAGTTCTTGCCTGTAGCGCCAGGCCGGCATATTGTGATGGAGACAGGGCAGTGGGTCGAGCTGGACTCGGCCACGTGGAAGCCTAGGCGCCCTGTTCACATCGTGCTTCTGAACGACCATCTACTGGTGGCTGCGAAAAAGCGAAAGCGAGTCGACCAAAGCAACCCCAACCATCGAGGGCCGGTTCCGACGAAACTTGTCGCCGAGGCGTGTTGGCCGCTACAAGATGTTGACATGATCGACCTCGGCGCTAATATGGGCACCGGGGCAGCCCGCGAAGAAGCCGAAGAGCGGGGTATCGCAAATGCAATCAATGTCCGAGTAGGCTCAAAGACTTTCACGTATCGCCACGACAAGCGGGATAGTTCCGACAAGAGCGAGCTTCTTGCGACTTTTCGAAAAGCGGTGGAGGACCTTCGGCGAACACTGCGGTCCGAGACCGAAACGGCCACCAAGCCCACTGATGGATTTGGCTATGCAGGCGTCAGACATTCCGTTTCTCAAAAGTCTGATCTCCTTAATGGTTCAGACGCTTCCCGCGACAAGCCCGAAGTTCGCATTGATGTTGATGGAAAGCAGCAGAATCTTCGATGGGTGGATGGACAAGTGGATGAACTCGACATCGATATCGCCCTTCAACGTTTCGAAGAAGCAGTTTCTGGCATTGAGCGGCTTAGAAAATTAGCCAGGGGCTTGAAGGGGAACTCGGTTGCGCAGCAAATCATCAACAGCAAGGTTGATGAACGCGCGGCGAAGCTGGCCAGTGTCTTATCACGAGCATTAGCTGGCACTCACTCGTTCTTGAATGCCACCAAGACGAACGTTACCTGGCTCACTCGTCTAGGCTTTGAGGATCAGGCTCGGGAGGCCTACTTGAAAGCCCGATCCGATGTGATCTCCAAACGGGTCCGGTAAGTCTTTATCGCCAGTGCCCCAATTTTGAATTTAGGACTAATTTGAGACGGATCTAGGGCATGCGTCTTCGAGGGCGATCTCCCCCTCTATATATTCCAGGTTTCCTACGTCAATTTCACCTTGATCAAAAACACAATCAACATCTACCAGCAATGCTTCCCGTCTGTTATGACGAGTGCCTGCATCAAGTGGGCCAAACACCACTTGGACGGATTCAATGCCCTTCTCACCCGGCAGCTCAGCAGCGTACAGCGAGGCACGACTGTCTGGCAGAGATGCATCGATATTGTACATGAGCATGCCGACTCTCTCACCGAAGTGGGTGTAGACTTCGCCGACCTTGTTGCCAAGGGTTTGGATCTGCATGATGATGGTGGCGAGAAGCCACAGATGACTCGATCCGAGTCTCTCATTTCGGGGCTGGCGGATGCTGCACGGGACCATGCTTTTTGACAAGGATATCAGGAGGTCAGGATATTAGGGGTTTCTTCTTCTCTGCGAGCTGCGCTCTAGGTAATTTCTTTTAGATTTCGATCAGACTCAAACATGAGTAACAATCCATACCTACAAACCAAGACTCTCAAACCCTTCTGCAAGTTTAGGAAACCTTCTGATTATAGCTGAAGGTATTATGGAACGGAAAGGGCCAATATACTACACTGGATCCCCGGCTAGGATCTTTCGTACGTGTAACCTGATTAATGAGCATTAAGCCCTCGTGGCTGAAGATTCTGGACTGTTCAAGGTCGACCCCTCATTGTATCTAGCTTGTGATCGGGGCTGTCGATGCATTTAGGATGGTCTGGGGAATGGGGATAGACACCGTTTGATCCGAGTTAAGCACATACCTAGTGTGGTCAAAGGTCGACCCGCGTTTAAGGAATCTCTCTGGTTGGCTCAGGGAGGATAGAAACCTTGCGGGGAAAGGACTCATCTGTAGCAGGATCCCGTAAAAAACCATTCCATTCTCTGTGGTCTTCTGTGCTTTGGAACATAGACTCGAAATGAGAGGTGGGATGCTGAACTGATTGTTAGCAAACAGAGTAGGTGCTATTTGTACCGATGCTTTTGCACACAGGGCCTGAGTTAGGGTTTCGCTAGATTCAGAGAACTAATGTACATGTGAGGTATGCTATGTAGAATTTGTCTATATCTATCGCCAACCAATGTTTATTATATCGTGTACCATTCATAGATATTCTCGTCATGGCGCCCATTCTTAGCGGAAGATTTTTTCTGCCGTACTGGTTTGGCTGCTTTATCGAACGCCGAAGCAGGAGACCATGCCAGATCCCAAATCTTGGAATCACTCATGACACTGCCTCGTTGTAAGACCCCAAACCGGAAGTCAAGTGGCTCGCCTCCGTCGCCGGGATGGGACGGAAGACGCATATAGTATCGGACGCTGTCAGGGATCTCCTCTTTAACGTGGCTGATCATAATGAGAGCTTGTTCGTCGGATAGGCCGCGGTGCCGTATTTCACCAGCCTTGGCGCTGAAGCCCTTGAGCCATGTAGCCTCCGTGCTTGTTGTACGCCTCGTGATGGAGGTTTTGAGATTGCCGCGCATCTCACCAGCCTCGAGAAAGTGGATACACTTGTCTCTGAGGGACGCAGACATGTTGGAGAAAGGCTCGTCAAGGATGATTATATCTGGCTTGTGGATCAATGCCCGAATGAAGAGCACGAGGCGTTGCTGCGCAGTGCTAAGTTCTCCGAACCGTACAGAGTCGGCATACTCAACATCGTAGTCTGTCGGTACGAAATCGCGATTTTTGGTGGTTTTGAGTTGTCCGATATTGGGGAATAAGTCCATAGCGCGGTAATTCACACCAGGTGGTTTCTGTTGAGTTGTGACGGCTGCGTCTGGGTCTAATTCGGCTTTGAAGAACCTCAACACCGCACTTACGTCCAAGTCTCGTTCGTGATCCAAAGTCGGCTTGGCAAGGAATGTTTCAGCAAAGGCAGACTCAATGGCCTGGCGAATGCTAAGTTGACGGGGAAAGAAAGCGTGAATTTCAGGGGACGAGTGGCCAAGGCGCGATTGAAGTTCAAAGATCGAAATGCCCGGCTTGCCCGCCTCGGGCAGACGCGAGCGCCCAAAGACCTTGATCGGCAAAGCGTAGGTTTGTGGATGGTCTGATGTAATCAAGGACAGTAATGTGGTTTTCCCTGAACCATTGGCCCCAAGTACCACCCAACGCTGGCCGCGACGAACGGTCCAATGCAGTCCCTCCTTTTTCTGATCGCTGACCCTTTGCTTCCAGCCGCCAAGGACGACCTTGTCGCCGTATTGCACGCGGACACCTTCCATCTCGATCAGCGGCTCTCCCCCATGAGTCGTCACTGCGTTACTCTGATTCGAGCTAGTTTCGATAAGATTGAGATCCCAGAGCAGTTGTCGATCCAGAGAGCCCGACTCCATATCCTTTCGAGCTTCCTGCAGTATCTTCTGTTCCTCTTCGCTGAGTGTTGGGGTCCTGCCCTTCTTTGTAAGATGCTTCCAGACGCGCATGACTTTGTCCGCTTCCGACCTTGTGCCCTGGAACAGGATCTGGTTGGAGTTTCCGAGAAGAAGAATGTGGGTGATCCAATCCGGAAGATTGTCCTGCGGCCTCAAGGCGAGGATCAATCTTGGCGAGGCCTTCACTGCTAGGCGTTCGAGAAGACCGGAAATACTCCGAACTGTAGCTGGATCCAGGCCCACTAAGGGGATGTCAACACCCTTCTCATAAGTTCCCTTGTTACGCAGAGCGACTTACTGAAAGGTTCATCAAGCAGTAACAGCTCTGGCTCACTGAGGAGGGCCTTTGCGATCCGCGCACGCCTTGTTTGGCCATTGCTCAGATTGGCAACGGGCATGTCGAGCAGCTCCCCTAAGCGCAAGTCGGTGATAACCTGCGCCAACAATTCCTCATTTCGGACCGTTCCATTCTCTTCTCCCTCTAAGGGATTCAGAGAGGTTTGACCCCGAAGATACTGGCGGACAGTCCAGTCGGTTTCTTCCCGAAGACTCTCATACCGAGCGCTCAGGTACGCGCCCCGAGTGCCACCGATTGCCTCTGAACCCTCCCCACTGAATCCAATGTATTGAATTGCATTTCCCACAAACCGTAACCGAGCATCTTTGGCCGCGATCTCGTCCGTGAGAAGGAAAGGATAACTGCGAGCGGTGGGCGGAAGGCAGATGTACTGGCCGCGGAGGACATCAAGCAGCTGGGTTCTTCCCAACGAACCGATCACAGCCCAATGTTGTAGACTTTCCTTGCCCTCGGTGGGAGAAGGAGTTGGCTTCGAAGGTAGGACAAAATTTAAGTTTTGGAAGAGAGGGCGGTTACGGCCTTTGGCCGCATCGTTGGGATTAGGATAGTTTTCGTAAAAAGTGCCATCTTGGATGCGAATTAGCGGCGGTGCCAAGGAGGAGCCATGGCGAGCAATGCGGATGAAACTCGACGGTCTGAAGTGACAGGAGCGCGATATTGATCGTCTGAGCAGCATATTCTTGAATTTGTTGTCGCTCCCTCAAGGAGCCGTCGCATTCGGCTTGAATGACGATTGACTGCTGATCTCCGAGTCGCTCGTGGTCGGCCTTAAGTCCGAGGCTGCAATCCCCGAGCCTGGCCACGTGATCATTCTGAGTAGTTTTTGGAGTCAAATAGGAAGCAATGCAATCAACAACAATCAAAAAGAATCAAAAAAGAATCATAGTGCAAAATCGGAGGCGACTTGATAGCGTTCTGGCAAGGGAAAGATTGGACACCTACACCTTACGCATGCATCCGAGATAATCGCAGAATAGAATGCCTTACATAAATGGACCATTACGATCTTCCAAGATACCCTAGGCCCAAATGATATATATACCCTCAGTTCCCACAGACTTTCTAGTTCAGCATTCCTTGTCAACATGCGCAATGTACAATCTGCGCTCTTTGAAATCTCTTTATCCCTTCCTGCCCCGTTCGACCTACCCCATCTCTGTGTCGCCGGATGACGACCGAACTCCGATAAGCGTCGGCTAAGATCGACTCCCCTCACTTGATTCTACTTCATAATCGATGTACGAACGGAGTGGATGACTGGGAAAGCGATCTTCGGAATTTCCGAATGTCCTTCGTCGGGTGATACTTGTTTAACTTTTTCTTCTCTTGAATCCCCTGAATCTCGGCCATTATCATTACCCCGAAGACAAGATAACATGACTGTTGACCCCCTCATCACTAATGGCCGGTATGTCAAGTGAAGGTCCGCCCCTCAACTTGTTATAGATCACTATCTTTATCACTATATCCATAGGTTGACTCTGACATCTATTCATGCAGTTCGGAGTCACAAGGAGTCTCTCCATTAGATTCAATTCCCTCACTCCCCTTATTTCTTGAGGCACAGAAAGTCTCGCAGCACAATGCGGGGAAAGTTGCGGTGATAGATGCGACCAAAGGGGAGCAATTCACTTACACACAGCTTTTAGTGGATACGGCAGCGTTGAAAAAGATCATTCTCGAGGAATTGAGGCTGAAAGATCTGGAAGAAAGACGCATCGCCTTCCTGGTCCCGAATGGATACGACTATGTGGTTACCCAGTGGGCCATCTGGGCTGCTGGCGGCGTTTGTGTGCCCCTCTGTACGTCTTGTAACCGGTGACCGTCGTAAGACTACTAATATCAATGCCAATTAAAGGTACAACTCACCCGGTCAAGGAATTACTTTACACAATAGATGACTCGGAGCCGTCCTTGGTCATTCTGCACCCTGCATTCGACAAGTTCAAGGAGCCGCTACGTGAGTCAATAACCAAGGATGTACCATTCATGGCTCTCCAGCCTTTTCATGCGAAAAATGATCCTTCATCCGATTCTCTGCCTAAGTTCAGCCCTGTCTCCTCCCTGGATCGAAGGGCGCTGATGATCTACACATCTGGTACAACATCCAAACCCAAAGGTTGCGTCACAACGCACAAGAACATCACCTTCCAAGCAGGATGCCTTGTCGAAGCGTGGAAGTACAGCCCGTCCGACCACCTCATCCATGTCCTACCGCTTCATCACGTCCATGGGATTATCAACGGTCTAACAGCCAGTTTCCTCAGCGGAGCTACGGTCGAGATGTACCCCAAATTCGACCCGCAAGTCATATGGAACCGGTGGCAGGATCAGGGCTCCTCTACAATGTTCATGGCAGTTCCGACGATATACTCTCGATTGATCGATTACTTCGAGGCCAACATTCGCGGCACAGACAAGGAAGCCGCTGCGCGAAGTGGCGCCAACGCCTTGAGGCTCATCGTAAGCGGTTCCGCGGCTCTCCCCACCCCTATCAAAACCAAGTTCGCCGCAATCACAGGCCAGACCCTTCTGGAGCGATACGGCATGACTGAGATCGGCATGGCGCTCAGTTGCGGGCTGGACGTCGACAAGCGGATAGACGGCAGCGTCGGCTGGCCCCTGCCTGGCGTACAGGTGCGGCTGGTCGACAAGGAAACGGGCGCAATCATCGAGTCCGCGAACGAGGACGGCATGATTGAGATCAAAGGGGATAACGTCTTCCTCGAATACTGGCGACAGCCCGACGCGACAGCCAGGGAGTTCACTGCAGACGGTTGGTTCAAGACCGGGGATGTCGCACGGCGCGATGATACGGGCGCATACTTCATCCAAGGCCGGGCGTCGGTGGACCTGATCAAGTCCGGCGGCTACAAGATCTCGGCTCTAGAGGTGGAACGGAAGATGCTCGGCTTGGATGCAATTGAAGAAGTTGCTGTTGTGGGCCTGGCGGACGAGGAATGGGGCCAGCGAGTCGCCGCTGTTGTCAAGCAACGGCCTGGAGTGAGATATTTGCCTGTCTTGAGCACGTCTCTCGCAAAGCATGAACTGACGTCGCCGCAGACCGAGCCGCTGGAACTTCAGAGCCTTCGTGCGCAACTTAAACCGGAGATGGCCCCTTACAAGATTCCGACAGTGCTGAAAATCGTGGACAGCATTGAGCGCAATGCGATGGGTAAGGTGAACAAGAAGATAATCGTACAGAAGTACTGGCCTGATAAGGCTTGATCTGGAATCATCGCTGGACTTCACCATATAACGTAAGCGTCATGAGTCACAGCCTTCTATATAACTTTTCCTTGACAAAGACTGGAAGCCTCAATAGTGTCTTCATTACTCCACACAAGCTATACACTGCCATGGACCATCTGCAAGAAGAAAGCCTTATGCGGGTGGAATGCCCATAATCTCAAAGACCACGTGCCTCTAAATAAATTATGTATGTACTACACATTGTAAATCATACAGAGAAACAGTAAGGACTGTGTAATGGATACAAATGTTACAAAGAACAAGAAACCAGGCAAGTGAATGTGATCAAGGCTTGACAACCCTCAAGAAAGGAAGGGTCAAGTCATTGAAGAAAGTCACAGCTCCGTCCGAAGCGGCGGTGGTAACATTGCCCTCGGAAAGGCCACAGACCGACGCAAAGGAACCATACTGCTCCCTCTTCCTGGCCACCAGCGCGTTATACTGGTCGAGCGGGCAGCTGCTTCCAGGTCCAGAGCGGCAACACGGAACAGCTATGGACGTTAGTCTCGCTGCAGTAATATCATACGGTGGCAGATGCAACGGGGCAAACTTACGGTAGACAGCGTCATTCAGGCGGATACGGACATTAACCGAGGTCTTGCCGTAGGATGTGCAGTTGAGACGCTCGAAGGCGATGGTCCCCCGCATAGGGTTTACGCGAGTGCTGACGTAGATCTACAGGCAACCGTTAGAGATGATTTGGATAAGGGAAAAGCTAGCATACCCTTTTTTTATCCATTTTATCAGCGCGAAGGGCTTCCTGCTCGTCGAAGACGCCCAGGAGGGAGGCGAGCTCGTTGATCTGGTTGTCGTGCGTGAAGGCAACGATGAGAGGAGGGAGCTTGCTCGTGCCGGTGGCCGTGTTGGCCGTCGCTGCTGGGCCGTCCTCGAGCAGGTTGACGATGCCCTGGAGGACGGGGAGCATGACGGTCATGTTCTTTCCAGCGCCGGGACCTGAGATTGAGAATGGATTCAGCGGCTGTTCGTTTCATCCCGTCTTTTTGTACTATTCGTATAGGGATCACTCACCCGTGCCGTAGTAGTAACGAAGATCCTGACGGTATTCGTACTGAAGGATTTCATTGGGCGTGAAGACATCGCACCAGGGGCTGGTGCTGCCGGTAATCTGGGTTTCGAAACCACAGAGGTACGGGAAAATCGAGACTTGGTCATCGGTTAGAGTGAGGTTACCAGAGATCTTCTTGTTAAGTCTTTTGGTGATGGGTGGCAGATAAATCTTGTCCCACGTCGAGGCATAGGTGCCTCCGCTGGTGTCCTTGAACTTAGGGCACATGTCGGATGTCGCAAGAGAGTTGCCGGTGGCTGCTGCAACGTCAGCATTGACGACATAGATGTCGCCGTAGGTGGAGTTGGGTCCGAGGTAGCCACGAGCAAAGAGCCTGTCAAATATTAGGAGAGTCTAGTGTTGCAGATAGGGGTTCTCTGGAATACCTAGCAGAGTCAATAGTGCGCTGATAGTCGTTCGCCCACAGCAAGAATGGCGTATTGTCTTTGTAGAATTCAGGGTACCGAAACCGAAGATCGACTCCAAGATTGTACCTATAAGTGTATCAGCATCGTTCTTCAGAAGTGCTGGCTGACAGAAAATACTCACAGTTCCTGATACCCAGTGAGAGAGACTTGCGCTATCTGCTGACCAGGGTATCTCAACACCGGAGTCCAATCGGAGATAAAGCTCAATGACCCAGAGGCTTTGAAGTTCGCGGATTGGAACTATAAACTCAGCAATTGGATGATGTTATGATGCCGAGGAGACATACAGTATTGTAAAGCGCTTGCCACTGTGCATAGGCACCAGGATCAGGATATCTGCTGCCATGGCGGACAACGTAGATCGCCTGATCAACGGAGCATTGATCTGGAACGTCAGACGAGATCTTATTGACATTAGGTCCTGTTCACGTAGATCAGTATAGGAAAATAACATTGTTTCAAGAAAATATCATACCAGCGAACCATGGAGAATTAGCTCCCAGGTGCTCAAGAGGCTCCAAAGCATGAACTGAGGTTGCACAGCCCAGGCTTAAAAGCCAAAGAGCCTGAAGAGTCGGTCTCATTCTCCGATTTTGTCAGTTTGACCCTCAATTGAGACTATGTAAAGAAGAGAAGATATCTGGCTGTGAGACATTTCAACAGCCTCCATGGTGCGATTCGTGGTATTTAAGATATCCAACAACATCCTCCTCGAAAACAAGCGTCGAACACGGACAAATTCGATCCATCGCGCGTCAAGTGTCTCCACCGGTTCTTTGTAGCCGAAGGTGATGTCTCGGTTGACCCGGTTGATTGTTCGACGGTGGTGAGAAGGGGAAGTGCCTAGACTGCGGAGTGTTGACGCGGCAGGCCGTTCACCTACAGCAGATCCGCCACGTGCGTCCAGTAGCCGTTGCGCCAACCATGCATTCAATCTATCTCCTTGGACCATTAAATTAACTAATTTTGTGTTTCTAGAACCTTACTCTGTAGAGGTTGCAGATACCCGAGATAACGCACTGGACGCTTGCTATTGGTAATCCACCAAGAAGAACCGTACACCAACGCCAAGCACGACGTGAATGCCGTTACATTTGATGAGCATTGATCAAGTCTGGAAAATCCATCGAGAATCTCTGTCTCCCTGGAAATCGCCTCCTGCATCCCCGATATCACCGATAAGTGCAGTTATGCCCTTTGCCTCTCTCTGCCTAGCCTTACCGACGTTCTCCCGGTTCAGCACAACCCACAGGACGCTAACCACAACAATATTCGCAAGAAGGTACCCTAGCGCAAATCCATGGCCAAGATAGTAGCACGGACTGCTTTCAGTCCGATAGAGTTGCGTGCCCATCACAGCTCCCAAGTTCCCGATCGAGATCTGCATCGCGTTGGCTATAGCCCGTTTGGTCTGCCCGGAGACGTTGTTGGCCGGCCAAGACAGCACGATGGCCACCGAAGGATAGATGCCGCCAGCGGCGAAGAAGACCCCGGCGTAGGATACGGACGCTCTCTTTGATGTGAGGAGAAGGATGTATCCGATGCAAGCGAACGTGGTCGACCCAATGATGAATGGCGCGCGGCGCCGAGTGCGTTCAGAGAGGATTGCCACGGTGATTGTCAAAATGAATCCCATGGCATAAGGGGGAACGGTAAGAAGTTGGGCCTTGGCAGCGGAATAGCCCAGTTCCTTGATAATCGTAGGCTACATTCATAGTCAGATAGCGACATAGTCTAGGGTGTCGACGCATCCTTACCATGAACAGCGATAGTGTGTACAAGGGCAGAGACATCGTGTGAAAGCAGAGCCCGTACAGCCAAACCTTAACATCCTTGAATGCATCAAACACTGCCGTCCAACTGAACTTTTCGTCCCGAGTGGCATCACTGTCGTTCGTCAGGCGGAATTGGATGAACGCGCGCTCCTTGTCCGACAAGAACTCTGCAGTATCAGGGTAATTGTAGACCCAGAAATAAGCGACAATGGACATGACGACAGTTGCCAGTCCTTCCTTCGAGCTAGTCAGCTCAAATCATAATTTAAGAACGCCTGGTATCGCGCCGTACCAAGATAAAGATCCATCTCCAGCCATTGTAACCACCAACACCACGCATATGCGCAATACCCTGGCAGATGGTCAACAGGATGTCAATTTTCCTCCGGTTTGCGTTGTACCAACCCAGGCAAGAATGCCTCCAAAAGCACCAGCGAGCGATGCAGCGCTGAAGAAGAGTGCCACCCGATAGTGCTGCTCATTTCGCTTATACCACATGGAAAGATAGAAGACGACGCCCGGAAACAGACCACTTTCAGCAATCCCCAGGGCTACAGACGTGGAAGGGCCACGCCTCAACGGACAACAAGGCCCCTTGAGACATGGGCCCCTTTCAAATCAGCACTTTTTTTGAACATGTGCAGAATGTTTATCAATTTACCTGTCCGTGATATGAGGTATCCAGTGTAATTCTGAACAACTCCAAGAAGCGTGGCAACAATGCCCCAGAGCAATGTCAGGGTCGGGAGCCATATCCGAGGTGTAGTCCTCTTGAGCACGATATTGGAGGGGACTTCGAAAGCGACGTAACCAATAAAGTACAGTGTGAGACCTGTAAGGTACATGTTGCCCGCTTTAAACCACACTATCATCAGCATAAAATCCTGCGAATAGCCGGGGAACAAGGCGACGCACTCATTCCAATATCTGTAGCCATACCCTCCAAGCGAGCATTGCCAACTAGAAGCTTTAAGCATTTTATAATGACTTTTTATATCGAATCAGTTAATCCAAAATCTACGTACCATTGCTTCTGTCTAAGAAGGACAGAAGATATAGAATTGTCAATGGTGGAAGCAATCGGTAATCCAGCTTACGCAGCAACGCCTTTTCATTGATATCGAATTGACCTCCTTCGAGGCTGCCCTGGGAAAGCGAATTTGCGTTCACCGGGAGCGATGCAGGCTTCGAACTCGTCTTTTCCTCAACTAGAGCCATAGTTTCGGGCAGCTCTACCTGGTCGGGTGTTGCTCGACAATGAGACAGTTGATGGAATTTCCGCTAGAACGGTATCACCCGGGACAGGCAATAGATAGCTATTAAGAACGTTCTGAGAGAGAGTGCATTCAAGCGCTTCTACGGCATACAGGACACAGCACACCATCCTTGTCGTAATTGCGCGATAGGGGCATTATGACGGACGTGGACTGGGGAACGACGATCCCGGATAGCCAAAGAAAAGAAAAAAGCGTCTATCGAATTCCTGACAAATAATCCCGACCGAGACAGCCAATGTGAAATAGAGCACTCTTTGTGCAGACATCTGATAGCCATTGTTGATGAGCAATTGGACCTCCGCGATGTCATCATGAGATTGCGGAGGTGGAGTGCATATTTAGAGGTCAACAGCACAAAGCAAAGACTATTGTCGTCGAACCGCAGAAAACAGGGAAAAGGGTCAACTGTCTTGTTTGTGCTTTGAATTCAACCTGCGCGTCACAGCAGCCAAGCCAGATTCTTCTGACTTGCTCCCTATCACGCCATCCGCACAGGTAATGGAATCATTACCAGCCATTGTCTGAGAGCGTTGAGGCACTAGGGCCAGCGATATTCTGGGATATACATATACATATTATAAGATATCCCTATCTCCATCGTCGTCTAAATAGCTACAAGTGAGTATGAGAAAACAAAAGGCTTTCAGAAATTCGTCACTGACTCGCATTAAGGAAGCCGTGGCACGGAGAACAAGTCGTAAAGGGAGATGGGGATGAGATGCTCCTGTTCCCAATGTCCACATTAGGGACTCAAAACTGTTTCGAGGATTCAATTGCAGAAAAGAAAGTATATGTCCTTTGGTTCCCCATCCTTCGCCAACTCTGTGCCTATTCGAAGGAACCAATTTGGGATCCGGATTCTAGAAGATCTATTGTTCATAGTGTAAATAGGCAGGAATGGAAAGATCAAAGGAGGATAATATGAAGTAGAAGTCAAGTCTCATTGAAATGATGTAGAATGATTGAGATGCATCGATGAAATGGGTATCTCTGTGTGATAGCTTTGCAGTGTCCTGTCCCACCCAGAAACCTTGACCGATAAACGCCCGTTTGAAAAAGTCCCTGCCCATCTGAGAGAAATCGAATCCAAAACCCATAAACCCAACCCATGACCGTCCCAATTCCACGCCCGAGTAGAAAGGAAAAGATGAAAAGGAAATAAAAAGAAAAGATGAACGACGAAAGAAAAGAAAATGAGAAGCAAAAGAGAGGAAACGAAAACAAACACCACATAAACCACACACCACACATAAAACACACAAAACACAAAACACACAAAACACAAAACACACAATACACCCCGAACATACAACACATACATAACACGTAACGGGATCATGAGGTTCATAAGAGAGATTCATCTAATCTATAAGGCGAGTATATCTAGTATTCCTCGCGGAAGCCTACGTGTATAAACACTGCATAACTTTTCTGAGACATGACATGAGGTGCTGAAAGAACATGGGAAAACAAAAAAGAAGAGGAGAATTAATGGAATGCTTGACCACACGAGTCATCAGCGTCCCTCTTTCCCTATATAGAACATGAGATGACCTATGGTGCCAGGATCAACGCAAGTAGAGCCATACGGCAGTAGAGGCCATATCTCATCTGTAGATATAAGTCAGCGCAACTCGACACATTGAGAGACGAAAAAGAAAGGCCACTAACCTGTCTGAAGTAAGCCGCCCGCTGGTCGAAATCAACCTCCTCGGCGATCTCTGCATTCCTGGGCAGGGGGTGCATCACGACCATGTGGCTCTTGGCGTGCTTCATGAGAGCGTTGTCAATGATGAAGCTGTTCTTAAGACGCTCGTACTGCTCGAGATCAGCGAACCGCTCCTTCTGCACACGAGTGCAGTACAGGACGTCGGAGCGCGCAACGATCTCTGGTGTCAGCTCCTCAGACTCGAGCACCAGCTGTCCTGATGCGACGACCGTCTGACGCACTTCCGCGGGAAGAGAAAGATCCTTGGGCGCAACAAGCTGGACACGCACGTCATAGAACTGGAGCAGCTTGATGAGAGAGTGGATGGTACGTCCGTATCTCAGGTCACCAGTGAAGGTGATCGTCAAGCCAGTGACAGTTCCCAGCTCTTCCCGGATGGTAAAGAGATCGAGGAATGCCTGAGTGGGGTGCTCGACGCTGCCATTTCCTCCGTTGATAACCGGCACTGGCGAGAATTTAGCAGCTGTCTCAGCGCTGCTGGGATCGGGGTGACGCAGAACAACGGCATCTCCGTAGCAACCCAGGGTGCGGACGGTATCCTGCAAGGTCTCACCCTTCTTGGTAGAAGAGTGCTCGGTGGAGATGGCAATAGTCCGTCCGCCGAGACGCTGCATGGCAGCGTCAAAGGATGCCGATGTGCGGGTCGAAGGTTCATAGAAGAGAGTGGTCAGAACACGACCCTTCAGAATGTCAAGAACTCCCTGACGCTGAACGCCGAGGCGCATCTCCTGAGCCACCGTGAAGAGCAGGTGCAGGTCAGCACGGGTGAACTGGTTGACAGAGAGAACATGTTTCTGTCTGAAGGTCGACCGCGACAGCAAATCGCGCAGGGAGGAGGAAGTCTGTACAGGAGTGTACAGAGGAGGACCGAGCTCATTGGCGGCCGACTCAGCGGGCCTTGGCTTGAAAGAGCGACCTGGAGTTCCAGAAATCGACAGTCTTCTGTCAAGAGAACTCTCCGGGCGAGCCTGGACCATGGGAGACATAGCCTTGACAGATGGAGACGCAGGAACGATACGATGGCCAGACATATCTGTTCCCTTGGGAGCATCCCGAGTCACTTCACCATCGAGGCAAGAGGTCTTGCCCTGGAAGGTAACCCGTTGGACACCACCCCGCAAGCTCTTGCCATTGAAGGGAGACCAGTACGGGCTCTGGAAGAGGTATGGGCGATCAACTTCGATCTCGACAGAACTGTCGGCTTGGTCATGAAGCTCGAAGATCTTCTTGGGGTTTTCATAAAGGCGAGAAACAATATCCTCAACGGTTAGGCGACCCTCTGACACAGCGGTGAAGAGCAATGGCAACGACTCGGCAATACCAGAAACCGGAGAGGCCTGCTTACCAGCAAGCTGGAAGGGGATACTGCCGATGGAGAAAACATCAATGGTGCTCATGTGCTCCCACAGGGCCTTCTGGTCCTCAGCAGACGGCAAGAAGTTGCAGTCAGGGACATCTTCTCTAGAGAGGAAAAGACAGAAGATCGAGACGTCGCAAGTGACCTTCAGACCCTTCTCCTTGCTGAGAGCGATGAGGTTGATATCTTCCTTTGAGGTGACGCTCATGACGTGGATGTTGCGGCTGTGGAGGCTTGCCAGCAACAAGATTGACGCGAGATCAGTAGACTTGGCGTCGGTGATCATGGGTTTGTTCGAGGGCCACACAGAGAAGTGGTTTGTCACAGTAGTGACCTTGCTGATGTTCCCAGACAGATGGTTGAAAGGAATGAACAGAGCGCCCACCTCTCCGGTGATTTGGCCGACCTGCTCGGAGTTGGTAGAAGTCGCCACAACGGAGAAGTTGAAGTCACAGTAGGAAGCCTTCTGAGCATTCTGTTGGGCAATTCTGAGGGCGCGAGCATCCGTGACAGAAGCCTCGACACCCACGGGCATGACGCGAATCATGCTGAAACCAGCAGCAATCGAAGCCTTGGTGACAAGCTCGAAGTCATTGGAACCGGGAGTGACCAGACCAGGGACAAAGGCGGTTGTATTGATCAAGCCTGGCAAGATGATGGTGCGATGGCTGGTCTGATAATCAATGGTCTGCACGTTCAGGGCGTAGTGGCGGGCGATGGCTTCGATCAAGATCTTGKCGTTCTTCACGTTGGTGACCAGAGGGGTCTGGTAGTCGACGGCCATACGACGAGTCCGGTAACCTTTACTCATGTAGTTCGCAGGACGTCTGAAGCGGTTGTTGGATGGCAAGTTGATGTAAAGGTCAATGAGGTTGTTCGCCAAGTGCTGAGTAAGGGAGTACTCGGACTTAAGATCATCTTCCTGGCCAGGAAGAACCTCCAGATACTTGACAGGCACTCCATTCTCCTTCAGGAAGTCGGCAGTACCAGATGTAGCAAAGAGATTGAATCCCAACTGGTGCAACTTCTTGATAGACGGCAGCATCTCCATCTTCTCCTTGTAAGAACCAATCGAGAACAAGACGTTCTTCTTGGGAAGACGGAAACCAGTGGAGATCAGAGCCTTGAGGTAAGCTTCGTACTTGTCGCGACCAAAGGAAGCAACTTCTCCGGTAGAAGCCATCTCAACGCCCAGAACTGGGTCGGCACCGGAGAGACGAGAGAAAGAGAACTGAGGGACCTTAACACCAACGTAATTTTTGGGGATGGTCACTGGAGGGTACTCAGCGAAGGGCTTGCCAATCATCGCCTTGGTAGCCATCTCAATCAGGTCGACGCCCATGACCTTCGACACGAAGGGGAATGAACGAGAAGCTCTGACATTGCACTCAATGACCTTGATATCGTTGTCTTTGGCAATGAATTGAATGTTGAATGGACCAGTGACATTCAGAGCGTTTCCGATCTTAGCAGTAGCCTCTTCGATACGTCGAACGGTCTCAGGGTCAAGATCCTGAGGGGGCAAGATCAGGGTCGCATCTCCAGAGTGGACACCAGCATTCTCAACATGCTCAGAGATGAAATGTCCGACCATGACACCGTTATGAGCGACGGCATCCATCTCAATCTCTTTGGCGTTTTCGATGTACTTGGTGATAACGACGGGGTGTTCGCGTGAAACATCAGCCGCCTGGTTGAGATAGGTAGCAAGATCGTGCTCGGAATAGACGGTGTTCATGGCAGCTCCCGAAAGCACGTAGGAGGGCCGGACAAGCACTGGGTAGCCGACCTTGTCGCAGAATCCTGTGGCCTCCTCGATGCTGGTAAGTTCCTTCCAGGCAGGTTGATCAACGCCGATACGGTCAAGCATGCGAGAGAACTTGTAACGATTCTCCGCGCTGTCAATCATCTCAGGAGAGGTACCCAGAATCTTGACATTGAGCCTGTGGAGGGGCAGGGCGATGTTGTTCGGGGTTTGACCGCCCATCGAAATGACCACGCCACTAGAGGACTCCAGCTGGTAAATGTCCAGAACAGTCTCAAGGTTGATATTTTCGAAGTACAACCGATCAGCCTCATCGTAATCGGTACTGACAGTTTCAGGGTTATAGTTGACCATGACAGTCTTGTGGCCCTGCTGACGGAGGGTCCGAATGGTACGCACAGAACACCAGTCGAACTCAACAGAGGAACCGATTCTGTAGACACCAGAGCCCAAGACCATGATACCATTATCGTCGAAAGCAACATCATGAGAAGATGCATTGTATGTGAGGTACAAGTAGTTGGTCACTGAAGGGAATTCAGCAGCGACCGTGTCAATCTGTTTGACAATGGGGACAATGCCAGCTTCAACACGTAGCCGCCGGACGGAGAGCTCGTTCGAACTCAGGAACTTGGCGAGTTGGCGATCGGAGAAACCGAGCTGCTTGGCCTCGCGCAGAAGAGGTCGAGGAACAGTAGCTGCATTGTAGGTGCTGATGAGCTTGCCAAAGTCACTCAAGCGCTTGAGTCTGGCGAGGAACCACTTATCAATCCTAGTAAGCTTCCAGATGTCATCGACGCTGTAGCCAGCAGCCATGGCATTGGCAATGGCGAATAGACGTTGATCGGAAGGTGTCTGGAGCTCTTGATCGATAGACATCAGTGCGTTGGTTTCATTGAACCCTAGGTTGTGGAAGTCGACGGAGCGAATGGCTTTCTGAATCGCTTCCTCAAAGGTACGCCCAATGGCCATAACTTCACCAACACTCTTCATCGAAGAGCCAAGTTGGGTCGACACACGGGTGAATTTCTTGAGATCCCAACGGGGAATCTTCACCACACAGTAGTCAAGTGATGGCTCGAAGCAGGCACATGTGACCTTAGTGACAGAGTTCTTGATCTCGTTGAGAGGAATGCCCAGACCAAGCTTAGCGGCGATGAAGGCAAGAGGGTAACCGGTGGCCTTGGAAGCAAGGGCAGAAGATCTGGACAGACGAGCATTGACCTCGATGATGCAGTACTCCTTTGAGAAGGGGTTCAAAGCATATTGAATGTTGCACTCTCCGACAACACCCAGATGGCGAATGACATTGACGGCGGTAGTACGCAGCATGTTGTAATCCTCATCAGACAGAGTCTGCGAAGGAGCAACGACAATAGAGTCACCAGTGTGAATACCGAGTGGATCAAAGTTCTCCATGTTGCAGACAGTGATGCAGTTGTCCTGGCAATCACGGACTACCTCGTACTCAATTTCCTTCCAGCCCTTCATACTCTTTTCGATCAGAACCTGGGGACTGACGGCGAAAGCCTTCGCACACAGCTCCCTCAACTGATCCATGTCATCAGCGAAACCACTGCCAAGACCTCCGAGCGCATAGGCAGCACGGACGATGACGGGGAATCCGATATCCTCAACGACTCTGAGAGCCTCCTCCAAGTTGGAGGCAGACGCAGACTTGGCGCACTTCTCGTTGATGGACTCCATGCTTCGCGCAAAGAACTCACGGTCCTCGGTTGTGATGATGGTGTCAATGGGCGTACCAAGGACCTTGACACCAAGAGATTCGAACTCATCCTTGAGCTGGATACCGACTTGGAGGGCGGTCTGGCCACCAAATGTGACATAGATGGCATCAGGGCGCTCGTGCTTGATGACCTTGCGCACAAAATCCGCGTTGACGGGAAGGAAGTAAACCTTATCCGCAAGACCCTTGGAAGTCTGGATAGTGGCAATATTGGGGTTGATGAGGATAGTGTAGATTCCTTCTTCCTTCAAGGCCTTGATAGCCTGACTACCAGAGTAGTCGAATTCTCCAGCTTGACCAATGCTGAGGCCACCACTTCCGAGGATCAGAACCTTCTTGACAGAGACACGTGGCGATGTCTTGATGTTCTCGGCCTTTGTTCCACCAGGGAAAGAGACAGGCTTCAGAAGAGCTTCAGAAGAGGCAAGAGTGTCCTTGATAGTGTTGATGAACACATCGAAGAGATACTCAGTGTCCCGGGGACCAGGAGTGCTTTCGGGATGGAATTGCACACTGAAGAAAGGGCGGCTCACATGCCTGATACCCTCGTTGCTGCCATCGTTTGCGTTGACGAAAAGCTCCTCCCAGCCCTCGGGCAGAGTCGAGGAATCAACAGCGTAACCGTGGTTCTGGGAGGTGATGTGGCACTTGCCCGACAGCATGCTGGTACAGGGGATGTTGTGACCGCGGTTACCGAACTTCATCTTGAGCGTCTGGGCACCAACGGAACGAGCAATCAACTGGTGACCCAAGCAAATACCAAAGACAGGAGTCCTGCCCTCCTCCAGGGTCTTGGATAGATTGTTCACAGTTTCAGAGAGCATCGCTGGGTCACCGGGACCGTTCGACACGAACAGACCATCGTAGTCCTTGCCGGCAAGCTTGGGGAAATCGTAGTCCCACGGTACAACGAGAACCTCAACACCACGAGCAAGCAAGCAACGCAACTGGTTGAATTTCATACCAACGTCCAAGCAAAGGACGCGAACTGGGCGGCCAGATGGGTGTTTGAGGGCGACATTCTCTGGGGGGGTGAAAAGGCGAGGCTCACGGATCGAAACTGAGGATTATGTCAGATATCGAACCTTTCAAAAGTGCATTTCCGATTGTCAAAAACCTACCTTCGCTCACGAGGTTCTTCTTGTTGGGGTCTACCCATTCGATCTGTTCGAAGGATGACCTCCAGCTGTCTTTGTCGCCCGGAGTCACCTCCACGACGCCATCGGCGACTTCAGATTTTGAAAGCATCATGCGGCCGAGCATGCTACCCTTCTCACGGATGCGCTTGGTCAGAGCACGGGTGTCCACACCGTGCATGGCGGGGACGCCCTGCTCCTTCAGCCATTGTCCGAGGGACGACTCAGCGAGGAAGTGAGAATAATCCTCTCCGGCGTATGTTGCAACAACGAGAGCCGCAACGTGGATCTCTGTAGACTCGAAGTATTTGGGCAATGTCTTCAGAAGCTCGTCCACGGTCTCACGGGAGGGCACACCGTAGTTGCCCACCAGAGGGAAAGTGATCACCAGGATCTGACCGCGGTAGGAGGGATCAGTGATCGACTCTGGGTATCCCACCATACCGGTCTGGAAAACCAACTCTCCTGCCACACTCTTCTCAGCACCAAAGCTGTAGCCCTGGTAGACTGTGCCATCCTCGAGTTCGAGTGCGAACATCTTGCCGCTGCTGCCTCTTACTCGGGCAGAAGCAGGCGGAATCACGGCTCCATTTCCTGACTCCATTGATGGGAGTGGCTGCAGTTCCTTGTTGATCTGATTGTAGGACACGGCCCCTCCAGACAAAGGGCTGGAGGGGAGAGCGACCTCGTCGTGGCCGGCGGACTGTGGCATTGCGGTATCTGATGGGGGAGGAAAAGGTCCTCTCGGGGACAAATTGGCAGGGTTTTCACTCTACCGTAGCATCAGCAGCCTCCAAGACTCTTCTTGATGGTAAGAATAGAGGAGGAGGAGTGTTTCTCTACTGCTTCAGCACAGGAAGAGKAATAATAGAAGAAGAGGAGAAAGAATTCTCGTGCGAACCGCAGAATAAAATTTTGTGTATGGGGTGCTCAAGAAGCTCTCTCATTGGACTGATTGTCTTGACCGATCCGGGATCGAGGTGATTCTGCTGGTCTTTACCGCCCGCAGACTTTTTTTTCCTCTCTTCCAAGTTCCATCGCTCGCCCCTCGGAATGGTGCTGCTGAATTCGATGAAGATGATACTCGATCCCACAGTACACCAATATATCTACATACGCAAGAATAAATTATGAGTTGTTTCTCGATTCTCGACAATCAACGACAATCAATTGATCATTTATACAATATCTAGGTAGTATTGAGAGCAAAAAACAAGCGAAACTGTGTAACTACCTTTTTTTTTCCGGTTAATTTTCCATGCCACCCTTGGCAGACGCAAACTAGATATGGCAGGCTTTCCAATCTATCCCTCGCCACTCACTACCCAGATTCGGTTAGTTGCCTCTTTGAGACCTTGGACCAGAGCAAGAAAAGGTTGCAGGCGGTGAGCCTTTTCCAACACCTTGTCTCTCATGACTGCTCCGTACATCAGTTGAGGACAGACGCAAATAGGTAGCTTCGATATTGGTTACAAGCCAACTGATTGCATAGACAGTACATGAACTCATACAAAAAGTTTACCTTTTAATCAGGTGTTCTGTCTGGTGAGTTCTTTCTCACCAGAGTCGCGGCTCTGTAAATACGAAGCACCCAAGGCAGGGATTTCACCAAGCCAGTAATAAACCAGGGGTGGGGGGCGCTTCCACTCCTAGCCCCATATCAGCGGCCTGGGTACTGTTTTTCGTCTTCGGTTTCGTCATAGGAAATCTGGGTTTTTAGTTGAACGCAATATGTACCAACGGAGGAGGTATCGAGCTTTTGAGCAAGGTACTCGAGTACTCTTGGAAAACCCTATCGTTTACACATTTCCTTAAAAAGTAACTAAATCTGAGCAAGCATTAATCCGCATTATCATGTCATTCAAGAACTGTAGATGCTCGCGCATTTGTTTTCTTACACCGTTTCTCTGAGTTGCACGAGGAGCTCTTGACATGTGTGACCACGCTCTGTCTCACCCCTCACTTGAAAATCGGAACTTGGGGCACAGAAGCATTCCCTACCCTAGGTACTCTGTATGATAATATGGCAGATAGTTAAGTATCTTTTGAGTATGAAGTACCCCGGTAAGCCCAACCATAGTTCCGGGCCAGCCCAGAATCAGAGCTCTACTAGCCTAGACTAAACCTCCTGCAGTCCCCACTGTCCCCTACAAAACTTGCTGAATTATTTAATCAATATTCAGTAGTCAATACTTGCTCTGCAGACCTAGTCTACCTAGTCGTAGTACTCTTAGGACTTAGGAACCTTCTTGAGTCCATGCTGTATGGAGAGAAGATGGCTATGACCCTATGAGCATAGCCATGACTGGGGAGAGATAGGTTTGCTGCTCTAGATCTGCAACAAACGGGATACCTAATACTATCACTGCATGCATGGGTAGATCTTCCCCCCACCCACTGCAGCAGGCGCATGTGCACTGCGTGAATTATCTAAATCCAGCCAACCCTCTCGAGCCTCGACATTCTTGTTTTTTTTTTTCGCTTTGCAGCCTTCAGTTGCTTTAATTGAGGCTTTTGAGCCCTCAAACAAGCTCTCTTTTCTAATCTCGCGGACCCTTGCTTCCTGTCCTAATCATCTAATGTTCATCATTTACGGCCTTTGTTTCATCCTTTCCCCCACAACTCCCCTCTCCTTAGCTTGACAGGAAAACGCGCCGCTCACGCTACGCTGCGTTCGCCAACCGGGATGCCATGAATCGTTGTTATCGCTCAATTGGTCAACCCCTGGAATTTCGGAATCTGCTTTAGAAATAATGCTTGCCTCTCTTCTCCGCCCGAAGAAACGAAGAGTTTACGCGGAACGTTCCCCATTTTCATCCCCTTACACGACTCGAGAAGGTCCTTGGCCTTTTCGCCGGGATGAGGCTCAACATGCAAATCCTGAGATGAGACACAATGAGACTCATGGCGCACTGCTTGACGACGAGGACTATGAACATGCAGATGATCTTGGTGAGGACGCGGATCAGGAGGAAGAAGATTGTCCGGTCGAGTCGACTCCTCTTCTTCCCATATTCTCTGCTTCGCATCTAGGTATGGTCATCTCTTCCTGGGATTTTTCAGGTTTTATATAATACAAGGACTAAATATGGGTCCGCTTTTGAACAGATGCTCTTCCGGTCTATGATATTACTCATGCGGTTCGGCTGTTGATCGAGTCCCAATGCGAAACCACGCTGACATGGGACCAATTGCGCTCTCCCCAGATCTCACAGTTTCTGGTGAAGCCGATCCAGCAGAAGATTATAGCATTACACTTCTCACGTGGAACATTATACGCCCTGATGGCAAACTGCCTGCAGTTCAATAAGGAAATTCACATGAATCCTGGAAACAGTGGTGCGTCCCAGACAAGAGCCATGGTGAGCGAGCTTCTTGCGATCAAGCTTCTGCGGGAATACTCGACCAGGGAGTTGATTGATGCGCTTTCTTACGAGTTTTATCCCCTGCAAGGCCAGACGTCACCGGTGGCTCAAGGCTTCCAAGAAACGTCGGGCAAGTATCCTGGCACCGGCAACAAACCACTGCCAGGCGTTGCCCGTATTTCCTGCCTCGAGGTTGCTATTCGCGCTCAGGCGAAACGGTTCTTAGCTCATCCTGTAGTGGTACAGCAGCTAGAAGCAATTTGGGCTGGTACAGTAGTCTTCCATTCAGCTGCCGATAACCTTCATCGTACTCCAACGGCAGCACAACGGGATGGAGGCCCCGCATACGGCACTGCTCACGCAGCATCCCACAGTTCAGCGCAGCTGGTCTCCAGGTCACGACGGTCAGTGACGCTTTACGATCCAAGAGACGCCTCTCTCTTCAAGCTCTCCCGGCTTAGGGTCCCTCGATACCGGCAATTTCTATCCACACTATCATTTGCTGTTCTCCTAGGCTTGTTTCTCGCAGTTCTGGTGCAACGGCGAGTGGATATCTCGTCTCTGGAGCTTATCTTCTGGTTTTGGAGCGCAGGGTTCATGCTTGACGAAATCGTTGGTTTCAACGAACAGGGCTTTAGTCTATATCTGATGAGCTTCTGGAACCTGTTCGACCTCGGGATTCTATTCCTCCTCTTTTGCTATTATTGCATGCGGCTATACGGTGCTCTGATGCCCAGCCCATACAATCACGCAATAGCCGATAGAGCATATGACATCCTCGCCGCCAATGCGGTTCTGCTCTTTCCCCGACTCTTTTCGGTCCTGGATCACTACCGATATTTTTCGCAATTGCTTATTGCATTCCGCATAATGGCTTCGGATTTGGTTGCAGTATTTCTTCTGGTCGCCATTACGTGTAGTGGGTTTTTTGTCGCCTTCACTCTATCGTTTGGCAACATTGAGGAGCATACCCCTGGGTCTGTTGCTTATGCGCTCTTCCAGATGTTGATGGGATTCACTCCCGCTGCATGGACGCTCTGGGACGATTACAACATCCTGGGCAAGATCATTCTGACACTCTTCCTATTCATCTGTCATTTTGTCGTGGTGACGATCCTTATTACCGTTCTGACCAATTCTTTCATGGCAATTGTTCAGAATGCCAATCAAGAGCATCAATTCTTGTTTGCTGTCAATACTATTTCGATGGTCAAGTCGGATGCGCTTTTCTCTTACGTGGCACCGACTAATATCATTGCGTGGTTGGTCACGCCGCTCCGTTATTTCATGCCTTTCAGACAGTTCATCCGACTCAATCGTACTATCATCAAAATCACACATTTTCCGGTCCTCTTCACCATTTGCCTTTACGAGAAGGCAATCCTCAGTCCCAGAGTAAGCGAGCCCATTGATCTCATTGACCCTTCGATTCATCCCGACGCCTTGTCTCGCAGCCGCCCCCGTCATGGTCGCTTCAAATCATTTAATCCTCAGGCTCCTCGGCTTGTACGAGAGCTATCAGTGGCAACCTATCAGAAAGACCGCGCTCTTGAGGAAGTTTTCCGGAATCCTTTGGAGGAGACAAATCGGCGTCCGCCGAGGCTGATGCAACAGAGAAAGAGCAATAATATTGTTAGCAATTGGATGCAAGCTATGGGGTCTGGGCCTGTACATCCTCCCGATGAGCAGGACTCGGATGAAGTGGATCGATTGGAGAGACCACCCAGGAGGTCTCGATTTCCCTTTCGAGGAACGACCACGGGAAGCCTCCGCGATTTCACCGATTCCAACCGTTCTGCCACGTCAGATCCTGAACGGCATGTCGGTCATATTGTCTCCTCGCCTGCCACGCCGCGTCGTGAGAGAGTCAATATGTCTCCGGCCAGGATACGGCAGCTTTCTCGGCACACGGACATTGAAGGCGACGATGAGTTAACCAGCGATGATACAGAAGTACGTCGTTCGAATTCTTCAAGCTCTGAGAGAAACGGCGGTGTGAGTCCAGGTAAAGCAACACCGAAGTTCTACAGCTCCCGGCCCTCCACAGCGAGAGTCAAATCACGCAAAAACAGTCCTTCTCGGCGGCCCAAGTTTCACAAGCGGAATTACTCCGCGGCCACAATGCTTTACAACCCTGTTCCCTCGGTCAGCAACGACGAAGAAACCGACGTTTCTCCTGTTCCCATCAGACCCAGAGCGGAGACACCTTCGCCAGGGGATGATGCGGCCACCGCAACTTCTGTAGACAAATGGATGCAAAGAAGACATAGTTTGGATGTTGGAGTTTCTCAAAACGTGGCTTTGCCCAGGTCAAATCCCATGTCTGTACCTGACTTGGGCGGCTTCTTACCAACCGAGTCGCAATACCGGGGTCGCCGTCATGCATCCCATCTATATGGGCTGGGCTCTGACCTGGGCGACAATAGGGCAATTGCAAATGGATTCTTGGCTGCTTTGCCTGCAAGCTTCACGACGCAAATGGCATACGCCGCGGGTGGCATCCCCCGACCTGACAGCTCTAGTAGCAATCAAGACATGCTCAGCAAGCTTGTCCTGGCTCGCATGAACAATATTGAAGAGGGATTCCGCGAGATGTTGAAAGAAGTTAAAGATCTCCGGCGGGGCGAGTCCAGTCGAAGCCAGAGTCGACCTGACGAGATGAGAAGCGCCCAAAGAGACAAGAAGAAACGTATGGAGAGCAGGGATTCGAAGAAAAAGGCACAAGGGTCCCGCAAAAGCAAGAATAGCAGCGAGGAGATGCAGTCCGACGCATCAGCCAAGGACTCATTTGACCACGAGACTATATGACATAATGATACTACGCGCTCATGATTTCCTTTCTACCACAGGCTCGTAAGCGAGCAGTAATGACGTGAATCTCCTTTTTGGCTTGTTGTGTCTATCACCGAGTGGCTGTCTCATATCATTTACATCAGTCTGCAATTGATACCTTCTATAATGAGCCAGAATCATGAAATGACCTGTTGTTTTTACTTCACCAGACTTCCATTAGGCCTGATCCGCCCAAACTAACAGTACCATGTTCCTGGAAGTCGCTCGTGAGCCTCTCAGAAGCAAGCATCCAGGATCAACCCTATTTCTTCCTTATATCCTCAGGCACGAACCCCCTCCTGTTCCCCTCAGGGAACTTGTCGCCGTGACCACCTTGCATAGCCGCCCGCTCCTCGTCGGAAACCAGAGCTCTCCCATGCTTGGGCGCAAGCGCACGGAACATCAGCCACGCCCCAGTTATAACGCCGAACATGCTCGCCAAGGCGAAATTTCGGGACCTGTCAAAGCAAGACGGGAATGAAAGTCAGATAGCCGTCTGGTATACAGTAAGAGCTTGCATAATATGACGTACTGGACAGCTCCTTTGTGGCCATGCGTCAAGGGTCCATCTTTTGCCATTGCTTGTTCGCTTGATGCCGATGTGGAAACGGTTTTTTTTTTTTGGCGGTAGTTTGGTTGGTCTAGTCGTGAGGTTTCTTGATCGAATCTATGGTCTGAGGGCTGTAGTATATGTCCAGAAACATCTGTTGTAGTCCTCTGTGGCTAATGACCTGCCAATGATACTATATCTTTGCGATGATTTGACGTCACGTTGAAGCTTGAACCAGGAACCAGGGACACTCGGATATGTACCATGGATCGACCATTGATTTACTTGTATATTTGTACTTCTAGCTTACTACTGCCTGTATCTTTCTTGGGGGGTGTTTCCTGTGGTAGAGAAAGTGTAGGTAGGCGGGATCTCAATGCTTCACAATAATCCTCTTTAACATGGAAAAGCGACGTAGCAAGACTCTTACTTGATCCATCAACACCATTTAGTAATATGGCCAAATAGCACAGTACCGGTTTAAACTTCACTGTTGCGGCATATCTTTCTTCTCATCATAGCCCAAGTGTGCGCGATAAAAAGCAGACGGAAGCCTACAGGGAAGCACATGCGTTTTCCCATCAGGTGCAGTAGTGGTCACACGTAGTCAGCTCATTACACACGACAGGGATGAGGCTGACTCGACATCTGATCTTAATAATATTTTTTTTTCTTCCGTTTGAAATCGTCTAGTGATCTCTTTCGGGGTTTCTGGACATCTAATCACGTTTTAAGCATTGTTCCTCGTCCATGACTCAGAGGTTCCATCATCCTCGTTCTGTTCTCCTCCCACCTACCCCTGGTATACAGCGACGGTTTACAAACTGAGGGTGCTTGACGCTAGCACCGGAGGATAGCGTCTCCGCTGTATGGATATGGACTCCTCTACTACTGAACGAGCTGAGGGGGCTTCGTCTAACTTTAAGGAGTGGCAGTGGCCACGATTTCCTTCTGGAGCCACCTACATCCCCATTCGTCCAACACCCCCAATGACCGAGATCAGAAACGCTCCTGAGCCCTGCCCGCCGCTGCTTCTTCTAGACAACGCAGACACTCTTGTATTCATCGATTCACCGCCACGATCGTCGACCAACTCCGTTTTACCTGCCTCAAGGGAATATGTCCCGCACCGCATACACAGCCGGAAGCTCTTGCAAACTAATTCTCCGTTCTTCAAGAAGCTCTTCAATCCGAGGACGCAAGCTCGGATTGTCAAGCGCCGTGGACTCACTGACGGGCTTACAAACGGGCTCAAGTATGCTATAGATCTGACTCCTCCGACAGAAGGAGAAGATGCCGTCATCACCATCACGGAGCTTTCTTGCCCACTTGGTATCAGGACATGGTCCCGCTGTCAGAAACGATGGTGCCTCCCTATCTCGTGCGTCGGGGGGCAGGAAGAGGGTGAGGCGTTGGATACAAATACACACAAAGGTGTCGGCGGACAGCCGTCCCAGGAGTCGAACGATTCAGTCGCGCAAAATCTTGAGACTAATGAACAGGCTGAGAGCCACCAGGAAGGTGAGGTGGGAAACAAGGCTACCAAATCGCCCGTGGCTTCGGTTTTTGAAGCAGAACGCGAGAAGCTTGGACTACCGCTGGACTACTCTGCTTCTCGTCATCATGCAGGTATTGAGCAGGTCTTGCAGGCTCTGGAGGACTTCCATC
The DNA here is from genome assembly GCF_018404265.1 of Aspergillus viridinutans. Lineage (NCBI taxonomy): Eukaryota > Fungi > Ascomycota > Eurotiomycetes > Eurotiales > Aspergillaceae > Aspergillus > Aspergillus viridinutans. The sequence continues at coordinate 637,496 of NW_025091225.1, read as the reverse complement.
CTCAGCTTGACACTCCTTGCAAGCTTTGGACCTTTTTCGCCCTGGCGAAGCTGTATGATATCGCCACGGCACCGAAGATATGCGACCTCATTCTTTCCTGGTTTTACGAGTCCACCAACGTCCGATTCCTTGAGATCCACCCGGAGATCAGCTATCGGATAGCTTGTGGAATCCAGTGCGCCTCCCTCTGTCGGGACACCTTCTCTATCCTTGTAGGGGAGGAGGCCCTACTTCTGCTGGCTAACGGGGGCGAAGCGGCCCGCTTGGAGAGGCCTCGGGTGACATGGCACGGACGCCTCCGTGAGTCGCTAGATGACACCGAGCTCCAGCGTATTGAGTACGCAAGTAAGAGCTTCCTGGATCATGTTATAAATCGTTTCGTTCACTTGATGGGGGCTAGCATGGCATGGCTCCATGATTTATTCGAGTTTCAAAGAGTTCACAATTACCAACCAAGATCCTCCCAAGAAGAGAAAGCCAAGTCTCAGCTTCTTACTGCTCTGAAAGATTTTGTGAGATGCACCTTATTGAGGCCACTAACGGGCCGTGTTCCTGAGAGAGGGGACCGAAAAGCATCCCTCAGCTCGCACGACCATGAGGGCTATCCACCACCGAATTTCGCAAACGCTTACAAAGAGATGTCACCAGCAGAGCGCATAATTAGTAGGACATTTTGGTACAGTCTATCCATTGAGAGTTTTAATGGCCAGTCCGCTATTCTCTCCGCAAATCAGCCTTCCGTCATTACCTCCCTTGCCAAGAGCATTCCACAATTCAGAGAGCAAGAGGACTGGCAGACCAGTGGTATATTACGAAAAGAGTTGATAGCCAGAGTAGTAGACTTCAATTCTTTCTACAGAAGGTTTGTGCGGAGAGTCTTCGATTGGGATACGAGCCGGCCCCGAATGACGGAAAATGGCTCCAGATCCGAGTTCTCTATATACAGCGCACCCCAACTACAGAACCTCCCAGGGATTGATTTGGTTCTACCGCTTGAGACGATAGAATTTGACTTGGATAGCTTCTTTCTTCAGGCTCAGCATTACGTAAATGACTACGCAAAGCAGATGATCACCCCTGGGTCTTCGACCATGTTCTACGAATTGACTGATACTCTGACATGTCTTACGGAGAATGAGTTCAAATATCTTCCCTTGTGGGCTGGTGGCAATGATGACGGATCCGGAGGCGTCTTTACTAATGATGACGTGCCATTACTTGAGATGGGAGGCTTCTCGACACCGGGGCCAGCAATCCATACAGGTAGCACGGCCTCCTCTGTGATGTCGCATTCCAGCATCGCGGCCACAGAGTTTGAGAGTACAGTTCAGGGTGCCTCCCACAGGGCCACTGAAAGTCATCAGAGTGATCTAATGTCAATTGATACCGATATTGCCCAAGACGGTGGAAGGAACAGCGACCATGTATCATTTTCGTGGCAGAGTGCTGACGACGATACCTCGATCGATCTGAGCTCGGCCGATGACGAGGAGTTTGACTTCGACTCTGCGAGTGACTCTACCGGCACCGTTGTTATGGGTTCTCCGAGTCATAGTGACCTTTTGAGTGACTTTGAGGAGGTGCATGTGGACGACAATGCCTCTGGTTCACGTCCCTGAATGCTGATAATCTGCTTTGGCGGCCTGGAATCCACTATTTGGGATGGACGATTTGGGGTGAATAGAATGTTGCACCAATAACGCATTATGATTGATGAATAATGATAATGATATTGAGCCCTTCGATTGTTACACTCATAGAGCATGTCCTCTAAACATATTAGAAAGCCTTCAGCAAGTATACTATGGTATGAATTATGTCTCGGGTGTCTCTAGTGAGGAGTCCGCTTGATCCTCGATGTATTCTGTCTCAGATCAAGAAAAGGGTCTCTCCTCGAGCTTATACAAATTCCGTTGGGTTGTCTATAGGAACAAAGGTATTGTCGTCGGCTGTATAGGTGACAATGCTCTTTGAAACACCTTTGTCCACATGGCCTTTCTACTCGTATCTTTGTTGACTCTAGCATGCTGAGTAGCACCTGGTTTGTCTCAGCTAATAAATGGCTAAGAAAGAATGAGGTACCCTATGTGCAAGCGAGGGTAATCTTCAATGTAAGACACTAACGGGGTGCCTGTTTGATTTCTTCAAGACTTGATATCCAATGAAGCCATGCCATTGTCCTTTGTTTTCGATGATTGTCTTCGAAATGCGACTTAGTGCTCTGTATCCACTTTCTTCTTCATAGGATTTGCAGCGCTCGAAGAAGAAATGTAAGTGATGCACAGGATAAAGGCACAGTTCTAGTTGATATCACTGTGCGTTTGGGGGTCTCTGGCATCATTCTTTTCAATCCCTTTCTTCAGAAATCTCGCACTGCAAGACAAGAGTCTTTATACCCTGGTAAGACAGGCCAGCTTGATGAAAGCATCAACTTTGCCAGATGCAGTATAAAAGCTAGCTCACCTCCTCTGTTATGCCTTGTCCCCAAACCCATCCAACTCACTTGCTGCTCTCGGCTCATCCCTATACCTTCGCCTCGTCTTCTGCCAACCTTTCTCCTTAAAGGCTCGAACAATTCCGGAACAACTGCACCATGCCCGCACAACACCATGCAACTCGCACTCCTATGAGGAACCCACCCAGCAATGATCTCAGGAGGCAGGCTCTGACCCGCAACTCTGGCGCGCCTTCTAGGACGGCTTCCAACCTACCACGCAGGGACCCAAGAGTCCCAGCGAGCGAGGTCCATCCCGCCCTGAGAACTGTAAGTAATTTCCATCATCTGCTCAGCCATTTCTTTGCTAACATGTTTTAGTATCGCCAAGCTCCCAGCGTCAAGCCCATCATTGATGTCTTAGACGGTGAAAACAGACTTTGGGATCTTACTGAGATCTGGTACCAGATCCTCAAACTCCATTGTGCCCCGGAAGACGGCTTCATCATCAAAGCTATTCCCGAGGCAGCTAGTCCCGAGACACCAGAGACTTACGGACTGCATTCGATGACCGTGACCGGACCTGGTGCAGAAGGATTCAGCACCTTCTTCGCCATCGTTTGCGCGACCGCAGTTTATCAGGACAAGACATCAGTCCGCTTGCGAGCTGCTAATGAACTTAGAAGGCTGCTCGCTGAGATATATCACACGCGGGTAACGAATGGGCAGTACTCTCAGCTCCGCGGAGCCGTCGCGGTTGGTCAATCCGTTCAGTTCTTCAATTGGGGTGAAGATGGAGTTCTAAGAGTGCTTCCCTGGGCGACGCACCCGTTCGATATCAAAGGCGACCATTACGCTGTCCAAGGTTGTCTTGACATTGTCGTCCAGAATCATTAATCCGTTTGTCTGACTCCTTTTTTAGCAGTGACGCACATTCTTACGCCGGGATTGCGACAACCGACTCAGTCCCATACCAACTTGGGAGGAGAAGTAGGGTCGCTCTAAGCTCGATCGCTGTTCAGGTACGTATCGACCCTCTGTTTGGTTTCGTGGTTGATTCTTTCTTTATTGAGTATGTAGCAGGTGTTTTGGGGTATTATTTGCTTGAAGCTAGCGAATGTGCATTGGGTCTTCCCGTCAATCCTTACCACGTGCTGCGTAAATGATCAGCTCGCTCTTTCTTTCGTAGCGATGGCTGCCTTTGTAGATGTCCCATCACGTGACATAATCCGGGGTTCTTGGCGGCGACGTCACGGAATTCCACCGCCGTCTTGCAACGGAATCTCTCCTGATCTTCAGAGTTGAAGGAATAAGGACACGGAAAAATATCAGTTTGGTATTGAATCCTACAGTTTGTTCATCCCTGGAGCGACCGACTTGATTAATCGTTCGTCCAGCAAAGGTCTCTCATCATTATGGCCTCCTCATCACAACCTTCGAGCTTCTTGCTCTAGTATGTTCTACCCATCTCTCGGACGCCCTCAACGCTCTATACTAACAGATCTTCGACAGCTCTTGTATAGCACACCGCACAACTATTCTTGCAGAGCACTCGTCACCCGGGACATCCTCTACTGCAGCCTCTTCGCTAGCATCCATTATCCTCCCTAAGATCACGCATGACAAGCCCCAGAAGCTCACTTACACACATGAGCGCCTCTTCGTCCATTACATCGCAGATTCACCCACAGGCTCTTCAGACGATGCTGGTCGCCAAGAACCAAACTCCTATGCACCTCTCAGCTACATTGTCGTGGCGACCGCCGAACAAGGCCGTCGCATTCCATTTGCCTTTCTCCTCGAGATGAAACGCAAGTTCCTATCGACCTACCCCCCTTCAAGCACTGATTTCTCTTCTCTCCCCGCATACGGCTGTGCCGCTTTTAACTCGGAGCTTCGTTCTCTCCTCCAAACATACAACACCGCCCCACCGTCGGACTCGCTTGCTTCAGCCCGACAGGAGATCGACAGCGTCCGTGACATTATGACGGAGAATATTGAGCGGGTACTTGAGCGTGGTGAGCGGATCGATTTGCTGGTCGATAAGACCGATCGACTCGGGGGCAGCGCGCACGACTTCCGAGTGCGTAGTCGCGGTCTGCGGCGGCGGATGTGGTGGAAGAATATCAAGCTGATGGTGCTTTTGGCTGTTGTGGTGGTCTTCCTCGTCTATCTTTTCGTCGGTATGGGATGCGGCTTGCCGGCTTGGGGGAAGTGTGTTGGGCACAGTGAGTAGGGATCTTGTCGTTCTTCAAGTCATGACTCCCCCGTCACTGAACGATGGGAGTGATGTCTTCTTTCTGTGCACATATCCTTTCCGACTGTAAAACGTACGTCAATCGCTCTGCGGATTGCCAACTTACTACAGCATTTACGATTGTGACCCTTTTCTGTCCGTCTTGTCTGTGATATCGCTTGCCTTGTATGTACTCTATGTGATTCGATAGCTTTATACTGCAATTTTAGCCTACGCACATGAGGTAATAGCATGAATTCGATGAATGTAGCAGCGCTATCACTTGCTTTAGAAATATACTCTTTTGTCTCGCATATTTTTATGATCGTTGATTCGTTGGTCATCTGGTTAGCGATCCTGGTGGAAGCGAAATATATATTGCTGGTTCTGGGAACCACTCAATGCTAACAAAAAGCCTATATCTCCAACATCAACGATAATTAGGTTTACTATAATAGTGTGGTACCAGTTATTGAATCATTGTCTGTCAGAAATTCCACATTACTTCATTTAGCTTATGAACGTATGGTCATTTGGTATATCTCCTGCAAGCGCACGTGCTTTGTTCACAATGAGCGGTATCAAGATTCCAGGAGTACAGCGGCAATCTAATCAGATTGGAGAAATTTCACTTTCAATAACAAGATTGGTTCATTCTCTAAGAAACATTATCTAGTTTCTACGGAGGTATGTCCCTCGCTATCAAACTCGCAGCTTCCTAGCTAACGCTCAGTGCGAGTCTGCAAGCGAGCGGAAATAACCTCTGGTTGATACCAGTTTGGTTGTTTTCCGCGGTTCATTCTGCGCCAGCCGTATACCTCTCCAACCATGGGGACCGCCCGGGAGGACGGGGTTGATGAGGAGATAATCTGGCGCTATTCCAGGGAAKGGGGGGARGGGGGATCGGGGTAGCTACGAGGCGTTCCTGTAGCTGAACGCATCTGTGGTCAAAACTCAATGTCACGGATTGCTGCGATGGGCATGCTGACTGATTCCGTGCGCTGCGTTGCCTCAGGGCTGGGATTTGCGTTTGGTGGTTGGCGTTGTGGGCGATTTGTTTTGGGAGGGGGAAAACCGAGACCTGCAAGTAAACCGACGCCGCTAGATCAGATCAATGAGTGAAGAATCCGAACAAACGAAGCGGATCTGAGATTTCGGTTGTATTCTCGATAGGAGTTACCTAAAATGCACTGCAGGTGTCGGGTGAGAGGAAGGATCAGGAACGCAAACTGATGTCGCTCAGAGCCAAACCCAAAAGATGAGATGAAGAAGAAATTTTGCACTTTTTTTCTTTCCATTCATAGCGTGCACCTGTCTTGGAAGACGGAAGCCTGGTCATAGCAGGTTTATTTTCTCATTTTGAGTATCTCATGTACTCCCACGCCATCGCCCCTATTGCAACAAGAAACACAGAAAACAAGCCCTTTAAGCACGAGCCTTAGCAGCCTCACGGCCCTTTCCGATGCGCTCCAGAATCTGTTCGCGGTCCTTGTCCAGCTTGAGCTTGGTGATAACGACCTTCGAGGGGTGGATGGGGATAGGGACGCTCTGGCCGTTGGACTTCTCACGGACGACACGCTCGACGTGAACGCACCACTTGAGACGGTAGACGGTGGTGATCTTTCCCTCGCGTCCCTTGTTGGAGCCGCGCACAACAGTGACCTCGTCGTCCTTGCGGATGGGGATGGCGCGAACCTATAGGTTATTTGTCAGAACGAAGATCCTTCACAGTTCTTTGCAGTGATCCCTGGCTATGCTTCTGCAAGAGTCCCTCCGAACAAGAGTGTAGAATCTGATAACGGGAGATGATCGGTTTAGGAGAGGTGGCATAACGGGAGGCGTACGTTGTACTTCTCACGGAGTTCCTTGCTCAGAGGAGCGCTCATGATGACACGGCGCTCGCTGGAGGGAGCGCTGAAGTGCGCCTTGCGCGACTTCCGGCGGGAAGAGGCGATTCCTGTCATTGAAAAAACCGAGAGTCAGTATCCTCCCAACACAATTCCTAAGCGTAGGCGGTTTTGAGAATGTGTCTTCCGAGAAAATAGAATATCAAAGGCGTATTCGAGGAACAGGACGTTGCCATGAGGGTGAATTGAGCAAAATAAGTCGAACATACCGTTGTTCATGACGGTCATCTTGATAGGCCTCTTTTTCTGATATGACCGGGCGTGGTGAACGTTGTCGTCGTTAGTCGTCGTCGAAACAGGACTCTTTTTGCTGTATTCTCAAAGTGTTAGCCGAAAATGAGTGGGAGCCCGAATGTGCGTCACATGACATCCCGCTTAGGCTAGGGTTGGCGGCTTTCCGCTGATTGGCTGACATCGCCCCTCTCTCCGGAAGGGAAAGTTCCCTACCTGACCTAGGTATTGTTGCGCCGCCTCCACGCCGCGCGCGGATCGGCCTAAGTCTCACTACAGAGCGTGTCGCATTACTGATTCTCGCATCAGCACTGGGTGAGATGAAGGTAGACACACGCCTGCGCTAAATAATTCTTGTTAGTGACATGTTTGACCTCACTCCGACCTCTCCGTCCTTGATCTTGCACCATGCTTAGCGTCTTGAAACTGGCCCCTCAATTGCTCCGCAGTAACATTGTCCGCCCAAGATGGCAAACGATTACTTCGAATGGCTTCAGAATTACCGAGAGACCGGTCCTGCTCGGTTCCCTCAGCAGAATCAATATGCTTCCTCCCTGTCGCCGTTTCAGGGCTACACAGATTCGTTCTTGGATTTCCCCCCTACATCTCAAACGCCATTGAGCGACATTCGCCAACCGTACCATTATCAAACACATTATGCTCCTCTTGAGCAATATGTGAGGCCACAGGACACAACATATTCCTCATCAAGTACCTACCCTTTTACCTCTTATCAAGGAGGACAGCAATACCGAGCGAACCCACCTGCGACAACACAACAACTACCTCTTGCCCCTCCTCCTCCTCCTCCTCCTCTTTCGACCCTCTCACAACCCCTGTCTACGAACTCCGGTCTGACACAACTGCAAAATACTTCGTCATATCTGAATTACCCGCCGTTCGCGCGAGCGACCGAGGCCGTTAATGCTGACGTTAGTGGGCATGATATGAAGAGGCGTCGTCTTGAATCACCCGCGACTGTGACCTTGTCGAAGCCGACGATGCCGCCTCAAGAAAGTCTCTCGAAATATTCCTTTACTCCGCAAGACACCACGGACAAGAGCTTTCTGAAAACGCGTACGGACATAGCAAAGCCTCTGGACGTGACTGACGCGGCGGAAAAGCTACAATACGATCCGAAAACAATCGCGCGGGATGTCTTGATTGCGTCCGGGCGCCATCCTACGGAAGCTCCTCTGAACCATCATCTATTCCGCCTTCGAGATGTCTTCGTTGGACTCGACACTGCTTCAGATCTGGAGACATTTCGCTGGGATCTTGTAGACCCGGAGGAGAAGCAAGCCAATAACACAACTACAACACGTGACATACACCCGCTCCCCGCGCCGGCGCATGTGACTTCCGCCATGGCGCGTCCAGCCCAACCAAATCCTCCATATGCTGGTGTTGCCGCAACTCTGCCGTACCATCAACAACAACATCAACAACTAGGACAACTACAGACGTTACAGGCATCGCAGACAGGCCCTCAACAGACGTCCCCATCCCAGCCCAATTCTCAGAAACAAGTACAGCCTCGCTCTGATCCCCAGTCTCGGTCGCACCCTCCGCCCCAAGTACAACTGCAAGTACAGCCCCCATCGCAGCCGCAACTAAAGCCCGAACCCTCGATTCAAATACGTACAAAGACGCAGCCGTCTCCTAAGGCAAAGTCCTCCCCGCGTCCATCAACCAATATGGTCGGGAAAAGACCTCCTGGGCGACCGCCCGCGAGCTCTAAGATTGAGGTTACAATACCCGTCACTTCCCAAATTTCGTATCAGGTCTACACGTGTGGCTGGGAGAATTGCCAAGCGGAGCTGCACAATCTTGAAATGCTCAAGAAGCACATCTTCAAAGTTCACGTGCCTTACACGCTCACGTGTCAATGGAAAAACTGCACGTTTCAACAGAACTTACCGGCGGTGCAATTGTACAAGCATGTCCTTTCAGAACATGTGGTGTCTATCGCATGGTCGCTGGGCGACGGACCATCAGTGCCTGCAACTGGTGAGAAAGCATCGAGATGATTGAATTTATGTCTTTTTGTTTTGTTGCTCAATGGATTCGGTTGTTAACAACTTTCGTCTTTACCTGCCATATAGAGGGTCGTGTTGCCGGCGAAAGTCCCGTGCCTAAAACCATCCCGGAGTCTATTCAGCCAGGGGGCGAAGACGCTCTAATATTCCCTGCAAGCTACAGTTCGATTCGCGCATTCAACCGTGTCCACGGCAACCATACACAAATTGAGAAAGCCCGGGAGATCTTCAAGGCGGTACAGAGGCTGAAGGAACATATTGGGTATGGATTAGATCCCGGTGGATGCCAGTTGGCTACGCCCGCAAGGATTGGGAGAGTGAGCAACGATGAGGATGTCTATGCAGTGAGGCATGAGTCTTAGCGCATTTCAGGTCTAAAGATACCCCTTCGATCTTGTTTTTTATTCAGCTGTCGTTTGTATCGTGATTACAGCATTTGGCGTCAAGGACTTTTTCGCATCGAGCGGGCTCCTCGGCTTTTTGATTCTCACTGAGATTGGTGCATCTTTCCAAGTTTACTGGTCATAGCATTTATCCAAAGCCCATGAACAATTTAAGAGGACGTTCATTGTGCCTGCAATGCTTGCACGGGCATTCTACAGACAATGCTGCTCGACTCTCTGAGTCACCTCCGTACAAATCAAACCTCCTTCATGCTGAAACACGATCCCCGAGTGTACAATAGCTACCGGTCCTTCCCACCTCCAATTGCTGATGTGCCCCCCGCGGCTGCGGCCGCCGCAGCCGGTGCCGGCGTTACACCGGCAGTAGTAGAACCTTCGACCGACTTCTTGACATCGGGGACTTCTCCTTCAATGGCATCGTCCTTCGCATTGACTTCGAGGAAATGGTAGAGTACTATCATCATCATAGCGCACGATCCAAGGAAGATGGCGAGGCGGTAGAGGTCGTCGTCAGAAATCATGTTGAAGTAGGGAGTATTCTTGTACGCGAAGTATCTGAGTTGAACGCTAGCGTTGGAATAGACAGTCCAGGGGGGTTGAGCTAAGTAGCAGTGCGACCGGTCGCAAAATGAAGTTGTTTGGGAGTTGTCCTAGGGAAATTAGTATTTGGGATAGATTGTAAGGAACACGGTGTTTCCAAACGCTTACCGAATGAATTGACTCTGTTCAGCAATCAATACCCCCGCACTTTTAAACAAACAATGGATTTAGGATTCTGTTGAAGCGAAGATTGACTGCTGAAGATGAGTGGCAGACAATGGTGGTATCGCAAGTTGACAGCTGGAATTACGGAAGTAGATTAATTGGATGTCGTACGTAGGCACTTCTGAGGTAAGCTCCTCCCCCCCGGACTGAGCCACCACTTTCTAAGTCTTGACTCTCAATTGACTGGTCGACCTATCAGCCTGGCTTCCATCTAGACTAACTGTCTTCATCGAAACCACCGACTTGCAAGCGGTTATCTTTCACTTTTCTGCAACCGATCCCTCTTCCTTCTGGACTATATAGGTGTGGATGGTGGTCCCGCTCTTCTCTGACCTGCCTGTGTATCTCCCCCAACTCTATCAAATGCTTCCCACGGCTCAGTTGAGCTAATTGAATCTTGGTTACCATCTCATTTCATTCCTCATCCTGTTAATTCCATCGTTCCCCCAAGCTCAAACTACGTGTCTGGGCGCTTTGATATATGTTGGTCAATTGATAAGCTGCGTGGCGGTTTCATCATGAACGGACCATTTATTCCAACCAAGAACCCTTCTCATCCCAAGGGCTCTGGTCCTTCTCTCCTGGCTTGTCTTCTCTGTCGCCATAAGCATCTTAAATGTGACGGGGTGACCCCTGTTTGTGGCCGCTGCGCAGCCACCGGGGCAGAGTGCCAGTACACTCCTTCTCGTCGTGGGTACAAAGGACCCTCCAAGAAACGGCGCGCCAACCCGTCGTCTCCCGAACGGACACCCTCATCTGATCAATCGTCTTCGTTCGACTTTCAGTCGGTCGCACTATTGGATACTTCCCAGGATTGGAACGTTCCGGACGGACTCTCTTACATCTTCCCAAACGGCTTCCCCTCTTCAGACTCGAATAACTCCATTCTCAACAATGACAAGGCACTAGTGTCGGACTTGCCGGTCAGCAACGGTTGCCCTCTCACCCCAGATTCGGTGAACTCCGTCGCTGGTGATGGTTATCTCATCGATATTTACTATACGTACTTTCACCCGTCGCATCCGATTCTTCCTCCGCTTCGTATACTCTATCGGTCTCATGTGCCGCCGTTTCTCGAGCATGTTATCAAGTTCATCGGTTCCCACTTTACCCCAGCCGCAAATAGTGAGATATATAGACCCTCCGTGATGTCGTCAGCGATGGAGCAAGAAAGCTCCGTGGAGAAGCTGCAGGCACTTCTGCTTCTGGCTGTTGTGCTGCATTCGCGAAACGAGCGGGCAGAAGCCGGCCAATGCCTCGCTACAGCCGTCGACCTGGCCTTCGAACTCGGACTTCATCGTGAGAATTTCGCCATCTCCATGGGCGGAGGTGATCCGGTACGGGAAGAAAGTCTGCGACGCACTTGGTGGGAACTATTCGTAGTAGAAGGCATGTTGACTGCCCTGGGTGTTCAGCGTACCTTCCGCACCAGCCTAGTACCACTCGAGGTCGGCCTTCCGTGCGAGGAACGCATCTTCCAGGATGGATTGGCCGCTCCACTGCCTCCTACCATTGCTCAATTTGACGACCATATTTTTGCCGACGAGGAGCGAGATTTTTCCTCATACACCTATCGGATCGAAGCTGTTCGTATCCTCGGGCGGGTGGTTGCTATTCAGGACATGCTTGAGGGACAAGAAGACCATGTGGAGGCGATCGACGCCCGTATCAACAGCTTTTTCCACCATCTTCCCGAATCGAAGGCCGAATTGATGCGTCCAGATGGGTCAGTGGACGAGATGATGTTCCAGGCAAAAATGATCGCGAACGGAGCGAGTGTCTATCTCAATTTTCCAAGGTCCGACTTACTATCGTCACCTGCGGTTGCTGCTGAAGTCATCTGCGGACATCATGGTCCTTGCAGCATCCCGGCCTTCACACACAATGATCATGCAATGAAAGCTCTCAAGGCAGCCAAGGACATCTCACAGTTAGCCTCCATCCGATTGCCAGTCGTGAAACATACACCCTTCTTCATCTGCGCGCTGGTTCTCAGCTCCATAGTGCAGTTAGCGTCCTGTTCCGTGAAAGCCGGGAGGATGCCTGAACCCAGTCGGGAGCGACTGAGTCTCACAATCGGTGTCTTCAAGACTCTGGCCCGTACGTGGGCTATCTCCCAGGCGATAATGCGACAGGTCAAGGCTGTGGCGCGCGACGTGTTGGATGTGGGACTGCGGCCCGCCGCGGAGCCTTTGCAAATGGATTTGACGACTGTCCTTGACGGTGGCCGGTTCTGGTTGCCAGAGGCACTCCCCAGCTGAATAGCTGTGCCGCCATTGCCTTTCAACCTGATTGATGCCCGATATGATTCTACGCAGTCTTCCTTAAAAACCTGCCTTGATACCCACAACTATGGTTGAAGTCATATCCGAGAAAGCACATGATTTGCGCCGAGAGCTAATGGCCCGCTTGATGATCAACCGGACCGTGGACATTGGGTGCGGCCGAGGGAACACGTTACCATCCCATGTATTCTCAGCCAAGATCTGTCGTTGCTTCTGACAATGTAGGCCAGAATCTCATCGAAATGTCTACCCCTCATGAATTTATGGAGATAGCGAAAATGAAGTACCAGGTCAGCGTCTAGCATTACATGTCGCTTCTTGAGTGTATTATGTGAGCGATAGACTTCAAACTGAAACGTATGCTTTTATCCTCTAGACTGTCACCAGTTACGGATCAAACATATTGCACTAAAGCAATCTGTCAGAAGAAGGGACTAAGGAATTCAAAGCCGAAGCAAAGTCAAATTGGGTATCTCAATTGATGAAGATGATAAAGCTAATGTCGATCGCTGGCTTGCTCGTTTGCCTCTCTGCCAATAGACGCATGGTTTGTGCCCGGGTTCAAGAAAAGGAAAGTATGAGAAACGAGACCAACCCAATTAACCCGCCGTAACTCCCCAATCTAGATGATCGTGTACACTCATCAAGTCTATTTTCTTCAGAGCAGAAATAAAAGAAAGGAAGGAAGGAAACAAAAGCATAGCGGTTTCTAAGGAACGTAATGGTATCATAGTAAAAGCAATAACATTGTATGAAAGAAGAAAGGAAAAGAAAGTGACGTAAGGGATAGTGATAGCTGGTCAGGAGKGATTGGCTTCAGCGTCCGCTGACTGGGTCGGTCCGCCGAGTTCCCTCATTTCTCGCAGGGCCTCCGCCCGTCGAGCCACGACGTCTTCGCGGCGGACGACGTTCCGGAGGGCCTCGCTGGCCTGGATGAGCCCGTCGATGCTGATGGCGTGGTTGGTCATTTGGTGGTTGATGTATGTGTATAGTTCCGCCGGGGTGGAGCAGTTGGTCAAGAGCTGCTGCTCGTTGAGTTTCAGGAGGGCGAGAGCCACCTGGAAGAGGAACGTGCTGCCGCCGCCGCTTCCGGATGCGATGTCCTGGGCAGAAGGATTGCTCGCATCGTTGGTCTCCCGGGTTGAAGAGTTGGAGCCACTTCCGGTTCCAGGATTCACGACGCTGGTGACGTTGAGACAGAGCACCACATCCCAGACGCGGTAGAGTGCTTCGGCGGACAGGCAGTCGGTGAAGACGGAGAGGAACCATTGGAATGTCAGGGCTTCGAGCTCGACGCCCAACGAGTCAAGGTGTGCGGCTAGTTTGGGTAGTACTTCGGAGATGTACTGCCGCAGGACTACCTGATCGGCTCGTGACGCGAGTAGTCCGTGATCGTAATAATGCTGAGGGAGGATGTTTTCGATCATCGAGGCGAGAATCCAGAAAGCGTCCTCTGCGGTTGGGGTGATGAGAAGCAGCGAAGCAGCAATCAGGTTCATCCCTTGGCAGTATCCCACCTCCGGGTTGCGGCGTGAGTATGCTAGTAGCACCTCTCTCAACTTAGACACCCCAGGACCTTTGCGGAAGAACACATTGTCTGTCAGCGTCCGGTTGATATCCATATCAATTTGCGCCACAACTGACGGGTCCGGTTCGCTGCCACCGATACCTGCCACCAGATCATCATAGTAACCAGGCACTCGCATGGAGGATGCGCCGCTGCATTCGGACCAAATCTTCGCCCGCAGAGCAACTGGAATCCCGCCAAGAACAAGCGATCGGAACTCCCGCCACTTGGCACGACCAACTTTGCCCTTGTTCCCCAGATTAGCTATCCCTACTACCTCGCCAACAGGCAGAGATGCTTCTGGTGTATCGACAGATTGCGCAGCTCGAGTAGAAGTCCCAGCAGCTGCAGCTTCTCCCTCCTTCCTGCGTTCTGCGCGCACTTTGCGCATGAACTCGTTCCATCTGACAGTCCGGTCTCGCTGGAGGGTATCGTGGAGCTCTGTCAATTGCTCAAGAAGCAATTTGACTGGTTCATTCTCGCCTGTAGACGCATTCGGCGCGGCTGCAGACGTGGGCTCATCGGTGGATGTTCCCGCAAATTCTGGACGATCGGCGACGACCGTGGATGTAGATGCAGATGGCGGAGCATTTGGGTTGACGGAAAGCGAGCCATGTCGGTCAACAGCTACTGCAGTACTACGCGGCGGAGGTTCGCTTGCGGTGGTAAGTGACACAATAGGGCCGGCTGATGGGGTGTGAGACAGTAACTCCGTTGGCCGAGTTGGAAACTTTAGATAATCTTGCCATTTCCGTATAGCGACAGCTCCAGCTTCAGGATCCTCGGGCGAAATAGAGCAGGGTGAGCGCTGGGGCTCCGCAGCTCCTTGCGACCTGATTTGAACGTCAACATCGTCATCTCCATCTGATGTCTCAGTGCGGAAGCTGCTGAGTGTTTCTGCGATGCTCAGTCGATTGCTATTATTCTTCAACATAGCAGCTTCTCTCTGCCTCTTTTTCCGACGCTGGTCGTAAATAAATCCAAACCGATCGGTGAGTAGCTCGCCAGGCTGATAGTTATACATATAAGAAAGGGTTGGAGGTCGAGATTCCATGGGGAGAATAGCATCCATTTCGACAGGCCCCAGATTAGTGGAGCTCTTGTCGCCTGCATCGGGGCCTGCGGCTTGAGATACGCTTGAGGCTGCATGTCGTCGACCAGAAGGAGCAGTTGATCTGCCGGTCCCAGTGGATCCGTTCGTAGGTCTGCCAGGCGCACTGTGTATGCTCGTGTTGCTGTTGATCCGTTTCAAGGCCGCGACCGCTGACAGGGCAGTTTTGGGATTCGCGGACGTGGACGAGGAGCCTCTAGTCTTGTCCTGATGCATGGAGGAAGCTCTGCTGCGGATGGATCCCGCGTCATTCTCATCTCGACTAGTCTGAGAGCCTCCAGCAAACAGTCTGACCGTCCATGACGATAACGATTTTGTCGATTTGCGGGAATGAGTGCTAGCATCGTCTCCACTGACTACTCCAGCAACTGCACGTTTTGCAGCTATGCCACCTCCAGTACGTTCGCCAGGAGGTTGAAAGAGCTGGTCGTCGAGCGCTTTCCGGCGATTATTGTTTGAAACACGCCGATGGTGGGCATCCTCCTCGACTTCCCCAACATCGTCCATGATACTGCTCGCTCTGCTGGTTTTCCGACTGGCGGTACCACTGCCAAAGATGTAATCCTGCCAACAGCGAACAGAGGTCTGTCTCTGTCGGGTGGTTCCTGAATCGACACTCGACGTGCCTGAGCGCGAGTCACTCTCCGAGCGCTGCGGTCCACGAATAGTCGCTTGAATTTGATCCGAAGAGTGCACCGAGTCGTCCTCGTGTAGTAGTGGTCCCACCTCGTCGCTCATCGCCTGCTGCATGAGCCCATGAACCCCTGGCCCCCGATGCCCTGCATGCTCCGCATCGTTTTCAGCGTCCTCACCGTCCGAATTCTTGCGCGGAGCATTCTCAAGCGCGAACAGCCTTCGCTCAATATCCTGGTTGGAAACGGAAACTTCACGAAGCATCCTCTTCAATTCCCGCTCCCTAGCATCCGCTCGCTGACGCAGCCCCGAAATCTCTGCATCCCGCTGGGCCAGGTCCCGGGCGAACTGCCTGACCAGCTTCACTGCGCCCATACTGGCTATTAATCGTTCGATATTCGAGTCATCCGCTAGATGCAGCGCACCCGGGAAATCGTGCATGGTGAACGAATCGTCAAACAAGGCGGCACGGCCGCCAGTGCTCGCCGGGAGCGCCCCGGTCAACTTGGCTAGGGTGGACCGTCGGTCACGGGCGACATCGCCGGCACCTTCTTCCGCGTCTCCGTCCAGCAATGCGTTCGTCAAGGCGCGATTCAATGCGGGCTGGCCTACGAAGCCGTCGGGTGAGCGGTCCGGCGAGAGGGAGGGGAAGGAGGTGAGGTCGGTGGTGGTGGCATTGGAGGAGGCAGAATGGCGCTTCTGAGACCGAGCACGAACGGTCTTAGCTCTTTGGCTGTGCCGCGAGGTGGACGAGGTTCGCGAAGAGGATCGACGCAGTAGCTGCTGGATATCGGGCTCCGCCATGGTTCGTGGGGCGGTCAAATGAGCAAACTGAGCAGGAGGGATCAAGTATAGACTTCATGAATGCTTGATTTATATTCTCTTCCTGCGCAGGAGCGCCGATGTTGTATGATGGGAGTCTTGCAGGTCTCAAAGGATTCTCGAAGTCCTCGCGTGGACCTTTCCCTCCCCACGTGTGGTCCGATGCTTTTTTTTGGGGGGTGAGTAGATCGTTTTCGACGAAGCCAGGAGGGACGGTAAGCTCATTCCAGCAGGCCAGCGCAACACAGCAGACCGAATATCAGAATTGTCCCAATGCCAAAAACAGGAGACAGATAGCAAACTCTCACAATCACACAGAGGGTTCATAAAAAGGGAAACAGGGAAACCAGTTCTGGTCCATTGTTTCACGCGTTCTTGCTGGCCGCATGGGCCATGACGTGTAAGTGGTCATGTGACTTACCCCAGCCCGCTGCATAATTCATACTCCTTGATGAGTCATCTGTGCCCACTGTGCATTAGCTGGGGGCAAGCCTCGGCTCTCCGCAATGAGCAGCCGAACATTCAGCTAGAGATCACCCGAAACAGTGCATCGACGCGGATTTAAAATGACGGTCTATCTAGAGACTACTCCGCAATATTTCCGATTGTATAGCTACCCTTCATATACACATTTCCCAATCCGACACCTAATCACATAGCACCATCCTACTCTTTGCACTATGTCCGGAGTAGCCAAACGCCGCCTTCAAGCTGTCAGCCAGCAGCTGGTCGAGGGTATCCCCGATGCAGGCAAATTCGAGGATATCCCCAGAATCCGCACGGTTGCGTCTGACTCTGTTGGACCGTAAGTGCTGCCCTTCTCTGTGCATTCCCCCTGCTCTACATATTTCAATCCATACTAACAGCCTCCCAGCCGCGTCAAAGACAAAGTCGTCATTGTAACAGGTAAACCAGGACTCCACGACCCCTCATCCGCCAATTCCCCTCCGGGGAAAGATTAGTATTAACGAGACGTAGGCGCCAACTCCTCCGCCGGCATTGGCCGCGCCAGCGCCCACCAATACGCTCACAACGGCGCAAAGGCCGTATACCTCTGCGACTTCACAGACACGCACTTGGCGACGCACAAGCGCGAGATCGAGTCCCTGTATCCGGGCGTGGAGGTGCAGATCCGCACGTTCGACGCCGCGGAGGAAGCCGCCGTCAAGGCGGTCGTGGACGATGCGATTGCGAGGTATGGCCGGCTGGACATCTTCTTCGCGAATGCGGGGATCGTAGGACAGAATAAACTTTTCACGGATGTGACGGGGGATGAGTTTGCGAGGACGTTGAGGGTTAATACCATTGGGTGAGTATTTCCCTTATAATCGCTGAAGTGGGGCCGGATGCTGATTCTGATGCTTTGGTAGTGTGTTCCTGGCGGTCAAGTACGCTTCGCTAGGGATGAAGGTGACCTCCGCGGCGAAGCCGTACCCCTCCGGCTCAATCATCTGCACGGCGTCCGTTGCTGGACTGCGGTCGAACGCTGGGTCGACCGATTACTCCGCCTCGAAGGCGGCGGTGGTGTCGATCGCCCAGACGTGTGCGTATCAGTTGGCTGGTACCAGCATCCGCGTGAATGCTATCTGCCCGGGTCTGATCGAGACGGGGATGACGCAGCAGGTGTTTGACGCGGCGCGCGCTCGTGGTACGGAACGCAAAATCGGGCAGCTGAATCCCTTGCAGCGGGGTGCGGTTGCGGATGAGGTGGCTCGCGTGGCTCTGTTCCTGGGAAGTGATGAGAGTAGCTATGTGAATGGGCAGGCGTGGGCTGTATGTGGCGGATTGAGTGCTGGTCACCCTTTCGTGCCGGGCAAGTTGGCCTAGTTTCTACTCGGTCTGTATATTTCGGGACTTGAGACAATATTAGTGTTGGGATCAAAGGCAGGTTATGAAGGACACCGTAAGAACACCCGACGGTAGGTTGATCAATTCAACTATGTTCCAGACTTCACAGCAGCTTTCAAAGCAGCCGTGGCAGCTACAGACAAAGGGAATATATGAATAGCAAGTGATCAAAACTAGGGAGTGTGGGTTCCAGTCTGCTCGTCCGCGGCGCTGGGATGGCTCAAATGTGCGGCTTGCAGGTAGCCCATGAACTTCGGGCATTGGCACCAGACGGAACCAGAAGAACTGAGAGGGATATAAAACGATCAACACCAGAGCCCAAAATCTCGGTATCGAGAATAGAGAATTAAAGTAGCCCAAGGCAAACACCCCAACGGACAGAGTACAATGGTAGGGAGAAAAGGAAGAAAGTCCGCCGAGAACCCCAAGAAAGTATAACACCTCCGTTCAGAAGAAGCAACTGCGGGAATATCCAAGTAAAATAAAGGGGAAAAGGAAAAGAGGACCAGGAAGATGCAAACTCGGGAGAGTGCCAAAGAAATTGGTCACAACGCGCTCTAATTCTGAAACTGTGCAGGAACAGGATTCGTGTCAAAGTCGTCGAAAATGAAGCGTTGCATCATCTCGTCGATGGAGCAATCACGCGAGCAGCCGGGGGCTTGACCGCATCAGATCTTCGCTGCCCTGTTTGGAGAGAGTGCCTGTCTCGGTGTGGTCGTCAAGACCATCGGTCTCGTGGGCACGCTCGTCGTCGTCCTCGACGATCCGGGTCGGGATCTCGCCAGGCCCGTATTGTTGGCTCGACCTCTCCGGGAATGTCGAACTGCTGATCATCGACATTGACGTACTTGAGCGGTTGTGGACCAGGTCTGGAGTCGGGGGGACGCTAGAGGTCCGATGATCTGGGTGCAGGGTGCTGTTATCATCACCCATTTCACTTCCCTCGCGGGTCGAACGTCCATCCTGGCCGTCAAAGTCTGGCGCCAGGCGATTGCCGTCCGGTGTGCGCTGGCCCGACTCGTCTGCGTCGTCCTCTTCGGCATCTTGAGCCAGATGCAAGCCCTCGACAGCGGCAGCGCATTGCTCGCTGATGCTGCGGATGATGTCCGAAATGGCATCGGTCTTGTCGCGCAGGTAGCGATCCGCCACATCGGTGATGCTGAGGCGGGCAAGACGCTTCTGTTCCTTACCCAGGTTTAGAAGATGCTGTTCCAACTCCGGGGTCATGTTTGGAGCAAGGCTTTTGGCCTTTTCCGCACGCTCCTTGGCCTCCTCTGGTGCGGCCTTCTCCTCGACCTCCTTGCTTTCTTCGGCCTGCTCCACCAGCTCAGAAAGCTCGGCGGAGCTACTGATCGAGCGAACAATGTGCTCCATGTGATGGGTTTGACCGTTGATGAGACTGCGGAGGTGCAGAACCACCCTCTGGGCCTCGTCGCGTTGCCTGGCGAGAGAAGTGGTGGTGTGCTGCAAGGAGGCAAGCTCCTTCTGGTTGCGCTTCCTCTCACGCTCAAGCTCCTCGGCGATCTCCTGTTGCAGCACCAGCGCCTCCAGGGCATCATCCCGCTGCTTCTCGGTGCCAGACAAACGGATAGTGAGACGTGCCACGTCGTCCTTTTGCTGGTCAATGAGGCCAGTGAGGCGGCGGTTCTCACGCTTGTGGTTCTCGATCTTGACTTTGAGCTCAGCGGTCTCCTTGGTGAGCTGCTCTGCAAAGGCCTGGAACTTGAGGAACTGCAGAAGGTCAGTATCATTGAATAAATTGTCAGACTACCAAGACGAACCTGCTGCTTCCAGGTTTCCAGCTCCTCGACCAAGAAGTTGTTGCGCTTGGTGACTTTGCTCAACTCGGTGTCCATGCGGCCTTTCAGGTTGATAAAGTCCTGCCAAGCCTCCATAGCATCGCGAGAGTACTGGTTGCGCTCACGGACAATCTCATTGAGATGACGCATGGATACCTTGGTCATCAGAGGCTTCTTGACAGAACCACCAAAGATGGCCTTCATGCCGGTGTTTCGACCCTGAAGTTCCGCGCAATTAGCTTCATACCATTTGAGTGAAAACCTCGGAGAAGATTCCTACCAGTTTCTCGCAGACGTGATCCATGACGCTCATGACGGCATCCGGGTTCCACCAGGAAGGATCCTGGATACTCTCGACCTCGCCTCTCATGACGATGATTTGACCGGCGGGAATGAGCTTGCCACCCGCATAGGCGGACCGCAGGTGATTGGGAACACCGGAAGGAGAGACATCACCGTTCAGGGCCTGTGTCAGCCGGTCGATAAATTTCGTCCGCTGACCAGGAGTGAGGACATTCGGAGGACTGGAAGTGAGTACAAAGTTGCGATCCAGGTCGACAACCAAGGCATCCGTGGGAGCGTTGAATAGCGTTCGGCATTCGGCGGTGACACCCAGAATATAGGGACCAGGCTCTTGAACAAGGTCCTTGATGTGACGAGCATGAACCACAGGAACATAAAGGCCGCTCCATTCGTAGACTCGAACGCAGTACCGAACGGTTTCAGCGGCGATAGTCAGCATAGCTGGGTAATGACTGACAAAGATGATCCGACGAGTTGGCGACACTGCAGCCTCGACCACGCCCACAACGTTTGGGATGGACAGGCAGGTGAACAAGGGCCACATGGCAAAGTTTTGGAAACCGGTGGGCGATGAAGGGAACTGATAGCACAAGGCGTAGTCCTTCATGTCGATACGAACAAGATCGTTCAGGCGTGGAGCAGGGAAGCTCAGAATTCGCGAGACCTCCTCAGCGTGGAAAAGATTGGTGGCCTTGTTCCAGTGAATCCACATGCCACGCAGGTAATCGCCAAGCAGATCGTAAAGAGGATAGCGGGAAAGGAAACTAAGACAGTAAGGGATCCAGTAGGTCTCATCAGGGTTGTCATAGAAATCGCCTTCCGTCTTCTTGCGCAGCTCACGAATTGTTTCGGCGCGCTTTTCATCCGCTCGAGACCACACACGCAATGCGATGCCGTAGAGGGTATGTGATGAATCTTGTTGCAGGACAAAGGCATGGTGGACACAGTGAGGCTGGCTCTTGCCTGTGCAAATTTCCACATCATGAGGAAAGCAGGCCTGTTGCAGTCAGCTTCCAGTCCCTTGCAGCGTCTGCTTCAATTCTTTTTCCTTTTGAAAGATTGGMAAATATTCTGAAAAATTTTCTTACCCTCATTGCCGAATGTAAGGCTCTAGCAATTTCATTGTCCTGCTCCAATCTAGGGCTGCTTCCCAGGATTTCTGGCAACCAAAATTGTCCCACCGCACCTTTCATGTGGCCGATCTTTCCCTGCTCTGGGGCGGGAGCCTTCACCCATTGCGAGGGCTCCCGGCCCACACCGCACACCATATAGGCATGGGTGAGAGTTTTGGGTGTGCGCTGCGTGGGTTTTGCGTTCACTTGCGAGGGGATTGGTTGGGTAATGCGGGAATGAAGCGAGGAGGTGCGACTAGGAACGACCAGCGAATTCTCTCCTTGGTCACGAGTTACCGGCCGATCGCGAGTCGATGGACGGACAAAGGACGAGTGATCTCTCAGAGATGGGCCCATGATGAAGACTAATAGGAATGGTGCTTTTTGAATTATTTGGCAAGTGTTGATCCAAGGTATACGGGACCTGACTCGGCGATAGAATTGAATGATAGAGATATAAAACGAGGTTATAGAAAGTTGGTATAAGAGATTTCTGACCGAGAAGCTTAGAATTGCAGCGCTTCTGAAGGCTGACCAAGAACAAGCAAAAAGAAGGACGAAATGTTGAATAAAAGAGGTCTGTACCAGGCGAACCAAAGGAATGAGAGAGCCGAGCCAAACAGCTGATATCGAGTGAGAGGCTTCTACTGCTCACAGGTCGAATTGATGAGCATTTCCCAAACCTTTCAACACGCCTTGCAACGAAGAGTCAAGACGTGTAGAAGAGAACGGGGAGCTCTCTTCTGTAGCTGTAGGGGTAACCGGCGATGGGAGCGGGGAGGGGGTGAGTTGACGATACGGAAGAGGGAGGGACGGAGAGGGAGAAGGAGAAGGAAGACAGAAAGACGACGGGAATAGAGCTAAGAAAGGAACGGGAGGAGAAAGGGAAAGGGCTCAGGGGAGACAAGGCCAGTCAGGTACTCCGTAGGTACTAGGGGGCGGCTCGGATGAATATTACAGGTTAAGACTAGGAGAATAATACTAGCTGTAGTAGTAGTAGCACAGAGTAGTCAGTCTGCTGTGGGTGCTAGTCCAGGGTGGTCTAGTTTATTTACTGAAATATCGCACACGAATAAAAGGATTATTATAGGTTAAGCACGCTTTGATAGCGCTGACTGCGGAGTCGTTTGCTGTCTGTTCCTGCGCCAGTGGATTTGGCTAGTCAGGGACCATGACGGGAGGAGAAAGCCGACGAAGACGACAACGAAGAAGGAGAAGAAAAGAAAGTCCGGAGTACAGGGGAAGATAATTAAAAGTTTAGAATCCAGCCCAGCGAATGCTGCCGATGCTGGTGGATTTGATATTCAACCCGGATGATACTCATGATAGAGACTGATAGTCAAAAAGAGGAGCACGAATATCTATCTCGAGCCTCCGCAGATTTCAGGGGATCAATTAAGTTTGAACACTGCGGACAGTGGTAGAACCAGACGGGGTTACCCCCAACTATCCTGATTTCAAATCGAACAAATTCTTGATGATACAACTAATTAACTCAAATAATTTCCAGAGCTATGCGGGGCCTCCTTTATTTCCCACGCCAAGATGGATCTTGGATTCTTCGTCTTGTTCCACGGGTTGAAACTCCGGAATCCGTTGCAATGTCTTATATTCCGTATTTGGGGGAGAAACAAGGCAGATAATAGGGGACTGACATGGACAGTCTACACCCTCAATCAAATTGTGAATAGAGAGTAATCATCACAGAACAAGAAGAATGAGCTTGTCTTGTCCCGACCATGTCTCATTACTTCAAGAAAAAGGGTGCTAGCAGGATTTCTCCGCGCCGACCGAGGGGAGTCTCCCTTTCATGCATCATGTACGGACTGAATCCATCATGAACCCAAGCGTATCACAAGAGAAGCGATTCATAAATATGGGATAGTGTCATATAGATACTCCACAGAAGTACTCGGAACCTGGACTTGAATTCTGAGCTCAACTTGACAGACAAGCCATACCAAGACACATTCAGGGGTTCTGAGACAAATCCATGCAATGACTGCCGGCTAATATGACCATGTGCAAGCTAGCTTCTGACGTGTAGACTGTTCCAACTATCGGCCGTTGTCCTTTGTCTGTATCATATTCCGGCGAGATTATCCGATTATCGTTGATTGTCAGACTTGAAGGACTTGAAGGACTCGAGGGACAGTGAGCGCCCAATACTGGTAGCTGCTTGATGATGCCCCCAAAGTCCAAAGTCCCAGGGTGAGTGGCATTATGATGGTTAGGGGTAGTAGGACTCTCGTTGATAACCAGTTTGTTATCCTGTTAGTCCATCCCACAACTCGATCTCATCTCGCTGGGATTCAGATAGAGAGACAGGGGTCTGCAGCCAATTACCACAACCTGAGAGACCGTGCAGAGTAGTCTGAAGTATTCAAAAGGGCAATATCCATCTTCAACATACTACTGACTTTTTGTGATCAGTCCCTCATCCCGACGGTAATAATTAAAACAAAGTTCATCTGTGCGAATTGCCTCGAGATGCCTTGCAGATTGTTGCCTATCATGGATAGGGTGCTTGACTGACTCTGCTGATCTGTTACTTCTTTGTATGTTCCGAGTTCTTGCAGTAGTCAAAGTCTCTTTGATCGGAGATATTATTTTCTAGGTATTGTTGCTTTGATGCAGCAAGCCGAATACCTGCGAGCGTCGATCTCATTTCCTTTTTCCAGTTGTTGGTAACCATTCGCACTCATGGGTAGCTATCGTCAGCAACCTTTGTATGGAAATTCACGAATGCGCCCATGGTTCGCGAGCATGGGTACTGATCCCGGCCAACGCCTTAGTTCCCAGGTGCCAATCACCAGCTTGGTTCCCTGAGCTTGAACGCTGAAGTGACAGTCTGGACTCTGCAAACTATCAGTAGACTGATATTTTAATCAAAACAAATCATGACCCGATATTCGAGTAAATGCTGTGCTCTTGGATCGGGTCGTTTGGACTGACGACCTAAATAACGCCAAACACGCAAGATATTATCTGCCCCAGACGGCGCCACTACAATCAGACTGTGAGCACTGCATTTTTAGAACTTTACCTACACTGGTATCCGTACAGAGTAGAGTAGTAGATAAAACATTCCTCTAGCAGGATTGCATTCGAGCAATATAAGTCAAACCACCCCTAAGTGTCCATTCCCAGACTCACAAGTAGTCCTATCGTTAGGTAATAACTCCTTGTGTATGTCCGATTTCTCCTCAACTCAGACGCTCAAGTGACCAGTCAGTACTGGATCCTTACCTTCTCTCATATTTATGCATGCAGAGCATGGTCAAGAAGAGCTCGCTGTCGAAAACAGCTAGACAACCTTTTCACCAAGGTACAAGTTCGTTCGTTCTAGCTATCCACACTCGACTGCCGATCCATGAGTTATCCACCAAGCGAGCGTTTCACCATCCCCGCTTCGGATCCACTCCTACACCTGCTCATTATTACTCTGTGCTACGACTGACTCTCAGTGCTCAATCGATAGCAGGTAGCAGGGACTGCCCGGCAACTCCGGGATTCGAGAACTGGGAGCTTGCAAACTGGGATTCTCTTTTGATTTTTGTCGATGGAACTCTATCTAGACGGATGGCTTGTTTTCGACTCTAGCAGGCTCCGAGAGCTGCTCCCTCGGAAGTGAAGGGATTGTGTGTAGCACAGCATGGGAGTTCTGGCTCTTTAGGCTACGTGAATAAATCGAACGGTTTGCAAATGGTCAGACGCGAACGAGCCAATTAATCATCAAGTATCGACAGCTTTGATCACTGTCAACTCGGAAAATCTATAGTCAAGCTATCTAGTTACATGGCTCATTGAAAGACATACACCATTCCCGCTCGGTCCACGCTGATGATCATCCCATATGGCACCCTCAACACCGCTACATCCTGGATGAAATCCAGATGACTCTTCAGCAATTGCTGCTGCTGCAGACTGATCACTGTACTACGTGGAAGCCTGGCACCGCCCCCTTTCTTGCTGCTGCCCTTGTTCCCCGCACTGCTAGCCGCTGGAGGGCCGGGAATGTGTTCTGTAGTCACGAGTAGATTCGGCAGTGGTTGAGACAACTCGTAGCGTGGCTTGCCGCTCATCCCCCCTTCCGACACAATGTCCTGGCCGCTGACAATACTAGAAAGCTCGGGCCGAGCTAGGTCCCAGAAGCGGATCTTCCGGTCGCAACCCGCCGACACGATAAATCCGCATCTGGTGCTGTTGTCCTTGCCATCCTCTGGCGAGTCATAGCCAACGGCAAAGGCGCAGATACCGGCAGGAGTGCTGGCCGCCGATGGCCCCGAGGACTCAATGGCCCCCGACAATGGTCCCTCCGTGCCGAACCGACTGAGCATTCCTTCCGGCCGGTCGCTCTCGACGTGCCAGGGCTCATAGTCTCTGGTGCTGGCAAAGGCTGATTTCGCCTTGGGGTTATCAACTGGAGAGGCGGCAGGTCCTCCGTTGCCAACTGCATTGCTGCCGGGCGAGTCGGCATGGTATACCTCGCGACAGCGAACTTTTTCAATATCCCAGACTGTAATCTCGTTGCCGCGGCTCCCACTGCTCGAGACGCAAACCCACCGCCCACGTCCCTTTGTAGGATGTACCTGGAGCCTGAGGATAGCACCCGAACCTGGGAGACCCCAGGCCTTCAGACGCACCCGAAACCGGAGGTCCCAGAGATCAAGGACTCCATGCGTGGTCCCTACTAGCAGCCAGTTATGCTTTCGGTCACAGCAGAACGTTGTCGGTGTGCCATGATGGACAGGGTTCTGCAATGAATAGATGGGAAGCATAGTCTTCATATCCAGAGCCAGGATGCGGCAGGTGTTGGTCGCAATCAACAGCGTGGATTGTGCATCAGAGCGGAAATGTTCGATCCAGAGCGCGTACTCGACAGACCCATCGTCAGTTGCCGGCAGTTGGTACTCACGTACGAGCTGGAGCTTCCCGTATCGAACCGTCTCATTGACGTTATGGTAATCAACCTTCACGACATGGATGCTCCCATCAGTGGCACCGCTAATGAATGCATGAGTGTTCTCGACAAAGGTCAGCGTCTTCACCTTGGCCTCGCTGGAGTGACGATATGTTTGCCGGGACCTAGGCGTCAGGTTCTTCTCGAGTCGCGTAGTATCCCAGATCTTGACGGTTCCATCATCCGATGCAGTGATGAAAAAGGCGTGATCTGGAGCTACCACCACCCGATTCACCGGTCCACTGTGCTCGCCAAAGAGTGCGACGAGACTCCCTTCTGGCTTCCAGACTTTGTTCTCGCCGTGGCCGCTGGCCTTCTTAATCGGGCGGCGAGGGTCTGCCTCCTTGACAAACGGACCAAGATCGAAAAGGTCAGTGGGGT
This sequence comes from Aspergillus viridinutans, assembly GCF_018404265.1. NCBI lineage: Eukaryota > Fungi > Ascomycota > Eurotiomycetes > Eurotiales > Aspergillaceae > Aspergillus > Aspergillus viridinutans. The sequence goes on along the minus strand of NW_025091225.1, from coordinate 610,656 downwards.
AATTCTCTGCGAAAACGCTGTCCAGCAGCCTGAGAATCACCGGGTCGTTGCCTGCGTAGGAATGACTAGCACGGTAGTGCTGCGGTTCATTGAGTCGAGCTTTCTTTTCGTGCGCCAGAGTCAATGCTGACGGCTGTGGTGAGTGACGCTGGGATGGCACATCCACTTTGCCGAATGCATTTGCCGAACTCGTACTAGTTTCCGCATACGCTTTTGATGATTCTTTGCGATTGAGGAGACTGATCGCGCTTGACTTCCTCTCCACGTGGGTTGTGAGATGATTGTTTTTGACAGCCGGACTTCCCGCTTCCGTTGGAGTCGACGGGCTGTCCTGCCCAGGACTCTGTCTGCCCACGCTGCCCCTTCGTTCCGCATCGGAGTTGGGAGGCGATAGGGGACGAGGTTCTGCAGCACTTGGTGACGATGCCACCGGGGAGAGCCCATGAGGATTCTCAGCGCGAAGATTGTCATGTGCCTCCTGTCTTGGGGTCTCGTTGGCGTCCCCTGCATCTCTCTGCAGCTGGCTGCGCGTCCTCAAATGTCTCCGACGAGCGTGAGATGCGCTGTCAATGGTAGTTGACGCATCCAACAAGGCATCGGTGATAGTGTGCGGCTTGCGTTCTCCCAATCCAGCATCGTCAACTTTGGGTAAGAGAGTACCGTGGGGCTTGACGCTCTGTTGCTTATCAAAAAAGACTGTTTGAGGTGTCACTCCGTATTGAGTCAGGGCAATTACGTTGTTCAGTGAGGACACCGCATTGTCGGAGTCTTTCATCTGGCGCAAAGACACACCCCAAATGTAGCCTCGTAGAGCGAGCAACTTGAATTCGTCATCTGGACCGAGTCCCATGTTCCTTAGCCTAGATAGCCACTGCTCATCCTCCTCGTTTTTGGGTTGCGCGCTGTGTGAGAAGTTTGGGATCTTTTGGCCTCCCTTCGGAAGAAAATGGTCAGTGCCGCCCACACTGAACACTTCATCTCGAGCTGTCGACTTCCAGAAAAGACCTTTCTCCGCTTTAGAAGCCCAAACGAAGGCCAGGTCATAAACACTCCTTGATAATGGTTTCTTGAGACCATCAAGCAGTTTCTCTTCGGAGAAAACTACAATGTTGACTCTCAAGTATGGTTGGACGAGAGGGCCCAGGATTGAGTACTTGTCGGCAACGGACAGATGCTTTGCGCTATTGATGATGAAGCAAACGGCTGCTTCACGAATCCACGTATTTGGATGGACTAAGAAACGCACGACGATCTGGAGGACCTCCCAAGTGGTCGATCGCTGGAAAAGACCAAGGTCAGCCATCGCTGCCAGGGACCGAAGCACTCTCTCAACAACAAATTCCTCGGGCTCGGTCATAGATTGAATCATCAAAGGCAATATGTACTGCTCCAAACTCGTACTTCCAGCGTAAGCTGCGACTCCGACTACTGCTTCAAAGAACGCACATTTTAAGATCCAGTCCCGATCATTCAAATAAGTGTTCAGATGACTCAAGATCACTTCGTTCGTCTTAAGGTTGCCGAAGAACACACACAGACTGGGCACTGAGCCTAAGAATGCACGGCGGACAGATGTGTCGGTGTCGGTAAGGAGAGCTTTGGTATGGTTCTCAAAATATTCGAGAAGGTCTACCCTCGCAACGTCATAGAGATTGTGAAAGGTGGCATCCTCGGTCCATCTTGGCTCGGACCCGGCCGGTATAAGGGCGGAAAGACGAGTATCAGAGCGCAGAGCCTGGATCATATCTAAGAATCTCAGAGAAGATTGCGCTAGTGAAGAGATGCAGGAGGCATACGCAGCGCGCACCATCGGGCTGGGATTGGAGCTGGAGCTAGAGACGAACGGTTGCAGCCGAGGGAAGATGTATTCTGGAAAGAGATACGCGTTCACCGGCGAGACGACCTGCACCATCTCCAGTAGCTGCGCAAGAGCACGAATGGCAGCAACTTTCACACTATCCGTGCGGTCGTTTAGAAGGATCATAATGTAAGGCAAAATACGATCAAGCTTCGCCTCATCCGACAATCTCTCTGCAAAAGCGAGCAGGATATCGCAAGCTTTGATTCGGGCAGATGCCCTTGCTGTGTTGCGCAGACTAGACACGACAAGGGTTAAGAAGATCAGAACGCCATCGTCAGTTCGGAGCTGAGACTTCGCAGCCTGTGGCCCGTAGTTCGGGAGATCAAGGTGGATCGGGAACCCGTTCCCAGTAAGCCTGGAGTTACTGCGACCGGAGCCGTCTTTCACAGGCCTCGAAGATGCACTCAGGAAGTAAGAGATTTTATCAAAATCGTAGTAAACCCTCTCAATCCTGTCATCTGACTCGCCCCGGTTTGCTGATTCCGCTTCCACTTGCGCCCTGCCCGACGAAGGGTCTGTCATCAAAGACATGTACTGATGAAGAAAGCTGTAGAAATACTCCGGAAAAGCTTTATTTTTCCAAAAGTTCAGGTATTCTTCAGCAGAATATCTCGACTCTGGCTCAAGCTGAATCATGTGGAGGATCATCTCTCGGATCTCCGGGTCCTCAATTTTGACCAGCTGGCTGTGTTGCGGACTGTATTCGCCTTTGCGGTATTTATACATCTGGCTTAGGGTGAAGATGGGCGCTTCTAGAAACAGCTCTGCAATCACGCAGCCAGCACTGAATATATCCATGGCCCAGTTGAGACGCCTATTCCCTGGTTCCTCACCGGCCTCGAGGAACCGCTCAGGGGCCAGATAGCACGTTCGTCGACCTGAGGTATCAAAATAAAAAGAAAAGTCTGCAGGATTGTCCTGCGGCAAGAATGTGGGCTTGAAAGACGAGGAGAAGTCTGTGAGGTACAGCCAATTCCATGATGTCACCAAGATGTTCTCTGTCTTGATGTCGCCATGGAAAACATCCAATGAGTGACAATCCCGAAGAGCACATAAAAGTTGAAATGCAATCCATTTCTTCTCGATTTCTTCTGGAAATGGTCGAGTGCTACCGAGGTCAGAAAATTTCTGGCTGATAATATGTACGAAGCATACCTCATCCGGTCATATAGAGAGCTGTGAATATATTGGCGAACCAGATAACCCCCGGTGCCGGTCTCCAAAATTCTTTGATGGCTCAAAGCATTTGGGACATCAGAAAGTAGCTTGCGCTCCCCTAGTACGCTGTCAGAGTATATCCAGGGCTGTTGCACGGCAAAAACAAACTCACGAATGATGGCTTTGACATAGGACTCTAGCTTCATGCTGGGGTAAGGCTTCATGATTACCTTTACAAGAACGAGGCCATTTTGCTGTCTTGCTCGGATACTTTTCATGAACCGGCCGCCACCCATAGACCTCTCATACATCAGGTCTGACAGCTCGGGGATATCTATCCCAGCCGAACCCGTTGAAAGGGTTGTGAGGGAGTAGCCTTGCCCCATAGTGTCGCGACGACCTCATCTCAAGAGCTAACAAGAATCACGAATTTCATCCACTAAGAGCAGATAGAGCTTCAAAATAATCTCCGAGACACAAGCCTACAACGTTGATAGAGTTGATATTGATATCGAAACAATCTGTACGCAAACTCTCTGAATAGATACCCACTAACCATCATGTCCTGACATAAGAGTCGGGTGACGGCGAGGACGGAGTCACATGACATTCAGGCGGTGTGTAGCTACTCCTTGCAACGCCCATTGTGCCGTATCAACTGGGCCAAGTCTTCCCCATTAATTGCTTGTTTTTCTTTGGATAGGTCACCAATTTCAGAAAATCTACCTTACCTCTCCAGAAGTAGATCTTGGAGATTCGTTCGTGCGCCGCCGAATGATGTTCCTAGAGTTTACCAGCAAATTACATCTTCCCCCGCATCTTGAAGTTGAAGAGTCCTTTCGAAGGTTAACCGTTTAAGATCCTCAAGTGGTCTAACATCAAGATTCAAGCTAGCACCGCAAGTTAACTAAAGTACGGAGTAGATTAGTCTTTGGCGTCCAATCAAACAGTTTCGTCAGAGAGACAGCTGGGCCGTCCTTCTCCCTGAGTTTCCCACCCTTTCAACAAAATAGGAACGACTTGAATGAATTTTTGCAATTCGGCTCCTGAATTATGGGTCACTTCGCCTGGTGTAGGCTATAAGAAGGCCAGTGACAGTGTCAAGGGCTTGAACTGAATTTCTCTCACCGACACAATTAAACGACGGACCTACTGATCGTCGGCGACATAACGTCATTTTTGGTTATTGTAGGACACTTCGATCGCGTCGCGACCGTTTCGGGGAGGGCAAAGTAGCCGGTTGTCGCAAGACTCGAAAAAGCATTTGCGAAGGAGACTGAACGATTGCTTCCAACCAGCGTCCATCAGGATGGATGCGACGGCAACACCTGTCTTACCGTCTAGCGACGAATATCCAGAGATTCCTATTATCGATGATAACGAGAGTCTTGCCGAGGTGATTCGGAAACTAGGGAAGTAAGTTCAGCATGCACTTGCCCAACCTGTATCGGCGGGTCTAACTTGGCATGTCACCAGTTACCTCAATGTAGCTGTACCTGATGTTGCATGTACATTTGAGCAGCTGAGATCTTCTGCCTATGGACTCAAGCTCCGACTCCTCATAGGCTCTCTGGCCGAGAATTCACACAATCCTTGGATTATCTCTGCTTTGATGTAAGTTGAGACCGAATTTATCCTGCAAAAGAACCACTGCTGAGGATCGCTCGTATCAGGATCTTGAAATGGCAGTTAAACAACGAAGACAACGACTCCGATTGGGGGTTGAGCGAGACTCGGGGCTATGCGTGTGAATACGTCGCCTGGCAGTTTCTTTGTCACCTCACACGACGAGAGATGATAGATGTACTGCTTGAGGAGCTTCCCTCTCCCAGACGAGACTCTACAACAATCTCACAGGCCGAGCAAGGTGCATCTGGACTTGGGTCAATCTCCCATGAAGATGAAGGCAACGAGGCAGAAGGTGAAAGGACTCCGCTATTGTTGAGCTCTTCCTCGTCCCTCTACCGATTCTTTGTCGGCAAAAACCACCGAGGTGACTCTTACAATCCGGGATCCCGGGGCTCGTATTATGATGATCCCGAACTTCATTCCTTATCGCCCTTTTTTGGTCTCAACGCTCTGGAAATCGCAACAATCGCCCACGCTAAAAAGTTTCTCAGCCAGAAGCCTGTTCAAAGGGTGATAGACGATATCTGGAACGGGGAGATTGTTTTTTGGGACTCATTAAGTGTACATTCTAAGAAGAAGCCTCAGTTTTTCAACAAAAGGTAAGACATAATCTTCCAGGCATTTACTGTTCACTAATATTTTTGCGCTTCGCGCTACAGGACTGCGGATCCATACTCGAGATTACGAGTTCCAAGGTATCGAAAAGCGTTTGAGGCCGCTTTTTTTGTTTCTTTCTTGTTTCTATACTACACAGTCCTTGTTGAGAGAAAACCTACCGGCATAGGCATTTTCGAGACGTTGATGTATGTCTGGATAGCTGCCTTTGCTTATGATGAACTGAGTGGCATGGCCGACGCGGGGATGCTCTTCTACCAGATGGATTTTTGGAGCCTCTGGAACTTGGGTATCATTGCCATTGGGCTCGCCTTTGTTATTGCGCGTGAGTCATTCGCCCCTGGAACAATAGCTGGGCCGGTAGCTCTTCCGCGAAGGCGACAAGTATGCATCGCTGTTCCGGTCTCCTTACTGATCTGGGCTCGCAGGTATCGTTGGACTGGTCAAGGAGAGCGATTATATCACGGACTTATCATTCGACATACTGTCATTGGAGGCTTTGTTTTTGGTTCCAAGGCAAGGCTTCAGCTATCACGACGATTGATTTGACGCTTCAGCTCACAACGTTGACTAACTCGAGCGATTCACAGGATTTGCTCACTAGTGAGCTTGAACCCGTACTTTGGCAGCTTGGTACGTCGGACTACCTTCTTCATGCTGGGAAACCACCTTCTGGAACACATACTGACAAGCTGCTGCGCATAGATACCTGTTTTGAAAGAGATGGTACCGCTCTCAATATCTCGGGGTACGCCGATTTGTGCAAGGCTGATTGATATGTTCTAGACCAAAGCCTTTTTCAGGTTCCTTCCTGTGGTCGTCGTTTTGTACATTGGTGAGTAGCTGAAGGGCTCAGGTCACGTCGAACTATGCCTCGTGCGAGCTGAACTTCCTGACAGGGTTCCTGACGACATTCACTATGCTTGCCCGTGACCGACTGTCTCTGCGGCAAATGTCATGGATTCTTGTGAAAGTATTCTTTGGGTATGTCGGTGAAGATACCTATTTCCGACCGCTCTTTTGACTGACAATGCGAGGCAGATCGAGTGTCTTAGGATTTGTACGCTTCTTCCTGGTTGTTCTGTGGTAGAAGAACATTCTTTACTGACGGTGGCTTGATCGATTGGCTATTAGGACATCGCATATGATGTAAGTCTGTTGCTCTAAATGGCTGCCATCCACGATGTGACAGGATGCCGACGGGTTTGGCAGAATTGATAGGCTCTCGTGTTAAGATAGCTAACGCGCTAATTTCTTAGATTTCCCCGATTTTTGGCTACAGTTTGATGTGAGTTTGACAAACTTCTCCTACTGCGCCACACGAACCATTTGGAAAGTCACCGCATACAGTTTTAATCACGTTCAAGCTTGAAGTGGCTATGAATCTCGTCTTTCTTTTCTATTTCTTCTTTTTCTTTTAATTGGTTCGTTTGCTTTTTGTCTTCAATTTCGAATTATTATTATTTTTTCTTTCCCGGGTTGTTGCTGGGGTTGTGGTGTGTGGGGTTGGCGCAGTTAGACGCCCGCCACCACTCACCCCCCAAACGAGCCGCCTGACAATTGGATATACACGAAGCTTTCTGAAGGAACTTCGAAAGTGGAGAGAGAAAGAAGGATGGCAAAAAGCACAAAACGAAGAGATGACTAATGCCCACACTCAACAGGCTCTTGTTCGTGTCAATGACAAATTTGTTATTGATCTCCTCTCTGGTTAGCTTGATGAGCATGAGTCTAGAAGGGGTGCGTTTATTTCGACTTGCTTTGGAATCTCTTATGCAGATTGCTAAATCAACCTGCATATAGGTCATGGCTCATGCACGGGAAGAGTATCTTTTCCAGTTCGTAGCACCCCTGTCGCGCCTACTGATTCGATCTCCAACAGTCGTTAATGTGTTGCCAATAGGTTATCCATTTACGTCCTAGAAAGCAACAACTCTAGGAGACTAACTTATTTTATGCCACCTTTGGTAAGTCCTATCGTGGCTAACCTAACCCAATGAGCACCGCTTGGCCATTAAGCTACCGACTTTGGCTTGGTTACTCATATTAGACTTTATACCAATGCTAAACGGCGCAGAACCTCATTCCACTTCTCTGCATTCGGCCCCTAAGGCTGTTTCTGTCCGCCGGGCATATCCGTCGAGTTCGCATCGTTCTTCTCCGGGCAACCCACCTTCCTTTTGTTGCCTTGATCTGGGCTTTTGAGTCTAGCCGCCGTTATGTCTCGCAACGACACAATCAATTTCCCCCTACTCAAGCGACTGGACAGCCCACCCCTTCCATACAGGCTAACTTCCCTTTCTCCACGCACCACGCTCCGCTCCATGGCTCCACAGTCCATACTTCGCAGCTGGGTTGTGGGAAATCCAAGGGGTCGACTAACGCGGCTCAGCATCCGGAAGAAGCCCGCGGAGCGTGTGGACTGTCCCCAGGTGAGGCCGGGCGTAATGACTTGGCGGATATGATCGACGAGCTGGAACGATTGCGCACCCAAGTGGACCGCGTGGCAGCTACAGTAGCTTTCCACCAACGAAATCGACTGTGAGACCGTGGAGCAGTAATTAGAGCAGAAAATAAGAGCATGCTAGATATTCTGAGGCTAGTTACTTCGTCGACTAGTTTCAGATGTCCATTTGAACAGACCACGACCTAAATTGATAGACACACGCACTGACTGGATGGCTGGCGCCATGATCTAAAAGACTAGCGCGAGCACCGGCCACCGACAAGTCTGACTACTAATTATGGTTCAAGATGTGGCCTTTGGATGTCGTTATTATTGCTTAGATGCCTTGGTATATGCAGATAGTGTCTGTGGATAGAAAACAAGTAAATATGTATAAAATTATGGAAACCCGGTAGATAACTGTCGGCCATTACCGTCTGCCCCTTAAGTCTGTTCTTATCACGCCTTTGTTGAAATTCCTTTCTTAACCCTAACAGGTATGCCTGAGTCATTCCCGTCTTTTGAAGATTTTCATGATCTCCCTTGGCATTGCAAGTATATCTATCTTTACTACATGAGATGAAGAGTATTGGCCCCTGGAGAATTAATCAAAGACTGAGTCATTTGCCTTGAGGTAACTAGTCCGAGCGCCATCATCCTCAAATCAACAGGTACCTTCTAGTATAGATAAGGTATAGAGTCACTTTTGGTAATTGAAACATTTACTTGGCAGTCTGGTTGTGAAGAGACACTATCAGTAGTAAAGGTACTTTGTAGGCAATGCCCCTCTTTTCCCTGTTCCTGAGCGGCTCGACCAGGTGCCTGCTTCTTCGTCTTCGTCTTCCTCTCTTCTCTCCCCATCGGCAACAACGTCTTCTGCATCAACTTTTGCAACCATGACCAACCGCTTTTCAGTCTCCCAACATCACATCCTGCAGGACTCCCTTGTTTCTTCACACTCTGGCTTCTGTTCCCAACTCTTGATTTCTGAGATTCCGCAGCTGTGCCAATCACACCAGGCGACACGCACTGCTCATTTGCCAAGCAAGGTACCAGACTGTCGGGTCGCAACTAAACCTCTTTGATGCTCGTCTCACAGCTGGATAAGACGAAATGAGTGACCAGGCGGCGATGATCGGGGGAAACCAAGGTGGCAGTGGCATTCCCTCGCCCCCCAGACACTAGGAGGACGCGGTTATTCCAGTCGCAGAATGTGAAGAGAGAACGCTGAAGCACTTATCAAATTATTCTACCCATCCCGTCCTACCAACTGGTCTTCCTTCACTCTCATGCAACCCCCCGGTCCTGTGGCCTGCTAAGATAGGTATTTTCCCTCTCTCATCACCAATCCATTTCTCTGCCCCCTCTTTCTATTGCTTTTTTATTATTATTACTTGTTTTCCATCTGAATTATTCCTTTTCAGACCCTGTCGGAGCACAGTACCGTACAGCAGGCCCCAGTGGGCTGCCTGTTTCTCCACCAAGCGTTGCCCCCTCAAATCCTCAGGAACATGCGTCAAAATTAATAATTTGACAACTCGGGCTGATCACACATTTCCGGCGCTAAGTCATTGTGCACAAGTCTCCATCGTTGCGCCTATCTGAATGTTGCAGACATGGCCTGCAATAATCAGTCCAGCCCGGCCCTGGCCAGCTAGCTTTCCCACGACCCCCTTCATAGTCTCTCTCCCTCCTCCACCGCATCCTCTCTTCTCTCCCCGTCCAAGTCTGCCTTGCCCACTCAGGCGTCAAGGTAATTGCTTTCCTTGTGTCTACTGCGCCGATGCGGCGGGAAATGTACACAGGCGAGCGTCATATGGCTGAATCTCCTGTCGTCCTCTCAGCCGCTACACATGTTCGCCGCAATACTTACCCTGCAACAGCATTGCTGTTGAGTCAAAATACAGCTTTATATAATTTACATCCTTTCGTCTTGTTTCTTTGATATTAATATCTTTTTCCATCCGCCTGAGGTCTTGACTGTGAGGTTGCAAACAGATCCGACTCAATTTAGCCGGAGTTTGGAAAAGAACAAGTCAAGTGATTCACAGCTCCAGACAACATTTCTGCTTGCGATTGTGACAGAACAACTTCTGGTCATGAATTGGACCTCCGAATCCTTCTCGTCCGCTTCAGCCTATGTTCCCTCTTCATCTGATGACAACTCGATGATGATAGAGCCAACTCACGGTTACGCGACTGAGGCCTTCGCGCGTGCAAACTATCCCAGGAGTTCACAGCCACCTACTGGACTTGGAATCACTTACGTTGGTATGGAGGCTCAGTTCAGTCAGATGGGACTTTGCTCTGCTCCAGAAACACTGTCCCAACCGACGACTGACTGGCCTGATCAATTGATGCCGTCCGTTTTCGAGTCCTGTCTGGAGATTGAGAACCTTACCGCTGGGGCATGCTACGAATCCTTCCCTGTTCACCATGATGTGTCCGCCTCTCCCCACAGCCTTTATAGTCCCCAAACCCTAAGCGCATCACCGAGTTACTGTTCGACCTTGGATGTGGGAAATCAGGATACAACGTGCAGCCAGCCGTCCCATAGGTGGCCGGGTACGCCTTGTTCGGACAACACCACTCCTTTCGAGGGATGGTCCCATGTCAAGCAGGAATATGACGACTGCCCGGATCCACTTCTCTACTCTGAACCGAGCGATGCGCCTGGAGTCTGTACGTCCAGAGCAATACCCCAGCTGATGGTGAACGACACCTTTGCAGTCACAGCATCCCCTGAAAAAGAGGAGGGCGACACCGCTCTTAAGCCTGATCTTATATCAGAAGACGCCGTGGGCCACGGTCAGACGGCAACAATGCCTCAGCTCACCGCTCAGGCAGGCACAACGACATCAAATCATATTGACTCATGCAAAGTGCCCTCTGCTAACGGCCTCGTCTGTACCGTGTGTGGCACCCGCTTCACTCGACGCTCAAATTGCCGGGAACATATGAAAAGACACGATCCCAACTGCAGAAAACTCTACCCGTGCGAGGCGTGTGGAAAGACTTTCGGAAGAAGAACAGACCTGAAGAGACACGTGGATAGTGTAAGTCGACTTGGCCGGCTCGCTCTGTCTATTGCTAATACACGCGGAAAAAAGATTCATCATGGACTTCGAAAATTCGGTTGTGACCAGTGTGGCCGACGTTTCAGCAGGCAAGATACTTTGGCAAGGCAAGTTTGCACCTTGTGCCCCATCTTTAAACCAGCTCAGTTCTAAGTTCTAACACGGGCGCTTTTCAACAGACATAATGCATATGGTTGCCGGCAAAAGTCTCGAAGATCCAGTCCCAAGAAAGGCAAGGAACCTACCGGTTCCCCCGGCCAACTCAGTTCTTCTGGCTCGCCAGACATACATTCTCAACCCAGCAAATGATTTTGGATCGGCATCTGTCAAACAATTGGTGATTTCGAGCTCGACACGGCATCCCTGAAGAGACAACGACCTGGCCACGCAATTTGCGTTGACCGCATATTGCCGGTGGCCTACATACGACCTCTTAAAGTCTTCGTTTGCGAGGCTACTGCAAAGGTTCACGATCGACACTGCATACATTCTCAATAGAATAAGGAATACCCCGGAGCATTTGAGCATTTATGGGAGGCTGTTTTCTATGGCATTTTTCACTTACGCGAACGGTAGCAGAAGGCAAACCGAATATATACCGGCATTCTTTTCTCTCCATACTGATCGATTTTGTTTCTTTGATTGCTTGAATCTCATTGGCGAAGGGCACAAAGCAATTTTTTAGGCTGAGAATAACCGGCATAGCATAACATGTAAAGATAGGGGACCTGGCGTTGACCACTGCGAGGTATACGATTCGCGGGAAGCATTGATATTTCTGACCTTTAGCATCAGTTTAGACACAGCATCTGTCATATTTCAGTCCACTCAGCCAAAAGGGTGTCTAGACAACCATCTCCAGCTAGTAGGGATGATAGCAGTAGGCTCAACACAGGAGAGATACAACAGCATCTGCTTAGTTCAATCCTCGCGTGAGAGCACTGATTCACTGCAACTCATGACCCTCTCGACTTCGGAGTTCGGACCATCTGGCAGCCTTAGAGCTAGTTAACATATCATAAAAGGTCAAGATGTTCGTGCTACGTAGATAGGTAATTCCACTTTTGACAAATTCCACAGAATTCGGGATATTGTGGATGACCGGAAAAACTGAACTTGATCGCCGACGCCTTGGGGCTTTTCCTCTGACTGTGGCTCCGCTCTCGGATTTGGAATCTGCAACAAACAGTTCACTGGTGTGAACTGCAGCGAGCCAAATATCGTATCCTGGTTGCTGAAAGGAGTAAATACTAGTCTTGGCTTAATAATAGCGGTGATTTGTCTACTGATCTACTCTGTACCCAGCACTTCCAGTCTCAAATCACGTCCATCCTCATGTCGAGACTGACGTGATTCTGAGCGATGGGTCTAGAGTCTAGACTCATATAGGAATGTTCGCCCAAGCACCGAATTAGCCGATCGTTATATCAAGACGACGGAATCGGCATAGTGTAGACAGGCTGAATATGCTAGAGTTCATTTCCTTTGATACAGCAATCAACTTATCTTGTGCCCAGTCAGGCATGATTGTATCAGATACTCCTCCCGTTGGCAGTGGGGGTTATTGAAAATTCACCGAAGTACTCTGGAGTCGAATCTTTCCTTGCCTGTCATCGGAGGACAGGAGATTCGGAGTTCGGGGCTCACTACACGCCTAGATAGTCTAGTAAGGTACTTTCTCCGTAGACTAGTCCTTACACTACCGTTGAGCATTCCCCTACATGGACAATGATCTGCTGCTAAGCTGGAGTATCAGTTGTCACCTAGACTATGGCTTGTCAGACCACTGCATGTGAATACTAAATAGACCACATTTAGCCGATAATCCGGCAGTGAGAGTGCGAGCTCATCTTCCGCTGCCATACTCAATAATCCATACTTCGTCTTCGTAGTAGATCGTCGCATAAGTTACAGTCAGGGGAGGGGAGTTACCTCTCCGTCCGTACTGTCTGAAGCAATGTAACCCAAGACATTACGGAGTACAGCGTGCTTTACTGACGACCGGCTGAGAACATTGGGATCGCTCAATCGAGCCCCTGCTGCTCCAACAGGCAGCAAGATCCTGCTAGGAATGAGTCACGACAACCATTCATCACGTAGTGTAGTGACCGCACAATCGGTTGATGGAAATATATCTTTAGTTTGTGCAGTTATTTCGGGGACAATTAATATATGAAGACATGTGGGTTTAACAGGCCATGACTACCTACTTGATAGCTGGAGATATGCACACGCCTCCGCTCTTTCTTCATTGGTTAGTATGACCATTATGACTCCGGACATTGCCGCATTCGAGTACTTTCGCTGTCCATATCACCTGATCAGGGTGGCCATCCAGAGAGGAATTCTATAGGATTGCATAACAGGTAGTATGGCAGGATCCCTGTTTGCCCGGGTGAGTAAGCTGTTCGTCACATGGGAGTCTGCATCAGGTGGCAATTATTCAGGTTGTCTTGGGCTTATTATTCACTTTTGGAGGACAACAGATGGTGTATCGGATCTGATGAGGACAGGAATGAGAGAGTATAGCAGTACTAAAAAGAGTCGACATAAGGGAGGGATGTAGGAATTTCATCAAATGCTTGCTCAATGACGGACTCGTACATAGCAGGTAGATGCACTGTGATATACTTTGATAATAATAAGCTCAGTCAGTCATTAACCAAGGAACCGTTCCGTTGAGATGCGGGGAGTCAATAATAATGAAAAACAATGATAATCACAGCTGATTTGGTGGCGGATTTGTGAATTCTGCCCATGTTCGCCTCACTGCTTTCGAACCGTGGGCGGGGTTTTCCTTCCTACGACTACGAGTAACCAAGGGCGTACAAAACCGTACAATCGTCAGACGCTTTTTCAGAACTCTCTAAAGCCTCTCAATCTTCAGGCAAACTATCAAATTAAGTATATTGTCCAGACACATACCAAGATGGCAGCCACTACATCAACCACTGCTCCCCCAAGAATCACGGCGGAGAATGTCGCCACTCTCTTCCCCGAAGTTGATACATCGCTGGCTCGGGAGGTTTTCCCCTCGACAACGGAGGACTCCGCCAAAGACAGCGAAGAGCTCGCTGGCTACGATGAGGAACAGGTCCGTTTGATGGACGAAGTATGCATTGTTCTAGATGACGATGATAAGCCCATCGGCAGTGCCAGCAAGAAGGCTTGTGAGTGTCTCAATTCCTTGTTTGTCTGTCGGGTGTCTCCCAGAAATAGTCTACTAACCAGTGTGATGGATAGGCCATCTCATGACCAATATCGACCGGGGTCTTCTCCACCGTGCATTTTCAGTTTTTCTTTTCGACTCTAACAACCGCCTGCTATTGCAACAACGCGCTTCCGAGAAGATCACTTTCCCCGATATGTGGACGAACACCTGCTGCTCTCACCCACTGGGTATTCCCGGCGAGACCGGTGCCGAGCTCGAGGCTGCTGTGCAGGGTGTGAAGCGTGCCGCGCAGCGAAAACTGGACCAGGAGCTTGGAATCAAGGCGGAGCAAGTACCTCTGGAAAAGTTTGAGTTTTTCACGAGAATTCACTACAAGGCGCCCAGTGATGGAAAATGGGGCGAGCATGAGAGTATGTACCTGATGCCTTGATGGCTTCTGAATTCGCTTTTGCAGTTGCTGACACAAATTCAAGTCGACTATATCCTCTTTATTCAAGCAGATGTCGATCTGGACGTGAACCCTAACGAAGTCCGCGATACGAAATATGTCAGCGCTGAGGAATTGAAGCAGATGTTCAACCAACCAGGCCTCAAATTCACGCCCTGGTTCAAGCTGATTTGCAATTCGATGCTGTTTGAGTGGTGGAGTCACCTCGGCACGGCGGGCCTGGACAGGTACAAGGGGGAGAAGGAGATTCGCCGCATGTGAGAGGTCTGCACAACGAGGACGGTGAAAGATTCTTTTGTTTATAGCCAGCACTATCTGGCACTTTTAATATTCTGTTTGGAGAATAGCATGATACCATACCATGGCATGAGCCAGTCACTTTATAACATGATTCCTCAATAAGGAGCCAATCGATGTTCTTTTGAATTTACAGAACTCGACAATGTCATTATTTTGTTGTTTCATGGGCAACCATTAATTCGCCTTGCGGGCCATAAAAGCTACGGATGACGAGCATCGAATCATGCACCTCTACCCCAAAAAGAGCCGACTGCAGCTAACGTCGAGTCTCCGCTCCAGTGACAATAAACAAGATACAGCAGGCGAAAATCACCACTCCAACCACAGTAAAAGTCAGCTGCGTTCTCCACCCACTCTGTACCAGGGCCGCCTTCCGACTATATTTCACCACCGTCTGGATATA
The DNA here is from genome assembly GCF_018404265.1 of Aspergillus viridinutans. Taxonomy (NCBI): domain Eukaryota; kingdom Fungi; phylum Ascomycota; class Eurotiomycetes; order Eurotiales; family Aspergillaceae; genus Aspergillus; species Aspergillus viridinutans. The sequence continues at coordinate 595,547 of NW_025091225.1, read as the reverse complement.
GTTCCCGAACCCGTTAACAAGACAAGTCAGACTCAGAACCCAGAAGATAACACCCAGCGGAAGGGCCAGGTGGCGTTCAAGACCCGTTGGTTGAGAACGGAAGTGGAACGAAATGATGATCGCTATCGAGACAACGGCGAGGTACATGGATAGCCGGAGCCAGGAGAGGAATGTGCGCTCATTTGCGCAGTGATCTCGAGCATCGGAGGCGACGTTCTCAAATAAGAGAGCTCCGAAGAGCGGGCGGCTGAGAAAGAGGTGTTTCCTATCCTCAAGGTGCCTGGAGCATTGGGTTAGTTGGGTAAACTCTGGCCAAGGGATGCTGTCAAGGCGGCCGGAGAAGACAGAGCAGGAGTACGGCGGTCTCGAACCTGCCTGAATCCTTTCCCTGCTTCGAGTAAAATGAGGGCGTCGCATACGTAGGGTCTTACTTACTCCTCTACTATCACTGGATCCGAGTTGGTCACGTTAATTATCGGATTGTACCGTGGCCGTAGAGAGGATGGATCCTGCCCTGCCGTGCTTTCAGGCATATCGAGTATGAATTGAATTCTCGCAAGAGAACCTTCGAATAGGTGATTTTCATCCAGGGGCAGCTATGAAATTCATGGCGAGGAGATAGCCACCATTCCTTCACAGTGAAGTAGGATTAATTAACACTTGAGTCCAGTTATTGACAGATCCGATGATAGGAGCACGTGATATGTATCTGCTAGTCCACTTTGAGACTGATGTCATGTGTCAACTCACGCCCTGCAATTGATTGAGCTCTGCCGACGTCATCTTCAGTTTGATTTGTCTATCGGTCTCCAAAGTCGACAGCAAGTATGGGACTCCATATGGACCTTTGTTTGGGTGCTGATCAACCACTCAATAATCGAGAGCTTATGTCTTGCGGCCAGCGTTATGGGATGATTCCGAGTGGAATCTATATTGACGTTTGCGGGGTTCACCGTACGAGCAACAACGCAAGAGTACTAAGCATGGACACTTGACATCTGAGGGGCAATTGATCTTGAAGGTACTCCTTACTCGTGCCTCTGTATTAGAAAATGGCACTAATAAGATATTGTTGGTTCCAAAGTCAATTGGTAGACTACGAGATGAGTCATGACTGGTGCACTTGGACGGCGTCAAAAAGGCAGTGGGGCCCTTTCAATACCCGGTCCTCGCAACTTTATTCCTGATCTTCTCTCATCGCCGCGGGCGGTCATCGAGGCGAAGTCTGCTAATAATCTAGCTCCCCCAACGCCGTTCATTCCGCTCCCAATCATGTATTTCAATGGAGGACTGAGGACGCTTCATTTTGAGAACTGGGACCGGGTGGATGACAGCGGCTGCGTATCTCAGCATCCTTCGGATAGACTCGGTAATTGACAGCTTAATTCTCTGCCTCTAAATAATTGTCAGCATGGTTCGCACTCAAGGCAGTCGCTCGCTCAACGCAGACGAGCAGACATTCTACGGTCGTTACATGTCAAGTTCCCCTCTGGCGGAAACGGCAATTGCTCGAGATATTGAAAATTATGCGGGTAACGAAGGCTCAATAACTACCACCGAAGACGATGACCACTCCGAGGTGTCGACAGTACGTGCGATCAATAGTCAGCCCGGCACTGCTCCCCATTCTTTAGTTGGCTCTTACCAACGCCCCAGCTTTTTCACCACTGTATCGCATAGCACAGTTGTTCCGCACCGAGGAGAGCCAGAATGTCTTTCGTGGAGGGAACGCGACCAGGCAATCGAAGAGGAAAGACGTCTTTTGACTGATAATCATATTATTTCGGATGATATCAGAACACATGAGCACAACGGACAACGGCGCAGATTTAGCGGCCTTCTGTCCCGCAGTCTCAGATCAAAGTCTCCCGAGCCTGTAGATTCACTGGAGTCTGGCAGTGGAGTGGAGAGGCCGGAGAGGACGGAAGCTGCTGCTGTACCGACAGAAGCTACCTCTCTGCTTGGAGCTGGGAACGGTGGCCGTGACTATAGCTTGAGAGATGCTGAAGCGATTGATCGAAAGTGGGAGGAAGCAGTGGTTGCTGGTCTGATACATACAACATGGAAGCGAGAAGCTCTGGTGATAAGCAGATACGCTGCTCCGCTTACTGTTACCTTTCTGCTTCAGTATTCCCTGACGGTAGCGAGCATATTCACACTGGGTCATCTGGGCAAGAAGGAGCTAGGTGCTGTTAGCTTGGCAAGTATGACTGCAAATATCACCGGCTACGCAGGTTCGTCTGTTTCCTCCATTCTACGTTAATATTATCATTCTAATTTTGCCATGTAGTCTACCAAGGTTTAGCAACCAGCTTGGACACTCTTTGTTCGCAGGCATACGGATCTGGAAGGAAGAAGCTTGTTGGTCTGCAAATGCAGAAGATGGTCTTCTTTCTTTGGACTATTACCATTCCTATTGCAATTATTTGGTTTTTCGCCAATATGATTCTCTTGAGAATTGTTCCGGAGAAAGAGGTCGCCGAATTGGCAGGTTTGTACCTGAAGGTGGTTGCTCTGGGTGCGCCGGGGTACGCTTGCTTTGAGAGCGGGAAACGGTACATGCAGGCACAGGGATTGTTCTCGGCATCTCTCTACGTTCTGTTGATTTGTGCCCCTTTTAATGCATTCATGAATTGGTTCCTCGTCTGGGTATGACCCCTCCAATCAGTTTCTCGCATAGTTTGGTCGGACTTGACTGACTCCTAACTAGAAAGTTGGTTTGGGCTTCGTTGGTGCACCCATCTCGGTCGCCATTACCGATTGGCTAATGCCATTCTTCCTGTTCCTCTATGTGTACTTCGTTGCCGGCTCAGACTGCTGGAGTGGTTTGACAAAGCGTGCTTTCCGGAACTGGGGTCCGATGATCCAGCTTGCACTTCCCGGACTGGTCATGGTGGAGGCCGAATGCCTTGCCTTTGAAGTCTTGACTCTGGCATCGTCATGGCTTGGCACAACTCCCCTCGCTGCGCAGTCGATCTTGTCCACAATCTCGAGCATTACGTTCCAAATCCCGTTCCCTGTGTCTATCTCCGGCAGTACTCGCGTCGCAAATCTCATCGGTGCAACGCTTGTGGATGCCGCGAAAACTTCCGCGAAGGTGACCATGGGAGGTGCGGTCATCGTCGGTCTGTTGAACATGATCGTTCTCTCATCGCTGCGCCATTATATTCCCCTTCTGTTCACTTCAGATGAGGAAGTAATCCGGCTCGTAGCTGGAGTTCTACCTCTCTGTGCAGCGTTTCAACTTTTTGACGCCCTCGCGGCTAACTGCAATGGTATCATGCGCGGTATCGGAAGGCAAGAAATTGGAGGTTATGTCCAGCTGTTTTCATACTATGCCATTGCCATGCCGATCAGCTTTGGCACAACTTTCGGACTGAATTGGGGTCTGTTTGGTCTCTGGTCCGGTGTCGCTATTGCGCTTTGTCTTGTCTCCATCATCGAGGCAATCTTCCTCACTCGGGCAGATTGGAATAGGGCTGTGACTGAAGCCCTTCGGAGAAACGCGATGTCATAAATGTCCTTGAGTAGTTGATACTACATGATTGATGATGCATATGACATGCTGCCTCGCCCATATCAAAATTGGGAATGTATAAATGGACTTTAGAAGGATTAATGAGTATTCGGTTAGAGCCTTCATATAGGAGGATAAGGATTTAACACTGCTGTCTCGTCAAGAATTTAGACCTTTAGATATATAGTATCAAATTGAGAAGAACCAGGCCTTTACACCTTTTAATTTCCGCCTCGTACTCATAAATGTGACACATTAACGGTATATGCAATACACAATCATCCTAGTACTCCAGAATCGCCCAAGTCTGCTCATCAACAGTCGAGAAAATAACACCAGCAGTAAGTAACTCCTCACCAGCCCGTGCTACATCCGGCATGGGCAGATTCAATTTGGCGGCAATCAATTGAGCGTGAAGACCCTCGTTGCTCTGAGGCTCGGTCTTCAAGAGATTATAGACTCTCCGAGCGGCAGGACTCATAGCAGGGAGATTACTGTTGCCTGCACTGTAGTCATTTGCACCACCCATCGCGGCATCCGCGCCGACCCCAGTACCAGCAGCGCCGCCAGCGGCTCCACCACCAGGAGGACCACGCGTAAAGAACAGATGAATCGCAGCGGCCTCGAGAAGATGGCAGTGCACCTCGTTGAGGTTCGTCGTCGGCCGTACACAGTGCGCTCCCACGTATCGCTTATTCCCGAACGACTTGATCTTCCCAAACACCTTTGCGTAGCCGTTCAGCTCGACCTGGTTCTTCCCGGTGCCGGTTCCCTTCCCATCATCCGTCTCCATCGTGTCGGCGGTCTGTGTGTCTATCCACTGCTTCACTTCAATCTCCCCTGTACCATCATCGATCTTGTATGTGACGTTTGTGCTCTGTGAGCTGATGTTGCGGACTTGACCAATGAAGCAGACGCTGGCCGCGTCCGCTCCGTCAATCTGGAAGGCGGCTTCGGGGTAGGGTTGTGAGGCGTCGAGCGCTTGTTTGACTGTGATCGGACGAAGGGTGGCATTGTTGTTGTCGCCCTTGGTTTGTATATGTCAGTAAGGCTTCATTCATCGAGCGATGAGCGTGGTCTGAGATTGCCGCCTTGTTTGATACAAACTGGGAGGCATAGCTCATTGAAGCTCCAACTCAGGAATGGCTAACAAAGGACAGGGAGCAGAATACCTTTCCGCCAGCTGGACTGTTCATTTCTCCAGGCATGAAGCCACCACCGCCTCCACCTCCGTATGAGTTGTTGCCATAATTGTAACCCCCGTCTGGCAGAGGAGTCAGTCAGGCCTTGAAAACAAGAGATTACCGATGTAAACAGCGAAGAAGAAGCTCTACTTACCCATTTTGTACTAATACTCAAAAACTCCGCTCTGAATACCCACCGGGGGAAAGCTATCAATTATCACCGTGAGAAGTAAAGCGCTTCATCACTTCTCCGAGAGGGCTGTCATTTTACCTCTTCGGGACGTGTTGGACGCGTCGCGGGGCGGACGGTGTTTGTCCTGTTTGCAGCGAGCATGGACTGCAGTAAAACTGGAACAGAGTTTGTTGGCTCATCACCGCCTTGGGATTTTCTCCGCCGCTAAAACGAAAAAGTGAGATTGCTAGATTTGTTCTGGTCGGAAGGAGACGAGAGGCATTCTGGATTTCGATTTCGCCCTTGCAAGACATAGTTGGACGGAAAGGGTTTTCTGTTTCATCTTACATCTTACAATTTTGATGAAAGTCGAATCGTGAGTGGTTCCGAGCTTCAAAATATCTTCTCCCGCCCTTGGGCGACTTCAAGCAGCTTTTTTTTCCCCATATTTTGTTTAGGAGCGACCTGGGCCAGCTGCGCAACAGAATCTCAAGATGCCTCGCCGCGCGGCATCCCCAGCGATGTCGGAAAATGAGTTCGACATCACAGGCGCCCTCTTCCAGAATGACAGCGACTCCGACAACGAACAGCCCTCGGCCAAGTTCAAGCGGCAGCCCCCGAAGAAGGTTCCCTCGCAGGCGCTCGACTTCCTCGGCGACGTGAATGAAGACGATGATGGTGATGAGGCTTTTATCGCCGAGCGGCAAACCTCTGCCAACCGCAAGGCTTCGAATCTCAAGGGTCGTACTGTGAAGAAGGGCGGTGGTTTCCAAGCCATGGGCTTGAGTGCCAATCTGTTAAGAGCAATCGCTCGGAAAGGCTTCTCAGTACCGACTCCCATTCAGCGCAAGACTATTCCGGTTATTATGGACGACCAGGATGTGGTTGGTATGGCTCGGACTGGTTCAGGGAAGACGGCCGCTTTCGTCATCCCCATGATCGAGAAGTTGAAGAGTCATAGCACCAAGGTTGGAGCGCGTGGCCTGATCATGTCCCCCTCGAGAGAATTGGCACTGCAGACATTGAAAGTCGTCAAGGAGTTGGGCAGAGGTACTGACCTGAAGTCGGTTCTTCTTGTTGGTGGAGACAGCCTGGAGGAGCAATTCGCGATGATGGCCGGCAATCCAGATATTGTTATTGCGACACCCGGTCGATTCCTGCATCTGAAGGTGGAAATGAATCTGGATTTGTCCAGTATCCGTTATGTCGTTTTCGACGAAGCCGATCGACTGTTCGAGATGGGTTTCGCCGCGCAACTAACAGAGATTTTGCACGGTCTTCCTGCAAATCGACAGACTCTCCTGTTCTCTGCCACCCTTCCGAAGTCCCTTGTCGAGTTTGCCCGCGCCGGCCTGCAGGAACCTACATTAGTCCGTCTGGACACCGAGAGCAAGATCTCGCCCGATCTTCAAAATGCCTTCTTCTCCGTGAAAACTTCCGAGAAGGAAGGAGCCTTGCTCTATGTCCTCCAAGAGGTCATCAAGATGCCGACTGGGCCAACCGAGGTTGCGCAACAAAGGAAAGAAGAGAATGCAAGCGCCAGGAACTGGAAGAACAACAAGAGGAAGAGAGCAGAAATGGAGAAGGCTGTCAATACGAAAGAGTCTCCGACCAAGCATTCGACAATCGTTTTCGCTGCGACAAAACACCATGTCGATTATCTTTACTCTCTACTGCGCGAGGCGGGATACGCTGTGTCCTACGTCTACGGTTCGTTAGATCAAACCGCTCGAAAGATTCAGGTTCAAAACTTTAGAACGGGCATGACCAATATTCTCGTTGTCACCGACGTTGCAGCCAGAGGTATTGATATTCCTATCCTTGCGAATGTCATCAACTACGATTTCCCCTCCCAGCCCAAAATTTTTATTCACCGTGTCGGTCGAACTGCTCGTGCAGGGCGCAAGGGTTGGAGTTACAGTCTGGTCCGGGATGCAGACGCTCCTTATTTACTTGATTTGCAACTATTCCTTGGAAGAAGACTTGTTGTTGGCCGCGAATTTGGTGATCAAGTAAACTTCGCCGAAGACGTTGTCACTGGCAGTCTACCCAGGGATGGGCTCTCTCAAACCTGTGAGTGGGTGACCAAGGTCCTGGACGATAATGCCGACCTTGCGGCCCAACGCACGGTTGCTGCCAAAGGTGAGAAGCTCTACATGCGAACCCGGAACTCGGCATCTCTTGAGAGTGCCAAGCGATCGAAACAGGTGGTTTCTTCCGACAACTGGACAAGCATACATCCGCTCTTCCAAGATGAAACCAGTAGTTTAGAGGCCGAGCGAGAGAAGATGCTCGCCCGCATTGGTGGTTACCGGCCGCCCGAGACAATCTTTGAGGTCAACAACCGGCGCGTGGGCAAACACGAGAACGTCGACGCTCTTGATACGATCAAGAGAGTTCGTACCACTCTAGAGTCCAAGAAGAAGCGTGCGCAAGCGAATGAAAAGTCCGAGTTTCCCGAAGACGCTTCCGATGGCGAAAAGGCAGGCACCGAGGCCGAGGAGAACCAGAATGAGGATACATTCTCTGACGAGGAGCACGACGTCCCCACGGGCGTGGCAGATAACATGTCGATGGCATCCGATTCAGAGCTGGAGGTCACCTTCTCGTCATATTCACAATCAAAGGATAACAAGGCGAAGAAAGCCAGCGCTGCATCTTTCCAGAATCCTGAATACTTCATGTCCTATACCCCGAATAACAACTCCCTGGCGGAGGACCGAGCTTACGGTGTGCACTCCGGCACCAACTCCAACTTCGCCCAGGCCTCACGCAGTGCGACCATGGATCTGGCGGGCGACGATGGAGGCCGCGGGTTCGGTGAGGCTCGTACACTGATGCGCTGGGACAAGCGACACAAGAAGTACGTGGCACGACAAAACGACGAAGACGGCTCCAAGGGCACGCGCCTCGTCCGGGGCGAGAGCGGGGCGAAGATTGCAGCCAGCTTCCGGAGTGGACGGTTCGACGCGTGGAAGAGAGGTAATCGTCTCGGCCGCCTGCCTCGGGTGGGCGAGGCCGAGGCTCCTAACCTCTCTGCTGGTCTCAACGCAGCCATCTCAGGCAAGCGGTTCAGGCATCGCAAGGAGCAAGCACCCAAGAGGGCTGATCCTCTTCGCGGTGATTACGAGAAGATGAAGAAGAAGGCTGAACTGGCCAAGGAGCGGGCCATGTCCAAGGCTGGCGGCGCAGCACCCCGTGCCAAGAGCGAGCTGAAGAATACGGACGATATCCGGATTGCGCGCAAGCTGAAGCAGAAAAGACGAGAGAAGAACGCTCGTCCCTCTAGGAAGAGGTAACCGGGAGGTTGAGTTTTCCTCCAGATTCATGTATATACCAGGAATTGCATATGATACCTGCTACAGTATAATTTGTTTCTGTACCAAAGCCCAATTCAGATCATTTCTAGGGAACGACCACGACCAAACTTCTCCGGTGACAAAGTCCTTATGCAGAATATACTCTCCAACATGTATTACCTTCTAGCCCCTTATGCCAAACCATAAAGGTCTCTCAGTAAAAGTGCTAATAAGTTAACACCCCCTTCAATACAGAAGCTCTCACCACCTCATTGAGAAAATGCTACTTAATATTCTACCCAAAAACCCGTGAAGGAGACCCATAGCCCAGGCCTAGAATTCCAAGATATTCCCAGTCCGCTCAAACCCGCCAAGGGAGAATTAGAATGCATATGGATGATCCGGCATCTCCACCAGCTGGACTATTGATTCCGACGGTGAATAGTGGAGCATCTGTGCAGCACTATTGCGTTCTCCGGAAGGCCTCTTCTTTGGTAACTCATTTTCTTTGCTTTTTCTTTGGCAACTGGGAGATCCACACTCCGTCTCCTTCCTGCCACACCGGTCTTCCTTGGTATGGAGGCTGAGGGGAACTGTAGGATTTCACCAACATTGCGTCATAGAATAAGTGTTTGGAGTATACTTATAGAAGTGTTTTGGTATGCTGAGCTTTATATGCCGATCAGGTATTTCAGAGTGCGAATCGCAGTGTGCATCATGTGACGGAAGATCGACTGGTCAGGACAAGGGGGAGGTGTGGATATATGACCTTTCTCTTGTGTCTATAATTCCTCGATCTTTATTTCTCCGTGTATGTTGGGAGTCAGGTATGATAGATCATCTTCTGAGCAGGGGATGCGTCCTTGCGTCCTTGGCTTTCTCCCGTTCTTTTCTTTTCTTTTGTGGGGAAATAATTCCTCTCCCCAAAACCAATAAATATGGATATGGCTGTACCTCATACATACAGAGCTTTTCTACACGCAACGACTATTTGAGTATGTACGGTGCTCTCAGAATAATCATCCGAGAGTCCAAGAGTAAGGTGGGTGGATGTTATTGTCTGGTCTGCGTAGATCAAGATCAGCAGCAAGGGTTCTTGACACCAGTCTGGACTTGATTATCTCTTATTCGTGCTTGAATTCAATTAATACTGTCAGTCCATTGGCCTCGTAGCTACCAATTGTATGCACAAGTGCGACCCTTTGCAAGCCAGCCTTTTGATTTCAAGCTTGACCTGCGCAGAATAGAATTGTCTTAGGGCGACGCAGGAGATACTGCAAGAGGACATACATTAGGCACATGATTTAATGCGCTGATGTCTGATACGTGGATATTCGATGAGCGCACACTGCTACCACGTTGAACTTCGAGCTGATTCATTATGGTTGCTGAAAGACCAAACGGAGTATAACAAATGATGGGACTGTCGATCTGTAGATGACGTTAATACACTTCAATAAGTGCCAACATTGGATGATTATTTATCCAGCTAGGTCATAGCTGCAGCGAACCGGCCACTGACCAGTCTCACCGACATTAGCCAGCTCAACTGGCTTAATCCAGGGTTTTCTGACTGCGAATTTGAGTATGATGCATTCTTTATGCCGGCGACTTATCATTTCGCCAATTGAGAGCAGATTAGACGATCTATGTGCGATTCCCTGAAGGGGAAAAGGGCTTCTCGTCCCCATACTTGTGTGGTGCATCTTTTCGAGGGTCAAGTTACTGACCCTGCATCCAGGCTAAGCGTCCGTTGCTACCACAAGATTGGCAAGAGTCAACATTGAAGACATGGCGATCGCTTTCGAATCGAATGGTTCGGAGTTTACTGTGTAGATATTGGTTGCTTGATAACAACACGCTGCGCATCAATTGGATCGTCAGACCACACTTTCAAACCTTCGGTTGTCAATCTCTCCAACTGATGCATTGAGGGGATATCACGAGGGGCTTCGTAACAGCAAATGGTCGCACAAGTTTCAACCTACTCACCAATTAGATGGCAGTAAGTAGAATACCGGCAATGTGAAAGCGTCCACAAAGTTCAGTGGCTTTATGTAAAAGGAGAAAAGTAGTGATGTTATTAAAACATACCTGCTCCTCCTATCACCGTCGTCATAGGCATTTGAGCCGATCACACAACGCAACAGAGAAGGAAAGCAAGTCTGAGACCATTGGTCCTTTCCTGGGAGTAGTCGTAATGTGCAGTCTTTTGGGGGAGGACACTAGCCTCTCATCGCTGCATAATTACTGCCCCAAAAAGATGTCCATAATGGGTGTCCTTGCCCAGTTAGAGACAGGCAAAGACTAAGGCTTGGACGCACAATTCGGTGAGAGAGATAAAGAAGAGAAAGTTAGAAGGCGTCTGATTAGTGTCTGAGCTTGCTCATCTCTGTCGTTTGCACATGAAGATCCATTGTAGTAAGTGCCCCCAAAATTGACAGGCGCAGCCGTTTGATGGCATTGTGAAGTTAGGGAAACCAACTTCAAAACTGAAGAAGCCAAGGAAAGGCGCGAAGCCGATGACTCGTGATAGATGACAGGAATTTACTGGGTATATTCAACCTATTTCACATGTTCCACGGTGAGAAATCTGGTCAATGCTTGGGGATTTTTTTTGATTCGGGGAATAACTCTCGATCAAACGTGCAATGACTTGGGTCTGATTGGGGAAAGGCCCTTTCTCGGAATATTGTGCACCCTCGTGTAGCGAGCTGTTGTGGTTTTGCAACAGCGAGATGCATGCTCTCGCTGCTCATCCGATACTGTAGAGCAGCAGTTTGAACCGGCCAATACATACAGCACGGAGTAAGGTAGTCATGATGCCAATTGGATAAAGAAGGGCCATACTTGGGATCTCTCAAATGTCTCTACCTTTCTCCTCCTGAGCCATACGCTGTCTTATACAGGACCGCGTCGATCAACCCGCAGAAATTGCTAACACAGAGTAGACAGAGCAGGACGTTGACGACTCAGTACCGGGTCCTATCTACTCAGTACTCAGCACTCCGTCCGTACATACATAGCAGCGTGACAAATCCCGGCGTCAATCGTTGCCCCATTAGTGAGTACTGCGTGTTTCCCAAAACAGCAGGTAGCTCTGCTCACGAGATCCACTAAACCCTATCCGGGTAAACGCAAAGCTCCAGCAAAGGAAATGCGAGCCTCGTCTGCTCAACCTCGGGATATCTTCAAGAAACTCCAGTTAAAGACGATACCGGGTCACTCTAAGATTCTTGCTTTCTTACTGTCTGTCGTCGTTGCATCCCAAGCATAATTTCACAATTGATGTCCTAAGTCAAGAGTCATAAGCAGGCTTGCCCTGGATAGTTCAAGTCGGTACTTCAAGTTCGACTTCAGTAAACAATCGAATCTTTGAGAGTTGCGCATGTCTCAACTGTTTATGAAGATCTTAGGCGACGTATTATTACTCGTCGAGACGAATGGATCTTAGTGGTTGGTGGCTCAAGCTATTGACACTTCTGAGTGCCTAACTTTTTAGACTAATGAGCCGATCGTGCTGGCGCCTCCCGCTCCGGCATGCATGAACTGCTTACATTTGCTGAGACTGACTCCGTGTCTCATCACTGGACGCGTGGTTCCCCAACACGCCAAACCGAAAGACTGAAAGCATATTGTATCACACAACGTATCCATCACACTGTGAGCCTGGCACTGATGACCGTAACCGGACCCCTTACTGCTGGCACCTCGTGCGGCATGTTCCACAATTGGAGTTCATGCTCCGTCTCCAGCCCCTTTCGTGCTGGATCACGGCTCTGACTGATCTGATCGACCGTTCTAGCTGAGCATTTAGCCTTAAGTCGGAAAGTGTTCGCGTACAATCTCATTGGCATGTCCTCTCGTCGTCCGCTTGTCTCTGCTACTTGATTCATTACACGCAAGGATGCCAAAAGCGCGAACCAAGAATCTGATAGCAAGCAAAGAAGTGACCTGACACCCTATGAACTGACAACTACAGTTAAAGCCTCGAGAGAATTTCTCCGACGTCGCTCCGCCCGACTATCTGCTAGCTCTGGAGTTTGGACCCTCATTCAGATAATGAATTCGGCGCCAACCGGATGTGGACGATCCCCAAAGATCCAACAGGTGATTTTCAATGCATATACTCCGTACTCCGTACTTTTTATGCCACTGAGTCGTCTGACATGTCGACAACCCTGGAAATCTTAATTTTTACCGCTTGATCATGCTCAGTGGGTTCAGTTTCAATCTTACTGTGAGAGTTGGAGAAAGTACTGACTCGAACGGACGGTTCTTATCAGACATAATCAGGCAATAATGGACAATCTTCACGCATACCATTTGGACCCAAGGCGACTGGAATGAAATACCCCATCGAATCCTTGTCAATTTCGCCGTCTAGAACGTTGCGGCTGCAGCTACAGCTTGATACCAAGTACTCGGTACTCCGTATGTAGCATTCGTATTCCAATTACTCCGTCTACGATCAATCATCCTATGTACCAGGGACCCCATCGTCCTGTGCGTGCTGACCAACCCCAAGGTTGAGCCGTAGATATTACGCACTTTTGGCTCTCAGCGGGTTGGCTTGCTTCTTAGAAAATAAGAGCCGTACTAGACTGGTGATCCTGATTCGTGATAGAACCGGTCCTACACCCTACTTACGCCGGGAAATGACGGTCGATCCAATAGCTCCGAGCGGCCGCATCTGAAAACAGACGAACCAGATTGGTGCACACTGCATTATGCACTCTGCAGGTGCTGTGTGCGACTTCAGTTCTCTCTGAGTGGACTCCGCAGTCCACGCTGTGATGCGAAGAGCAGAAGTTAGATACTCATGAGCTTTGTCATGGAAACAAGAGCGCGCATTCTTCTAACTCATCGATCGAAAAGCACAATCCGAACGAGCCTATAGCGCTAAAGATGAAGCACGAAGTATCGAATATCTTCATACGAGATATATGTACGGAGTACTCTGTCATGTTGCTATGACAGTGGGTCTCCCTCTCGAACCGCTGGAAGATAGCCATTGCGGAGAATTGTAGCTTTTTTCCCTTCGCTCGAAAGCTTGAACTGGCGTCTGGCGTCAAGACGTTTTGACCATACGATAAACCCCATTGGCTACCACAGCTACTCCGCAGAACTTGCCTTTACACAAGATTATTCATTAATTCCAAGAGCGCCGTGTGCCCAGGAGTCCAAGGTCTGTCTGCTCAAATGTCAAAGTTGTCAACTCATATGCTGTCCCGTGCCCTCGGAGCCACACGAGTTCCACGGCGATCTGCATTCCGGGGCTGGGGCTTGAGCAAGATTCCACCAGAATTCATTCCTAAAGATCTCCATATCATGACGGAGGAAGAGACCGCTTCCATTCAAGCCAGATAATCTAGTAAAAGAAAGGGCTCACCATTGTCAATGAAAAGAGAAAAACAGAGAACGGGAAACCCTATGAGGGGAAGAGAAGTGAAGTCATCATCATTTGGACTGATGATCATTCAGGAAAATAAGCAGCTCCTTGTGAATTGCTGGATCGTCACCAATATCTAGCTAGGTAATGCATACTCCGCCCCAACGACTCGAGCTGGAGAAAATAAAACGCAGGCGCAGTGCTATTGGTCAGAAAACAGGATTCGGTGATTTCTTTTTTTGAGCTTTTAGGGAAAACAGCCGGTGCTGTGTATCCTTCTCAACTTTCTATCGTACATGTCTCATGTGTGAGGCTACACAGACAACCAGCTCTGTGCTGATAGCCTGATACGATTGGACCGACAAGCTAAATATCCTGGCGATGGGATGAACCTTCTTGCGAGTCGCTCCCTCACTTTTCTCAGTCCCAATTCCCAAATCCTAATTCGATTTTTAGCGCATGTCAAACTGGGCCGGAATGAGCTAAAGAATAATGACAATGCACAGCTGCCTCCCTGCCGAGCGGACTATTGGCAAGAAGCTGCAGGCGGGCGGGCGCGGACGTCGATCCGTCGCTGGGCTTCCTTTCGCCTTGCGTCCAGTTCCCTGATTCGGCGACGTCCCCATGATTTCAGTTCCATCAAAAGCAAAAGGGGAAGACGAAAAATGAAAAAATAGAGAAAAAAAAAGGGGGGGAAAGGAAAAGGAAAGCAGAGCTGAATTTCTTGCCCCACTCCGCAGGAGCAACTGTTCGTGAGCTGGTCTGCCCTGCTAGGCTGCTTCCTACCTAGATACTGCATGTTATGGAACATCGACATCGACCCAAGAGGTTGTTTAACCTTTTTGGGATTGTGTCACTGGCAGCGGCACCCTTATTCCCTATCGAGGTCCATCTGGAGAAGTCCCTTGAAGAAGAGGAAACAAGGGAAATGAGAAAATGATTGTCGGAATCATTCAGGAAACCAAAAAGAAAAAGAAAAAGAAAAAGAAAAAGAAAAAGAAAAAGAAAAAGAAAAAGAAAAAGAAAAAGAAACGAAATGCCACAGACAGAAAGGGACTACTAGCAACAATGTGACTGCGGATCTGTCGAGGCTCATCATTGAACATTGAGGCCTTATTATTGATTGGCCTTGACTGGGGACACCCCCCTCCCTCCCCGGAGGATTGGAACCGACTATCAGTCTACTATTTGTCCCTCTATTCTCCCATTCCTAGTGAGCAGTGACACCCTTCCGTCGTCGGGACACCGGAGTGCCAGAGGAAGAACATCCCTCCTCCATTTTGACTCCATTGAGATCTACCGTGATGGAGATCAAGGCTATCGGCTGCTAGTCGCTGTTGCACTGGCCACCACTATAACCCACTCTTTCCTCACGTCGCATGGCGCATCAGAGCTTTTCCCGTTTTAAGGTAGAAGCCTAATCTAACCTGCGAGAAAAGAACGACTAGATCGTTCAGACTCTACCATCCTGTCTATCACTATTGTCTCCTCGCTCGAAGCAAGTCTTCCACTTGGCGGTTGATGAGCTGTACGCCACTTCTTGCCCCAGAAAGACAAAGAAACCGATATTCAGGCCTCCTCTGACTGTTCATTTGTTCTTTTCACTCCGTCAGCTTCTCAAATTAATCGGCAGAACCAAGTGGTGCGTCTCATTGCCCCGTATAGTTCACCGTTTTTCCCTTTTTCCCCCTTTTGGGTAGTGGTCTCTCTTCCAAAGTTCGCCCGAAAGCCATAACGTCTGGGGCCCAATTTTCAGCATGCATCGTGACTCGGAGGTAAGGCATATTTGCTTTTCCTTTCGCGCCGTTTCCTTCTTTCTTTCCTTCTTTCGCTGAAAATGTCCCGCTCTATACTCCTGCCTAGCCCCATTGATCGCCCTTCCCATACTGCAATAAATCAACCCTACATGAGAACCGCCGAACCTATGGAGACTGCTGTCATGTTGTGGGCATAATTCAATGATCGACACACCCTAGTTTATGACTTGTCCAATCGCGGATATTGTCCTGACTGATTATAAGCTCCTCCAGTCCTTGGACTTGTAAGCGTGAGAATCTCAGATGACGACTGGCGATCGAGAAGAACTATTGCGATTGGATAGACGCTGCAACTCCCGAAAGCCTTTCTCCATGCCAGATATGCTGCCTATTTCAACATCAGATCTAGCTTATTTTCTGTTCCTTTGAAACCATTTCAGTCGTAGTTCCTTTACAGCACCAGGGGACCCCCTCAACCTACCAAATGCAATCACTCGTCCTTCCCCCTACAGCCCTCAGCAGCACACAATTTGGACATCCAAGGTTCAGCTCAGCCTCCGAACGGCTTGCTCTTAATTACACGCTACCGACAAATGCTCGTCTGTGCAATCCCCGGGACCTTCCACCCGTTCACCCTATGTCCAGCTCGGTCCCGGCAGAAGACCCGCTGGAGACTCCTCGACACGTCAGACCAGACCCTCATACAACAGGACTGCCAACAGTTACGGCTGTGTCAGTAACCGCGCCAGCGGTGACAAACGCGTCTGTGTCAGAGACGGCTCTAGCATCGGGATCTTCAGGCCCCGCGACAGGCCATACTTCAGCATTCCAACAATATGTGGCCCCGGCCACTAGAGAAGAGATACGACCACCATTCACCTTCAATGAAACCGTCCCTGGTTCCCAGGCGCCGCTTGGGACCACCGAACAACGAGCAGCACAAGAGCCCTCGACGACGTTTCCGTCCTCAAGTTTCGGAACCTCACCGACTGCTAGGGAGCTGCTGCCAAAAGGGACGAGGCGCACTAAAGCACACGTCGCATCGGCGTGTGTTAATTGCAAGAAGAAGCATCTAGGGTGCGATCCTGCCCGGCCTTGTCGAAGGTGCGTCTTGTCGGGAAAGGAGGTAAGCCATTCTATTCTAGTCCACCTGATACCGAGTTTGTTGCTAAGATGAAATACTGGTGAACAAAAAAAGGCTACCTGTGTTGATGTTACGCATAAGAAAAGAGGAAGACCGCCACTGAAAGCTGAAGATGCGTCTCTCAGGACGTACGCATCACAGGCAGAGAATGCGGCGACATCTGGAGAGCTGCAGACCCCTCTTCCCAGACGCACTCATACGCATAGGTCCACCGGCTCCCGCGAAATTCGACCTGTGACAGACCTTCAGATGCCTGGTACACCGCACGGGGCAGTCGGGTTTAGGGCTCCGCCGGGACACCCTCACAGGTGGTCGACTTCCGTGTTCCCCCAGGTCGTGGACCCCTCATTATCGATGCAGGGAAACCTGGGACATAGGCGCTTTCCTTCTTCTGGTTCCATACCACAAATGACAGTTGCGTCACCGCCAGGTTTTATTCCTCTGACAAGCGGTTTCAGTCCTGCGCTCAATCTCGGTCGCACGCCAATGGGCGCAGGAAGGCCTCTTTCTTCATATACTCACCAGGGATTACCTCCTACCACGTCTCCACCGCAATATCAACAACCATTCGGTGTGCCCATGCCGCCATACACGGTGAGTCCACGAATGGTGAGCCGGTTGCCGGCGGGTGACAATCGCGAAGCATACCCGGAATCTCCAGTCCGGTTGCCCCCTATTTTCCCTCCAGCGATGACGCACTCTCGTCCCACACCACAGGCACATCGGTTGAGCGATCCGTACCCGACAGCGTGGTCGCCTCGACTCCGTGAGGAGCTGATGCAGCCACAACCACAGCAGCAGACTGGAGGGTCGTCGCCGCACAGTTTTATGGAACCAATTTCTCCTGCCGCGCAAACGCGTCACGCGGCGCTTGAACACGGCCACGGAGACCTAGGGTCGCAACAATCAAATTCAATTGTACAAGGAGCACAAAATCTTTCAGCGCTGTCGTCTCCAGCTCGTCCTCGGGACGAACAACCAGCTGGGGGACCCGAAACAGGCGAATCCAGGCCCACCAAGAGGCGAAAGATGGCCTTGGATGATATGGTGAACGACTGATCGTCTCCTTATCGAGAGGACTTAGTATGGGTCCACATTGGCCTCTTCTTCGATTTTGGCCTCTTGGAAGCCCCGGAGACCTCCTCAAGACATCTATTCTTGTAGCACGTCCTGGGAACTTGAACGACCCTGATGCTTGCATTTCCTTTGTCCGTGTATCTCCAACTCCCACTTTAATTCGCTGTACGATTTGATCACCACTCATCGCTGCTGTAAGCAGCTCACACCCACCGACTCACTATTTCCTTTGTTTTCGATATCCCTGGTGTTTGCATGCGCTCCAGCATTGGCATTTTTACATCTACTACTCGGAGTTTTAGCCTTGTTTACACTATACATCGGCCGCTTCATATTCCACGATCGTCCTCGTCTTCCATACTTTCCGTTTCATCAAGGTCAAGGTTCATCTCTGGCGTTTTTGCGTCCGTTGGGTTGTCTCCTTTGTATTCTCGGAGTTCTCATGGGGTCACACCATCCGCATTGCTGTATTCGATCATCCACACTGCTGCATAATGCATAGGAGGGGAGCGGGACATATGCATAATTTTCTGTTTTCGTTATTTCCTGGTTCCCTTTGTCAGCATTCTATATGTCTCATAGACTATACATACCCACAGACTGGCTCTGGTATCCTGCTGGACGGATGGCCTAATATCTAGTGTTTGTGACTATATGGCCGAGGGATACTCGGCAGTTGAATAAAGTTGTTTGATGTTGGAACTGCCGCTTACTCGTCTGAGGGTTGTATTGTGCCTAGATTGTACAGGTAGTATCGAGATCAATGCTACGGAGATGGAATAGTTGTAGTTGTCTTCCCGCACATCGATCCATCCTTGATCAGTGACAAAGTAGGCAGAGTCATGAGTTCGTGTCGTGTCTCATTCGCTCAAGTCACGTATATACACATCATCAAGTACAAATATGAACAGGAACGGGAATGGAATGAAAACCACCTATACTATAAGAACAACCACATCCCGACTCGCTTGAGTTTCCCAAGCACGCCCTTTTCAGTCTGCACCTGTTTGATATGCAGAATCCTCCCAACCCGAGACGGTCTCTCTGCACTATCACCATGGCCATTACTTCCATCATGCCCCTCATGCAGATCATACCGGTCCGTGACCAAGTCCATCTCATCGAGATGCACGAACCTGGTCCGCTTGACCAGCTTCCAAGCTAGAAACATGACGAGCATGATCGGGATCTCGATGTAGAAGGAGACGAAGTCGACGGCCTGGAAGGACGGGCTGAAGCAGGACCAGCCCTGCACGAGGATCAGGACGATATTCAGGCCGACGGCGATGATGGGGCCGACGGGGTAAGTCCAGTTCTTGAAGGGGAGGAGGTGCTCGAGGTTTTGGCGGCGGATGGCGGCGCGGAAGCGGAGGGAGGCGATGCCGATGCAGACCCAGGAGATTTGGTTGGAGACGCCGACGAGGCTGGTTTCTACCGTTAGGGCTGTTGACATATTTGCGGGTGGTGGGGGGGCTTACTTTTGCAACCATGTCCAGAGCTGTCCGGCCCCGATGTAGCTGGCTCCGAAGCACAGGCCGCTGATGAGGGATGTGGCCAGGACGGCGACCCAGGGGATCTGGAAGCGATTGAGGTGGCCGAAGAAGCGAGGGGCGTGGCCGTCTACCGCGAGGGTGTAGAGAAGCCGGGACCCGGCAAAGAGGGCGTGGTTTGCGGCGGAGATGACGCTCGTCATTAGCACGGCGTTGATAAAGCTGCCTGCGATGGCGCTGCCGGCTTCCATGAAGACGATGGTAAACGGGCTGGTGGCGGTGCTTTTCTCCGACAGGTTGGGGTAGTTGTAGGGCACGTTCAGACCGATGAGAATGATGGAGATGATGTAGAAGAGGAGGATGCGCCAAAAGACATTGCGGACAACACGGGGCAGGTTTTTGGCAGGGTCTTTGGTTTCTCCCGCTGTGATGGCGATGGATTCCGTGCCGCCACTGGATGAAGTCAGCTCCATTCTACCTTCGTTATATTACATCAAAAGACATACTAAGCAAACGATGCCGTAACAAAGACGGAGGCGAATCCACCAATTCCACCCACGAAGGGGGCATCGCCGACATAGAAGTACTTGTCACCAATGTATCTGTGCTCCTTATTGCCCCCGCAGTTGACAGCAATCCCAAGGATGATGAAGATCTTGCAAGCGTTAGTCTCAGATCCAAGGAAACAAGCAACGTGCGCGGATGTGAGCATACTATAATCGTGATGACCTTCAGTAAGCTGAGCCAGTATTCAATCTGCGGCGAGTTAGCTAACTTCTTGTTAAAAGCATACCATGACCATACCTCTCCATAGACTCTCACAGACATCACATTGAATAAAATAACAGCAATCAGAAAGATCAAACTGATCGCCCAGCCTGGAAAATTATCCGTCCAATACTGCAGCAATAGTTGCAATGCAATGACATCCGCCGCCGTCGAGACAGCGTCATTAAACCAGTAATTCCAAGTCAGAGCAAACCCAAGAGCATCGTCAACGAAGCGACTGCTGCGGTCAGCAGCGACTCCCCACCCTATTCGTCAATGGACTACTCACCCTGCAAAAGTGCAGAACGATCCCGCAATGGGAATAAATGCCGCCATCTCACCCAAACTCAACATCGTGACAAACACAATCCCACCGCATATGGCATACGAAATAAGCATCGACGCCGGCCCACCTGTCGCCAGAGCTTTGCCCGTTCCCAGGAAGAGGCCCGTCCCGATTGTGCCGCCGATGGCGATCATCTGCACCTGTCGGGCGGAGAGCTTACGGGCGAGCTTGTCGGCCTTGACATGTTGATTGAATTCGAAGGGCTCTGCGCCTGCAGCCTTGTCGCTCAGAGGCTCCTGGGGAGCGTGAGGAGGATACTTTTCGATATCATAGACTGTCATCTTTGCTTCGATCGTGCAGACAGAAGACAGCTCTGCGAAGAAGCGCCTCAACTCCTCACCAAACCACTGCCAAGCTCAAGAATCTCGCTTTGGTTACCTTCCACCGCCAGCAGGCACAATTGGCCAAGAGTCTTTTTTGGCTAGCAGCCATGTTAGTATGCTATCGATGAAACTGCGCTCGAAGGGCTCCGACTCACCTCTGGACTACTGGTTCTATATTTCCCTTCCCGATTTGGAAATAAGCACGTGACTCTGCCAGACTTTTCCAATTTTTCAACTCCTTCAAGTCAACTGAAAAATGGACGAACACCCATAACAGCAGTAGATAAGTAGAAGTTAGTCCAGAGGCGGACAACCTCACGCAGAAACTCCTGCTGTCAGGCTGATTATGCCATTTGCAACGATCTTGACGCAAAGTCAATCCCTGTCTTGACGTTACATTCGAGAGGGTTTAGCGGCGATTGCGTGATGATAAAAATTACGTACTGAGATGGCTCTGGATCTCTTCATCTTCGATTGATCCAGAAGGACCATCCGCACATGGCTGTGGGCTGAAGAAGAGCAGGAGAATTGACGATTGGTTCGACCAGACGGGATTGCAGCCCATGGCGCCACGGTCGACGCCACGCTTTGGCTGAAAAAGCTTCATTTTTTGTCTTGGCAGTAGGGAATTAGGAATATGCCCCAAGTTGGTAGTGGGATCTGGGGATAGAGATAGCTGTTTGTATAATAATGCTCATTTACAGTATTGTCTATGCTATCACTATATACAAAGCTTGATATAACACCCCTTGGACCAAAGAATGCTTTTATTACGCCGCTAGAGAAAAGTGCAATAAGAGAAAAGGAAAATGTATCCGTAAATCGTCGATACAGGATCGCTAACCAAGCAAGCCAGTGGCGAGCGATTCCAGATCCTCCAGGGTTTGGATTTGAGCAGGAGCGTTGGCTGCTTTGTCGCTGGACTTCTTGCTCTTCTTGTACCAAGGCTCTGCTTCCTCCTCTCTGTCGTTCGCCTCGGTGAACTTAACCTTTGCCTTCTTGCTGGGACGGGGTGCTTCGTCCTCGGAGGCGGAGAATCCTCCATCGACGTCTTGGTGCCCTTCGTAGGGAGGCAGCTGTACCAGTCTCTCTTCTTCCTCCGCTTCGGCGAGCAGCTCGCGCTCGCGAGCCTTGCGTTTCTCCTTCTTCTCGCGCCGCTTCTGTTTGGCGATTTCCTTGTCCTCCATGTCTGCCATGCGTGTGCGCTCCGCCTCCTCTGCCAAGAACTTGGCCTGTTGATCTTTGGCGTCGCCGCGAGCCTTGAATTGCTCTTCGTCTTCCAGCTCATACACCTCGTGCGCGTTCCCTTCGTCATCGTAGACCAGTTTGGTTCCCTTGCCCTTGAATTTGAGTAACTTCTTTTTCGACTTGAGGAGCTTCTCGCGACGCTTAGAATCAATGACCAGGGGTGTACTGCCGTCAATGTGCACCACCTTGACGTCCTTCTTGTCACCCTTCTCACCCTCATCGTCCTCATCGCTTGACGATCCAAGGTCCTTATCACCAGCGTCGAAACGGCGTTTAACGGACAGGAAGTCATCGTCTTCGTCCGCATCAGCCCCGGCACCGGCATTGGGTGCAACCATCGTGCCGTCGTCATTGATGAGTTTCGAGTAATGCTCCGCCAGGACGTCTTGGTTCCGCCGCTCAAACATCCGGTCATATTTGGTTCGTACCTGTGGTTCCTCCTTCTTCTTGCTCTTCTTCTCACTATCCTCCTCGTCCGAGTCATCGTCATCACTCACCAGGTGTGCTGCGGCTCGAGGTGCGTTCTTCCGTTGTTTCGTATCGTCTCCCTTGATGAATTTGATCCGGGGTGCACCAGGTAGACCTAAACTAGCCGCGAACTCATCCAGCTTCAGTTCCTTGAGTTTGAAAATCTCCTTGTCTTTCTGGATATAGACAGATTTGACATAAGAAATGAACGCCTTCTGCCCGAGATACTTGAGCTCAGGATCCTTGAAGCACATGTTCTGTAGCTGATCCTTGATACTCTGTTGTTTGTTTGCCTTAATGTTGATCTTCTCGATGGGTACTTTCTTCTGCTCCAGACGCTGCAGCATGCCTTCCTCCTCACTGGGATCCAAGAACAAAACCGCACGACCGTCCCGCTCGTACCGCGCTGTTCGTCCCACTCGGTGGATATAAGTGTCCGCATCTTCGGGACAGTCAAGCTGGATGACCCAGTCGACCGCTGGGAAGTCCAAACCACGAGCAGCAACATCCGTAGAGAAGAGAACGCAATGCTTGGATTGAGAGAATCTGGTCACGATGTCCAATCGTCCACCCTGCTTCTGACGGCCGTGGAGATGCATCAACGGGATACCAGGCTGCAAATGTCGGAAGGATTCGTACACAAATCGTACTTGTTTCCCCGAAGACAAAAATACCATGGTCTTGGACTTGAGATTGCTTCGGATAAAACTCCACAGGGTATCAAGCTTCTGCGGAAGCGGCGTAATCACGTAATGTTGCTGAAGCTTAGTTGGCGTTGCTGAAGACGCCGTCTCGTGGACAGCCACGTACTCGGGATCCTGGAGACTCAACCGGGCAAGGTCCGAAACCTTCTTCGTCTGAGTTGCACTGAATAGTAACGTCTGGCGCTCTTTAGGAAGGTGACCAATAATGGCATCCACAGTCTGCTGGAAACCCAGATCTAGGATACGGTCTGCTTCGTCGAGGACCAGCATCTGAAGGTTATATGTGTCGAAGAGTGCTGTCTGATCCAGATGCTGTAGCATACGACCAGGCGTACACACCAGAATATTCATCCGTCCCAGTCTCTCCTGCTCCTCCTTCAAACTCTTCCCACCAATGACCAGACCGGCCGAAAATGTATGGTAGCGACCGATTTTTCGGAGAACTTCGAAAATCTGAATGGCAAGTTCGCGAGTTGGAGATAAAATCAAAGCGCCCAATCCATCATGCTCAGCCCATTGCTTGCGGTAGAGATTTTCGAGCACCGGGACGAGGAAAGCCAGCGTCTTGCCGCTACCGGTCTTCGCGGCTCCCAGAACATCTCGACCCTTGAGCGCGTGGCTTATCGCACGGGATTGGATATCAGTCAATGTTTTGTAGTGCGACGAAGCAAGTCCTAAAGCAGTCGGTTCAGATAGAGGCAGATCGGAGAAGGATTTGAAGGTCTCTTTGAGGTCCAGATCTTCAACCCGCTGGACGAGGGATGACAGTTCTTCCTGCCCGCGCTTGCGTTTCAACGTTTTTGATCGTGGTGGCTTTGCATGTTTACCAGTGCGAGGACCAGCAGCAGGAGCCATGATAGTCCGCGTGAGCCCGTATCCAGGGTATTATTCTCGCTGATACGGATGGTGATGGTCTTTGGTCGGCGATGAAACAATCAGCCGTCGGGCGGTGAAGCAACTTTTTTTTTTCTCCGCTGCTGAGTCAGCTATAGATAAGATTGGCAGCTTTCACCAGCTCTCAGACTACAGGGGACTGTTCCTGATCATACAGCAAAGACAGAGTAACTGAAGCCTCTGGCTTTTGTAAGATTGAATTCACAATGTCATCCGATGAGCAAGATGCTTTGGACGCACTGGAGAAGGAGGCGTCGGATTTCATCAAGGTATGTGCGAGTGGACCTAGCTGCAATTGGCGTCAGACTGACACGTGCTGCCATGTAGGATGCGGAAATCGATCGCATTCGAAAAGCTTTTCAATTAGATGCGTGAGTATTCTTCTTTACTTCTCTTGTTCTTCGACATCTTCTGTGCGTTCTACGGTCTAGCTGCTGACCATTTCCCTATAAGATATGCGGTGCTGGATCTTCAGCCAGGTGTCGCCGAATCCGACATCAAATTACAGTATCGCAAAAAGTCGCTTCTCATTCACCCCGACAAGACAAAAAACCCTGCTGCCCCAGATGCCTTCGATCGGCTCAAGAAAGCTCAGACGGCGTTATTGGATGAGAAGGCCCGCGCGTATTTGGATGAATGTATCGCTGATGCGCGTCGGCTCTTGATCCGGGAACATAAGTACACAGTAGACTCCCCCGAATTGCAGACTGAGGAATTCAAAAAGGAATGGCGCCAAAAGACTGTGCAGGTCTTGCTGGAAGAGGAAGCGCGCAGACGAAGGCAGCTTAAAGCCAAGCTGCAGGAGGAAGGAAGAGAGCAGCGCAAAGAGGAAGAAGAGTTAGAGGCAAGGAAACGGAAGCGAGACCGGGAGCAAGCTTGGGAAAATACGCGAGATGAGCGGATTGGAAGCTGGCGAGAATTCCAAAAGGGGCAGAAGAAGGGGACCGATGGTGACAAGAAGAAGAAGAAAAGGATGAAAGTTCTAGGCTAATGATCTGGCATACAATGTCCGAATCGTTCGGACTGTGGTCAATTGGCGTTTGGGATGCCTCTATTCTAGTTGTTTTTCTTATCTTCTCAATGTTTCAAGACATCGGATTGTGTATCTTAGCGGTTCTTAATATATAAGATTGACCTCATGACCGTTGCAGCCTCCTGAAGTTCTCTGCAAAATATGGGGACATTCCACACGGTCCATACTTGCCAATTCGCCGGATGCGATTCACGATGTCAAGAGTGAGAACATAATATCTATAGCACTGGTTGATCTTAGTCTAGCAAGTGCCTCGGACTCTTGATCAAACAATCGGCCCGCAGTGGGTGATGGCGACGCGGGGCGCGGGGTTGGACTTCTCCGAGCTGATTTCGAAAACCAGAAGATTGTCCAGCCTGTCTCTCCGCCATCGGGAATGCCTTTTATGACCTGCTGTCATTGATTACCCTTTCATATGAAGCCATCTCCCATGAGGTAGTATACAGAAACTGCTTTGTTCTCTGCAATTTGGCCTTGACAGGCTATATGATCCTATCTCTCATCCGTGACACCACTGGCTTTGCCGATAAGTCAGTGATACAGCGACATCACATTCCACCCCCGCTACAACGTTTTACCAAAGCTACATAGCTCATAAGTACGCGGAGTATATTTCCCACGTCAGAACTGCTACAGAATCCAGCAATTGGGATGCAAGACATGAGAGAATCTGCGTTCGAGCCACCTCCAGCGCTCCCAACTGCAAATGGCACCGCAGTGAACAGCCAACAGCCTCCACCACAGTATCCCAACTCCCCCTCCACGACAACAAAAGAAACAGATAACATCCCTTCGTTCCCCTCGTCGACGACCGCCGCAACAACAGTCGAATCGTCCCCCTCGCTCTCCGCCGTCGTCGCCGACGTCCACCTCCGCGTCCAGTCCTTCCTCCAAGAATCACACCCCCCAGATTCCCTTCTGGCCGCCGTCCAACGACAGACCCGCATCTCCCTCGACGTCGTCGCAACAGCTCTATCCCGCTACAAGCTCTCCGAACTCTCCCTCTCCTACAACGGCGGCAAAGACTGTCTCGTCCTGCTCATCCTCTTCCTCGCCAGTCTCCACCCGCACACACCCCCGGAGGAAGGCGGGCTCGCCTATATCCCCGCCATCTACGCCCTCCCACCCGATTCTTTCCCTGCGGTAGAGGAGTTTGTCCAGTGGTCCTCGCGCGCTTATCACCTCGCAATCGTGAGATTCACCACCGAGCCGCCCCGCACAACCCTCAAGTCAAGCTTCGAGCACTACCTCTCCCTCAACCCGTCCATCAAGGCTATCTTCGTCGGAACCCGGCGCACTGATCCGCACGGGGCCAATCTGACCCATTTCGATCCTACCGACAGCGGATGGCCTGAATTCATGCGCATTCACCCTGTCATTGACTGGCACTACGCGGAGATCTGGGCTTTCATTCGTCACTTGGGTCTTAAGTATTGCTCTCTCTATGATCAAGGTTACACTAGCCTGGGAGGCACTACAGATACCCACCCGAATCCCAAGTTGCGTGTGAATGACAGCGTCGATCCGGATCAAGGCGCTGCAGATGGTGCACAATCCCAGCACTATCGACCAGCCTACGAGTTAACCGAGGACCAGGAGGAGAGGCTGGGACGCCGCAAATAGCGGCAATTCAACGGCCTGGCGCCATCTTTAGTTCATTGCGGCCCCGTTTTGTATAGCGAGATTTCAACAGCCCTTTCACTATTCGGTCGTCTCTAACCCCTTCTTACCGCTCCTCTCCCCCAGAACCCTGGACGCTGAGCGGTTGCCCTTTTGATTTACGTTCACCGCAGAGCTATAGACTGTGCAACAACCTTGCATGATTTTCGAAGATGTTCCAATCCCACGGAACTTGACTAGAGCCGTTATCATTTTTTTTAGACTAGGAGGTCCTAACCTGTTGAACGAGACAAAAAGCGAGCTTGCGCTTTTGGTCAGATGAAGAATTCAGGAATCCATTTTTGCGTCTTTAAGAGGATTTGTCACTGCTTGATTCGCCGAGTCGGTAACATATGCAGTTCTATATAACACATTTTGTTGATCATACATCAAACTGCGGTGTCGAGAAATTAACGCAAAGATAACACGTGCAACGCTCAAATATTAACCTGCAATGAGTGGCAAAGACAGAAGGCACAAAAAGGAATGAGAAGAATCAAGAGTAAGGGACGTGGAATGGGAGAAAGTTCTGCAATAGCCGAGCTAGAGCAGTGATCATACAGTCGATAGGATAATGCCTCTTGAAGTAAAATAATCCGGAGGATAGAACGTCATGATGCTTGTAGTGACTGCCATGGTTGACGACGAGGGCGTTTCGGTACCTATGAGTCGTGACGATACAGATATTCCATAGCAATGTGATGGGTAAGACGCAGTTTGAAACATCAACTCAAAGAGCAGACCTTGGAGAAGTCATGATGGCATCCTTGCAGTGGGAGATTGGAGAGAGAGAATCAACCTCCATGTTCTCCTTCTGGGGACTGGAGCCTTGCGATCGAGCCTTGACGCACGGAGTGCTGGGCATAACCGTCTTGGAAGAGCTAGCAGAAGCATTGTTTGGCACAGCATGACGGTCATAGAGTCGTCCATGGTATACCGGGGTGGTCTCCCAAGTTGCTGGACTGTTCCTGGTTGACCATGAGCTGAAAGGCATGTTGCTAGCCGGATTCTTCATCAACTGGTACCTGCTTATATCGTTAGACCGCTCATGGCATATGTACCAGACAATCCTTCATACATACGACGGGGAGATGGACGTCGCAGGAGTCCAAGTGGAACCTACTCCGACCGGCGATGGATAGCTGACCTGGGAGTTAGGGCTGAGATGATTGGCGGTCTGCTGGAGACGGTGCAGAGAAGGCGATGGAGTAGAGCCCTGCACCACTTCAACGGAGTAGTTGTACTCTCCGGCACGGTATGCACGGCGCTCGTTGCTTTGCTGTTTCAACATCTTTTGTGCCTTCGTGTCTGCGAACCGGAGGAGCAGTTTCACTCCACCTTTGGCGATGTTGTGGAATTCGCCCAACACTTTCTCAGCGATTTCACGCGTCTCGAAACTGTTGAGATGAAGTCAGATTCGTGGCAGCGGGATATAACCTAGTGAGTGAACACTTACCGAGCGAAACCGACCTCCTTGCTGACGCCAGTTTTCTCGTCACGGCTGATCTTTTCGGAGACAACACGGTACGGCTCGAAATGATGTCGGAGGTCCTGGACATATATTAGAAGGTCGTTTCGGGTGAGGCCACCGTACTTACAGCCTCAGTCCAAGTGATCGGAATGTTAGTGCAATAGATGTTGGTTGACGTCTTGTCCTCAAGATCCTTCAGGCGTGAATTGCGAGATTTCTGAACTATGTTAGCGTTTGCGAATCTCCGAATGGCCTTGATTCACGGCACGTACTTGTGCAAAACTTGCTTGGTATCCAAGATAAAAAAAGCCCCGGATGCAATTCTCGCATGACTCGAAGTTATAAAACTGGACAAAACCGAATCTGGAAGCGAAGTTAGCGTGGCAGACCAACGCACTGAAGGCTGCTTTGACATACCCTTTGCAAAGGCCCGTGTCCAGATCCACAATCGCCTTGCAACGATCGATTTTCCCAAAGCGGGCAGCGTAGGAATGCAGCATTTCGTCGGTGGTCTGTGGCAAGAATCCTCTGATGTAGACGTTGGTAATACCTTCGCGGTTCTCGAGGCATTTTGCGAGCGTTACTTCCGAAGGGTTAGTCCACATGGCGGGGACGGCCCTTGGGATTGGAGGTTCCTGTTGGGTGAGACTCTCCAGATCCTGGAGCATGTAGCCATTGGGCGTCTTCATCACCTGATAAGGGAGACATGGTTGCGGAAGGGTGCCGTTGTAGTTCAGAAGTGGAATAGAGGAACCATCCATGGTGGAGACAGCATGGCCAGGATAGAATTCACACTGGTTGCCAGGAGACTCAGAGGTGGATTGGCCAGTTACCTTCTGGTTCTCGCTAGTGATCCAACCGTTCCGCTTCTGGCCAGCCAGATTCTGCAGGTTGTTGTCTGCCATGAAAGGAAAAGGATACCCCTGCATTGTTGCTGGCCCCATAGGAAAATTGGGACTGGCACCTGGATACATGGCTGGAAGATACGGAAGGTGACTCAGCTGGTTTGGCCCAAGGACAGAAGTGTGATTGAAAGAAGGAATAGGAGGAATGCCGTTCAGCATCGGACCACTGGGGAAGAGGACAAACTGGCCATTGTAGGGTGCACGGTTGGCCCCAGACAAGTCCATGTTTGGGGGCATCGTGAACGGCATGTTGCCCTTGAGGGTGCTGTACTTGGGCCCAGAACGCTGGTTCTGAAAGTTCAAACCTCCTTGAAGCGGAGCAGAACCGTCATGATACCCCTCGGGCTGGTTGGCAAGGCCGTTCTGCTGGTAGCCAGCTGCAAAGGGGGCACGAGAGTCTTGAGCAAATTGCCCGGCCTGGGTTTGAGGAGCTTCGGCCGAAGCAGCATGCTGTTGGCTTTGGGTCTGCATGATGGTTGTTTCTAAAAAAGGATCTTCAAGATGAGTTAGCAATGCATAAAGCTTCACTTTTCAAGTGTCCCATTCGGGCAAGAGTATTCAAATGCTCTGATGATACCTGTGACCTCGAGGGTCAAGGCTATATGAGATGCAGGGGACACGCACCTTGACTTTGGGATTGGACAGCAATAGCAGTTGTTGTAGAACCGTTCAAAAAGACAGCTGGATGGTCAAACTAGGGTCATCAGCTAGCGTACCGATGGAAGAGTGCTGTAGTTAACTCACCTATACTCGCGATGAAGCTTCGTATATAAAGACGATGATGGTTGAGTTCCTTGTGGTAACGAGAGCAAGTAAAAGGGCAAACGAGAGCCGTTTCCTGACGATGAATAGAGCTGATAGAGGCAGAAAGATGACTGGTAACGAAAGGTTGCTAGCAGAGAGGATGAATTGCTGACGAGGAGAATGGGATGATGAAGAAGAATGCGAGAGAATGTGGGATGACAACAGGTGGAAGAGTCCTGTCGGGCAAGTATAGAGAACCAGAAAGAACGTCGTGTTTACAGAAAGAACAGCTCTGGGACAAGCGGCAAGATCCCAGAAAGAACAACCTATAGAACGTACAAATAAAGAAGGAGGTTATCGGGAGGCCAGAAAGATGACACTGATAATGCAGGAAGGAAGGTAGCCACAGTTCAAGGAATAGGAAAGCGAAGGGGAAGAGAAGAGGAAATCATTGAGTACTTGGTCGAGACCAGAGAAGCGGGTGAACCGAGGCATCAATATGTAGCCTGAATAATCACATCATGTACCTGTCCATGGCAAAAGAAGCGTCTGCACAACAACAATAGGAGTGCGAGGCAGCTATCTAGAGGCATCATTACCAAGTGATGCAGGCAACAATGAATAGCAAAGATAGATTCTCCTTATGTCCAGAATCAGATGGACGAAGCCGCTAAGTCGATAGAGAAATAATAGATCTGCCCTAGTATAGGTCATACATATACTGCAAGACACTTAGCAGTAGTGCTGAGAGCGTTCTAGTAAATGCAAAGGTATATGGGATAAGACCAACACATCTATATTTCGTAGAGCCCAATCTACGATGATAAGATGCTTTGCGAGACGAGGCAGGATGAGAAAAGCCCCAGGAAGTTCAAGAATGAGAAGACGAAAGCAAACGGCAGGGGGAATCAGAACAGAAGAGATATGTTGAACAGATCATCTAGCGGATACAACCAGCTCTACTGCTCTGACCTGTCTTGCAGCCACTTGTACACGACCGAGAAGTCCTTGCCTCGGTACTCCTGCTCGACAGAATTGTATACCTCGCGAGCAGTTTCAGCCAGGGCCAGGGGAGTGCCAGACCCCTTCGCCGCCGTGATTGCTAATCTGAGATCCTTTTTCATCAAGCTGACTCCAAACCCGCCCTCATATCCTCGAGATGCAGGAGCGGTCTCCACGACGCCAGGAACAGGGTTGTTGACTTCCATTGGCCAACAGCGGCCGGTGGAGGTATTGATCATGTCTGCGAGAGATTTGGGATCCAGGCCCCAGCGAATTCCGAGATTCATGGCCTCGGCTGTTGCGATGTTGTTTATAGCCAAGATGTAGTTGTTGGCAAGCTTCCCCGATACGCCTGCCCCGGGAGGTCCCAGATGCCAGGCCTTCTTTCCCATAAGCATTAGAACCGCTCTCACGCGTTCGACGAGCTGGCCTGTTTGAGACGATGCTCCGAACATAAAACATAATGTACCTGCGTGAGCACCTACTACTCCTCCTGACATAGGAGCGTCGACGAAGCGCCCTGTCCGTGTCGTGTGAATTGCGTTCGCAATCTCCTTCGACGAGGCGGGGTCAATGGTTGATGTATCAATGAACAGGCGCTCTTCCTCCAGAGCGGGTAGGCCACCGTGCTTCATGATCGAATGGAAGACATCCTTGACGTGTTCTGGCTCCGGCAAACTGGTTATCATAACGGTCTGTAGAGGAGGAGCTTAGTATCAGTATCACTAAGTGAGATACACATATACGCGTTCCAAAACACTTCAGAAAAACTCTGGAGAACCACTGGAGCAGCTTTGCGCCCTGTAGCACAGTACACTCGGGGTATCAGAGAACATGCAGCTCCTTGATCTTTGAACGGGAACGCAAGTTCTAATGAATCAAGGACGTTTGACTTACCGACTGCTCTGCAACTTCTCGAGCACTCTGGGCGACCTCGACCTTCATTGCGCCATCTGCAGCACCACTGCTTTTCGCAGCCTCCTTTGTCTCCTCCACAAACCTCGTCGTGGCATTCTCATTCACATCACGCACAATCAGCGTGTCAGTAGCTGGAATTTTGGCACGTAGGTTCTTGGCCATTAAGTAGCCTACAAATAAAGAGAGAAAGCAATTAGATCCATAACCCCTTCGCTTCAGAAAAGTGGTCAAAAGAGAACATGAACGCGTGGATTCAGTGTCGTTCCAGGAAAATTAACGCACAGCATCCGTTCGATCAGGACGGGCTAAGAAGAGGAGCGATTAAGACAACAAACTAGGTTAACATACCCATTTGTCCTAAACCGATGAATCCCCATGTTGCATCACGTTGCAGAGTAGTAGAGAACGTCCTGACCGGAGACCGCTGGAGCTGTGTCACGGCCGATAATGAAGTCGGCAATGATTTAGGGACAGAAAATCCCCGCATTCGAAGGGACACAGTCGACGCGAGACTCATTTTCAAGTTTCGACGTTATCAGACGAATTGATCGATTTTACCAACTCTTTCCTGGCTATACCAAGACGAGCGAAGAGAAAGTCAAGAGGAATAAGTGTGATGGGACAATGTTAGATCTGGCGCTCAGCTCGGTGAATGACCATCAAGGGTGTTCTACGGTGGTCAGGTAACGCATCGAGTTCGGTGTTACGGTACAATTTCCTGCAGAGGTATTCCCGAGGATCAAATAAAGAGAGAGAGTGAGCATTCTTCTCCGCTGCTTTCCGAGTCTTGCCATGAAGTGAGGGATAGAAGAGTGGAGCCGATTTCGCGTGGATGGATGGAATCACCAGAATTGTAAGACCAGAGCAGCCTTGCCCGCTTCTCCGCTGATCCGCTCGACGTTCCGTGCGGGGAAACCCACGGCAGAGCGCGGAGAACCCAGCATCACGTGCATCTGATGTACTGCTGTATATTTACCTCAGGTATTATGGCCCGAAGTACCCTCCCGGCCGTACTAGTTTGTGGGTAGTCTAGGTACCCTTCAGCAGAACAGATTTATATACACCACTAAGTGAATATTTTCTTGAAAGATATTGATAATATCGAGAGAAATATCATGTCCTTGTCCAAGGCACCTGGGCCTCCTCTAGCCAGTATCGTTGGCAAATGATGCCCATATACATCTATAGTTGACACTCACCCAATGCAATGGCATACACTAGTCTAGATACAACATGGAACGAATTTATGAAATGTATAGATAAGGGAATATCAATGGACAGAATGGGTATTGTGACTATCAATGTGGTGTAACGCCCGCCATATCAACCCAACATGAGAAACCACTTAACAATTGCAGATATATCGTTCCGAGCAAAGTCAAGAAAAAATTGCATGGACTGAGATTGAGACACAGTCTGACAACCTCAATCACTGTCCTGGCGATGTCGGATTGCTGGTCGGCCCTGTGAGGAATTCCGGTGGCACTTTCGGCACCCGGGGTGAGTTCGCCATCTGAACGGCTGCACGCTGTTGGGCTCTGATCAAGTCACGTTGCCGCTCTTTCTCCCGGTTTGCGGCCGCGCCGCCTGTGAGTCTTCTCATTCCGCTGCGAATCATAGACTCAAGGGACGAAGACCCGTCCGTTACACTTCGGCCCTGACTATTATGGAGGGTGGTCGGCGGTTTGCTGTTAGTCAGTCGCTCATCGAACTCATAGAGCCCGTCCTCAAACTCATCATCGGACAAAAATGCCGATTCGCTGAAGCCAAGAGGTGGAGTGGAAAACTGTACACTGGACGAGCTTGGCGTATAAAGGTTGTTAGCTGGCGAGGTGACGGAGCGAGCGTGTGATGTGGGCCGCAACGTGTGGCCCGAGACCTGGGGCATCAGCGTATTCGGTGAA
The DNA here is from genome assembly GCF_018404265.1 of Aspergillus viridinutans. Classification (NCBI taxonomy): domain Eukaryota; kingdom Fungi; phylum Ascomycota; class Eurotiomycetes; order Eurotiales; family Aspergillaceae; genus Aspergillus; species Aspergillus viridinutans. The sequence continues at coordinate 562,128 of NW_025091225.1, read as the reverse complement.
TAAACACCCATACTATCAAAGCGTTGATTCGGCGGTCGGGATTCAGCGAGACCATTGTGAAACGACGAGGTTGATGCAGTCCGCGCAAGTGATTTGCGCAGGATGGGTGCCGTCTGCTGGTCATAAAGATGCGCGCTTGTGTCCGCATAGGCGCCAGTAAAGCCTCGCAACGTTGCGTCTGGCATTACATCGAGTCCAGAGTTGATAGGCTCCGTCTCCTCGAAGAAGTCATCTAGACTGTCTAGCTTTTGCACAATGTCTCCCATGTTGCCGTCCATCTGCGTGTCCATTGATTTCATGGTGTCTGCACGCATGGGGAAGAATGAATCTTTGTATTCATCCGCGTGGAATTCGACTTCCGGTGTGACAGTCTCTTGCACTTCCATAGGGTCCACCTCAGCACAAGTGTAGAATACAGCGTGAACATTATGCCGTGTGACACTTGACTGAGTGGCAGGCGTGGGTATGGACCACCCAGTAGGTTCTGGAATGCCATAGAGACTCTGAATCTTCTCATATTCTTTGCGGATGGCACGAGAGGACGAGGATGAGGCCATACTCATTCGAATGTGATGGCGCTCCATAGGATTTCCGGAAACAGTCATGATGTGATCCATGACTTCTAAAGCTTGAGGGCAAAGATCGGTCTGTAGAAGTCGTAGAAGCGGAGAAATCAGGTCAGGTCCATGCGAGGTCACCTCGGGCCGCCGCATGTCAATCTCAGGTATCAACACGCAGAGGATCTTCATGATCTTAACGCGGAACCATTTAGCGGTATTTGTCAGGAGGCCCATCAGAAAAATCAGGCTCTGGACGTCCTGACGAGGGAAGTAGTAAGACCGCATCTCTGCAACGATGTGATTCAGAAAATCGTTCTCTGTCTTATATTGTCCGTTGGCGAGTCCGAGAAGAGACGCTGCGAAACGCGGGCATCCTTCTCCCTCAGCAACGCGCGCCAACAACGTAGCACGCGCAAGAGTCTTTGGATCATCAACATCCGGGTCGAACTGGTGGAGAAAATGAGCCATATTTGCTAGGATTGTGAAAAGCAGTCTGTCGCTATCCCCAATAAGCGCGTTGTTTGGAAGACCACTTAGTCGATGCAGGACGTCCAATGTGCGATTTAGGGACTCTGAGGATTTCAACCCTTTGTAGACCAAGTTTTGAAGACCCTCGAAGCCACCTTCCCACTTGGGGGGCTGACCTTGAATGAGCTCGGTGACCACTGCGGGGTCACTCATATCGACACTGTCCAGGAACTTTTCCAGCATTCCAATGCTCTCGATGAATTCAGTCTCGTGAATAGTATTGAGACAAGCGCAAGTCGTCCAGAATAACTGGGGATAACGCAGGAGATCGGCGGGGGCAAGAGAGCTAATGATGATTTTCAGAGTTGTTAGAATTTCCATGGAAAAGGTTTGGTAATCTGCCTCTTCATCCGCGATAGTGTTGGAGAGCCGGGCCAACATGTCTGCAAGCATCCTCGGGTTCAGGGACGTTGATATGCAGCGGAATACTTGGAACGACCGACATGCTAGGTGTCGCACAGGGCATGAAGTAGCCCAGTTGAGTGCTTCCTTGGCCCAGAGATCACTGACACCCTCGTATGCGAGGCTGAAAAAATTGACGACCTGACGAGTGACAGTGGACATTGAGGGAGGTACTCTGCTGCCATCGTCTCCGTCCTCTTTGTCATTATTGTCTTCGTACTCCCAAACAACCTTCGGGTCACTCTTCCGTATGGACTCAACGAAGTCCTCGATGCCCTGTCTTGTTGCTGCGGGTGCATCATCGTCGATCTTGGCAGCAATCAACTCGTGGATAAGATGGACCAACATCTCTCTAGCTTGTTCTTGTACCGTGAGCATGTAATGGTCCCATAAAATGAGCACAACGTGAAGCAGTTTGATAACGGCTTCTAATGGAAGAGTCACTGGTGCAACCATTAAATCTACTAGGAAAATAAGTGCCACTTGGCCGAGCGAAAGGCCTGCTTGCTTATTACCGACGGGAAGCACGGTGCCTAGATCCGCCACATAGGGTAGGCTTTTGACATCCGGCGGAGCTGGGGTAATATCTTTCCTCTCTTGAACCATGTTCTTAGGTACGACCTGCATCAAGAAGAATTCAATGACCTTCGAGCCCGCAGGTGTCCCTGATAAGAAGACGACGACTTGCTTGGCATACTCGACGAAGTTCTGCTCTTTGCGTTCTAAGCAGAGACTGATGATAAAATCAAGAACCAACTGTACGTTCCCACCATGGGGTCCTGTTGCCAGTGCCTGCCAGAGGGCTTGCACCTCGTTCGGTAATACGTTGCCACATCGAATAGTGATCTCGAACAAATTGGCCAGAAGCATGTACGACCTAGCTGTTGGACCACCATTAGGATCGATTTGCAGCTCCATGGTTTGAACCCAAGGTAAAATTGCAGCCACCATATTTCGCTGGCTATCAGGGCCCACATTCCGAAAATGCAGCGAAAACTCTGAGAACAAGGTGAAGGCCAAATCGGAGTGTTGTTTTGCTAGCCGCCGGGATGTTTCGAATTGAGCGAGTTTGTATACCGCAGTGGTCTTATCAGAGATGCTGATGTCGAAGTCCTGAAGTCTGGAACTCTTCTGCTGACGTTCCTCTAATATGCGAAGAAGTTTGGCAGATTTCATTCGGATCTCCCGCTTCTGATTTCCCAGCGTGACGAGTACGGCGCCCAGGATTCTCCAGAAGCCAAGTGGGTAGTCGGTATGTTCTATCAGCACTTGGGTCACCACCTCAAAGTAACTTTCCAGCGCTTTCGGTCTTTCCGCGACGTAACACATCTCGATTGCTCTCTCTAGTAGGTAAGAATGCTCTTTGTTGTGGATTATCAAGTTCTTGAGCGCTCGTCTACCGATTGCGTGCCACTTATCGCTGATGGTGTTGAAAATGATATCAATCCAAGAAAGCATTCTCCCCACATCGAATTGAAGCACTGAGCCACCTTCCGTAGTGATACTAATTGGTCCAGCCTGTTAAAGATTAGCCACTGACTGAAGGACCACAATCGTCTCAACTACTCACGCATAAGGAGGCCATTGCACTAAGAGCTGCTGCGCGGAGATTCTTCTTCTCGATCTCCATTGCAGCTGCTGTGTTCCGAAACTCCCCAGATTCAGACTGATGGGCCATGGCGAATTTTCGCATATTCTCTTCCCTTTGAGAAATCTGTGCTTGATTAGGCGAGTATCCGCACCAATCTTCCATTAGCGAGAAAGCCGATTTTCGTGACTCGAAAGGGATCCAGTGAGACGGGTCTTTGGTCCGATTGATTCCCTCGAATAACTCTTCCATCAAGCCACAGTAATGGAACCGTAGACGTTGAAATTCCCAGTCGTTCTGCACTTCAGCATCACTCAGAAAGATGCGTAGATCCTTTGTATAAGTGACGAGGTTATTGACGATCCAATCGTCATTGTACACCTCTGGTTCTCGAAGGAAATGTGAAGTCAGCTTGTATACATGCGTAACCTCTGTGCGCAGGCGATCGGTTTTTCGATTTCGCCTGGGGCTGCTCGGGGATCGATGGTGAACACCGATACGGATTTTCGCTTCCTCATTGCACGTCGTTACGGCGTATTGAAGAGACTCAAGGAAAGTGCGATAGAGATTCTTATTGATAGAGCCCAGCGCTATCACGATTGCATTTCGGATAGAGGATCGCTCAGCTGACAACAATGGTATCACAAAAGCAAAGAGGCTCCTGGCGGAGCTGATCTTATCTTGCGACTGCTGAGATCCCTTGGAGGATTTGCGCGCATGTTGGGCATTCGCTAGCTGACTTTGGGACTGCGCACCCACGCTGTTGAGTGTGGTACAAGCCATGACTAGATAGAGCTTCCATTGCTCTATGAGGATTTCCGCAGTCATGTTACTTCTGCCCAATGCACGAGCTTGAGCAGGGTCAATGGGCGCATACGGAGGCGGATGTGGACTGTCAGCAAGAGCGGTGATAGTTTTGTGCATCTGAACAAGCCTCGCACAGACGATCTCTCGTCCCAAAGTCACAGCAAACGGACACGTTTCGAAGCTGATCCTAATGATATTCGGAAACACCTTTGACCACAGGGTCGAGTCGTAGGACACCTCGCTGCTGCACAATTCAATCAAGGTGTTATGCGATGCGCTCTTTCTTTTCCCCTTCTGAATTCGGCTTCTTTCGGCAACACTTAACTGTTCATCGTTGACGTTCAGGATTTGATGCGCGTCGGCTTCAAGGATTCTTATAATCCTTGTGTTCTCTTTGCCAAGAGCGCGGTCGAACTCCGTGATCAGTCGAAGAACGGTGATTGCAAAGGCACGGACCCGTCTCGATTGGGAGCAAAGGAAGAAAAGGCCATGAGACTCGATCTCCTCCACGTGTGCAAGGACACTAGAGAGATCCAACTGCAAGGCTCGACTTCCAGTGCCGGACTTATCGACGGGGTCTGTAGCAGCACCTTTGGTCTTTTGTTTGATCTCTTCTATCCAGATCTGCAGCAATTGCACGTACAACCTCAACGTGGACTCAATGTGGCCTGGCCCGAGCATGCCTTCGTCTGACATGGTGGAGTATCTTGCATCAAAGTTGAAGATAAATCTCGCAAAACCAATAGTGACTTGTTGAGCGTGTGACTGTCGCGCGATTGCCTTCAAGGATTCGGCAGAAGAAGAAGCTATGTTCGACTGAACGTGCGCAGTCCCGGTACAAAGTAAATTAATCAGCGAGTTGAACGGGATGCGATCTGATAAGCAGCGAGGGAGCGCCTGGACCGCCACATGAAGCAAATCGTAGAAACCCTGCCTTTGATCCCCAATACTTGGATGATCATCACGCCTTCCGAAGCTAAACGCCTCTGAGATTGGTGTCTTAGGAGTTGTCCCGCCGAACTTCTCATCTAGTGCTGCTTGGCCACCAAATGTGTTGTCGCATAGAAGTGTGATCTTGCCGAGGATATCACAAAAACGAGTATAATATTCCTTGACATTATCGCTTAGTCTGGATGTATTGACAGGCAACGATAGTGCTGTATCTTTATTCTCCATAGAACCGGGCAAACGCGGATCTGTGAGAAGCTGGGGTCGATTTAAATGAGTCGGAGCAGAGATATCAGTGAATGGGTTTGGAATCGAGCCAGTGGGAAATGGCGGGCAGAGTTGATCACAATTCTCAAGGTCTGTCACTATCGCCAGGAAAGATCTAATACCGATGACCATTTTTTCCGGCTCCATCTGTTCAATTTTGAGCTCTCTTCCAGAAAGGAAAAGGTCCGAGTTTATCAAGGGGAAAATGATGTTGCGGAAGCAGACATCGGGGTGTTTGAAGCCGATCATGCGAACCAGCTGTATGAGGGGCTCTGCAACTGCGGGATCTGTGCTCAAGTACGACCTCTTGCCAGCTGGCAAGGCTATTCGGGCAACCTCCTCAACTTTTCGGAGGGTCACTGTTGGGGAATCTGTGTAGCGAAAGAAATACGTCCACAATAGGCGACACATAGCTTGGAGGGCTGGGCCCCGTGTTGGACGATCCTTCAGTCTCGCAGGAAGACCTTGAACAACCGAGAGCCATTGAGACGAAAAAACCTCCTTTGAAGAGACACATAATAGCAGTACGTGAAGAGGAAAGGCAGCCGCCCAGTGATGGGGCTTAGTTAGCATTTGGGATAGGCGAGATTGAACCAAATCCAGGAATTCTTTCCACTTGGGTAAGCTGAGATCGCAGCTCGAACTCGCCGCTACTGGCAAGAGGAGTTTTTCGAAAATGTAACAGTAGGCCTGTTTGACACGCTGCCCATGAGCATTGGCAAATAAGCGTGCCAATGACCGCATAAAGTCGCATGATTTACTCCAGTTTTCCGAGTAGGTCCCGATACGAAGGTGTCTCATTCCCAAGATCAGAAGCTCTGCTCGAGAGTCACCCTCCCTTGACGGTCCACGGAGCATTTCTTCCTTCTGATACCGCTCGAGTTCTGCTAAGAAGCGGCCAGTGACACTTGTGAAGTTCGTCTCGCTCATGATACCAAGCAACTGGGAATAGATCCGCCAATTTGCCATGCGAAGCGGTGACGCCGATATCTGATCCGGATCAACCGTCTTGAGTTGACCAAAAACGATGTCCTCCAAACGCTCAGCCATGTCAATCGTTATGGAGGCTATATTGCTCTGGTTGAATATCTCAATCAAGACTCTGCAAACCAGATACACGGACACTGTCGCACGGCGCTCCGCTAAAACGACATCTTCTTGCCGAGTTAGAATGTTGCTGGTCGTCGTAGAATCCGTTTGCGCTGCCGAATCAACAGCGTTTTGGGACGGCTCTGTGTTACGACGCACGATGGGTCCATTATCAGAGGCAGACGGCTTCTGCTAAAGCATGAGTCAGCTTCTGGCTTCACCTTCCAACGTTGTATAGGCCAGGGGCTTCATGATCTCGTGACATACTTGACTAGCCTGCTTAGCCATTATGGCAGCATCTCCTTTGGCTTTTCGCCATAGCATTATGGTGTCGATCAACGGTTTTGGTTTCTGCCGTGCGATGTGGCCCAAAGCTGAGATCAATTGATCGAAGTTGGGATCCACGCCAGGGCCGCAAACCTCCTCTACCGGAGCATCCGAGTGTCCTAGCTTCATAATGGCTTGATTGACCTTGTTGTCTGCCTGACCGACGAACTGAAGAAGCAATCAGTACGGTTTTCTAACCATGTGTACAAAAATGTCGTGCTCACAGAATTAAAAAGATGGTGCAAGGCATATTCGCCGACAGTTTTGGATTCCGAGTGTTGCTGTCTCGAGTGTGAGCGGCTGTGAGAACGCTCCTTCCAGGATTTTCCAGCCGAGTTCATCCTTCTATGCACTGAGCTCGCCACGTTTGCGTTGCCGACTTCGCCAGCATCCTGATCCTCGATGGTACTCAAGGTCCCTTGCAAGATATGGCTCATCCCATTGCCTCCAGGGCTATGATGATTCGGGGGCATCTCGTTCTGATCCAACCGCCCTGCGCCAGCAATCTCTTGTTCATTTCCAGCGCCACGGCCGAGAGACGCGATCAACTCGGGACTCAGAGAACTTGTAGAGTTGGAGGAAGTCGCAAAACTCGGATTTCGAGAATGCTGGACGCCATGGACAATCGAAGTCTGTCGATGGTGTCCGTATGAGTTTGATGGCTTTCTTTCAAGGCCGACATCGTATCCTATACCAGGGCGTGCAGTAGTCGGATCGGGACTTTTCGAATGAGATTGGCCACGGCGATTATTCTGAGGCTGTAGTGTCGAGGGGGCTAGAGCGGATGTATCGGCTGCTCTTCCCCTCACAGCGGAGGCTTCTCGACTATGAATGGCGGACGCAGGAGTACTCCTTGTAACCAGGCGTTCTGGTGGGGAGGAAATATTATGGTGCGACGCGAGACTCGAATCATCAGGGATGAGGGGCATTGTCGTTGGCTGGATGAGCCCAGCTTTACTCGTCGGATGTGATGCCGCTACATACGGGATCAGACGTCAGTAACTTGCGGTCCACATTCGAATAATACCATGTCGGAGGATATATGACAATAAATTCCATCCACTTGTTCGATCAGAGGTGCGAGCCTGACCAAAAAGGAAAGTCTTTCATGTGGTGAGACTGATCAAGAAAAGTCCGAAAATGCGGTCACTTACTACTATTGTGCTGTGTCATGTTATTTGATCCAGTCACGCCGTGCTGGAGCTCATATTCATAAGAGCAAAACAATTCACAGGTACTTCTGAGCAGCACATTGTTGCTCAGCGGCCCTGGAAATAGAAAAACTGATGGTGTTGGTGGTGGTCCGAAGACATGAATTTGTTGCGATAAGCTATTTGGGCAGTTGTTTGTTCGTGACGGCGACCGACAAGGCTCAAGCACGGGGTTTTGATGGGTCCTCGTCAACATCATGACCGATCGGCTCAATGGCGCTCATATGAAACTCATGCTCTACTCAATTTGTGGACGTAAGATTCATACGGCTCTCTAGCATTTCATCGGTCTCATTGCCCAAGGAAATTGTGAGAAGCCTGCTTCGGGATGTTTTTTCACTTTACAAGGATGCCGAATTGGTGATTGAACCTATATATCCACTCGCTGATTTGGAGTACTTTATATTGCTCCATCCTACTACGTAGAAGGAGTCGAACCCTTAATCTTAGGACACCTCTTTATGGTAATCAAATCAACCGAACAAAACCTGACTCTTCGTTGCCCAAGAAAAGGCCAATGAACCAGTGTTAATCGCACCTCAGCTTCTCATATTGGATTCTCAACTGTTGTTAGTCTACTGGAATGGGATTGTCCGCTGAATTTGTTCATATACATATACTACCACTGTTCGAAATAGACAAGAGCAAAGGGCAGACTCAACATGCTACATCATTGGGTAACGGATAGAATCACGCAAGCTGAGAAAAATCTAGGACTTCCTTGATATCTACGGATAGGTGCCAAGTTCAAGTCAATACCTTACTCTTGTGCTTTGTAGTAGGGTCTAGGCTCTTGCATGAGGCTGTTCTAGTTCCCTGCGTAATACAACTTCGTTCTTATGTCTACAGAGTACATATAGGACCTAGTCAGGCGGCCAAATAATAATGTGAAGTGGACTACTCGGTATATTCAAGGAAAGTAAACGTCTGGTAAGAACCGAATCGTTTTAAAGATTGAGACTACTTATTCAGAATTCATCAGACAAGAAAAGCTTTACGTCGGACCTTATCAAATATTAGGTAGCGCCCGCAACGGTGCGGAATGCTCCCGTTCTACCTTCCGCTGCGCAGAAGCATTATCCAGAGGACCAACTTCCACAAGTTTCTGAACGACGGAAATGATCAACATCCTGCTGTTGAAGGCTTGAAGCGGCTCAAGGTCTCCGGGGTTCTAGTTGACAATAATACCTAGTGTTACGGAGAATCTATCACAGAACTCTCGATCTGATAGGTCGGTACCGATAACAATGCGAGGTCTCATTTGCAGAATAACGCTTCATTTCTGTTCAATTATGTAAGTTACTGTCGGTGGATGCGAGGGCGAGAATTGAGTATTCATTATTTGTCCTGATGAGTTGATAACTCGGGCATTATTGTAACTATAGTATCACAACTAATCTGTCTAGTGTATGCTCGATATATCTATGATGTGTAAGAATAGGCAGTGCAATACCCATACCGTTCAGTATGGCCTCAAAAGTCTTCCTCTCTTCATGCTCGTCTCTCTACTCGATAGACCGCAGTTTTTTTTGTGGGAGAGACGTTACAAATACCATTTCAATGGCGGAACTCGGCTACCAACGCTTTTCGGCAGGATTAATCGGGAGATTTCCCCATATGAAGCCAAACAGATCCATGTGGGCAACCCGCCAACTCCAGCGGATACGCCAGTCTCTAGGTTGTGTCGATTGTATTTGTAGATATCTGAGGGACCGAAGTTCCCTTCCGATCCTAGCCTTATCGGTAGCCGAAGTTTTGTCGCTACTGGAAAGGATGTACTATATATATAATAGCCTTCCTTGGTCTGTTCCCCGCCTCCATGCAAGGATAATCCTGATGGAAGACGAAGGAATTCATGTTCTGAGTATTCCTTCGTGTCCTTGGCGAGCCTGTATCCTTTTAACCTTTTTTTCCCTTCTGTGCTGTCCATCACGTGTGAGCATATCTTCACTGCAGTATTTCGCCCGCCACTATCACCACGGCCGTCTCCGGAAGACCGGTGACTATCATCCGAGGGGCCACGCTTACTCGAATTGTTAAGGGGCGGGAAGAAACGATAACCATCCACGCTGATTCCGCTCCGATTTATGTGGTCCGATGAGCTGAGGACAAGGGCGTAACGCTACTTCTTACTCATAATCTCACCATCCTTCTCTCTGGCTTTCTTTTCGGATTGTCAATCTCGTTCTCTCCCCGTTGATGAAGATCGCCACAGTCGCATGATTCTTCATTCTGAATTCTTAATTTCTTCCTTGGTTACTTTTTCTTGGCCGGGCACGCCTTGGAGATTGAGGGGGTGTTGACCTTTCATTACTTTTCTCCTCTCTGCTTTTCTGCTCTGTCCCTCGTCTAGGGACAGATCTGCTTACTTGTACAACGATCCAACATGGCGCAACTCGACACTCTTGATATTGTTGTCCTGGTAGTGCTCTTGGTGGGCAGCATTGCCTACTTCACCAAGGGCTCCTACTGGGCCGTTCCTAAAGACCCCTATGCCACCGCGAATTCCGCCATGAATGGCGCCGCCAAAGCAGGAAAAACTCGGGACATCATCCAAAAGTTGGAGGAGACCGGGAAGAACTGTGTGATTTTCTACGGTTCCCAGACTGGAACTGCCGAGGATTACGCATCCCGACTGGCAAAGGAAGGTTCCCAGCGATTCGGCTTGAAGACCATGGTCGCTGATCTCGAAGATTACGACTACGACAATCTGGATAAGTTCCCCGAGGATAAGATCGCTTTCTTTGTTCTGGCAACCTACGGTGAGGGCGAGCCCACCGACAACGCGGTCGAGTTTTACCAGTTCTTCACCGGTGAGGACGTCGCTTTCGAGAGCGGTGCCTCCGCTGACGAAAAGCCGCTCTCCTCGCTCAAGTATGTCACTTTCGGTCTTGGTAACAACACTTACGAGCACTATAATGCTATGGTTCGCCAAGTCGATGCTGCTCTTACAAAGCTTGGCGCGCAACGCATCGGCACCGCTGGTGAGGGTGATGACGGCGCTGGTACAATGGAGGAGGACTTTTTGGCCTGGAAGGAGCCCATGTGGGCCGCGCTGTCGGAGTCCATGAACCTGCAAGAGCGCGAGGCTGTCTATGAACCGGTTTTCTCTGTGATTGAAGATGAATCTTTGAGCCCCGAGGATGATAGCGTCTACCTCGGCGAGCCGACTCAGGGTCATCTCAGCGGCAGCCCCAAAGGTCCCTACTCTGCGCACAATCCTTACATCGCTCCCGTCGTCGAATCCCGTGAATTGTTTACCGTCAAGGATCGTAATTGTCTTCACATGGAAATTAGCATTGCTGGCACCAATCTCACTTACCAGACCGGTGATCACATCGCTATCTGGCCTACCAATGCGGGCATTGAAGTCGATCGTTTCCTCCAGGTCTTCGGCATTGAAAAAAAGCGCCATACCGTTATTAACATCAAAGGTCTCGATGTCACTGCCAAGGTTCCCATTCCGACCCCCACCACTTACGACGCGGCCGTTCGCTTCTACGTGGAAATCTGCGCCCCCGTCTCGCGTCAGTTTGTGTCCTCTTTGGCGCCATTCGCTCCCGACGAAGAGAGCAAAGCCGAGATCGTGCGCCTTGGTAATGATAAGGATTACTTCCACGAGAAGATCAGCAACCAATGCGTCAACATCGCTCAGGCGCTTCAGAATATTACCTCGAAGCCGTTCTCTGCTGTCCCGTTTTCGCTGCTTATCGAAGGTCTCAACAGACTTCAGCCTCGTTACTACTCCATCTCGTCTTCGTCCCTCGTTCAAAAGGATAAGATTAGTATTACAGCTGTTGTTGAATCTGTCCGCTTGCCTGGTGCGTCCCATATCGTCAAGGGCGTGACCACGAATTACCTCCTCGCCCTCAAGCAGAAGCAGAACGGTGATCCCTCGCCCGATCCTCATGGGTTGACATATGCTATTACTGGTCCCCGCAACAAGTACGATGGAATTCACGTCCCGGTCCATGTTCGCCACTCCAATTTCAAGTTGCCTTCTGATCCCTCCAAACCCATTATTATGGTCGGACCCGGTACTGGTGTTGCTCCTTTCCGTGGCTTCATCCAGGAACGAGCTGCTCTGGCTGAAAAGGGCAAGGATGTTGGACCTACCATTCTGTTCTTTGGTTGCCGTAACAGCAATGAGGACTTCTTGTACAAGGATGAGTGGAAGGTATGTTTGTAGTCTTCTTGTGAGCACATTTGGACCCGTTTGTCTAACTCTTAATAGGTTTATCAAGAGAAACTTGGAGAGAAGCTCAAGATCATCACTGCCTTCTCTCGCGAGACCGCGAAGAAAGTGTACGTCCAACACCGACTGCAAGAACATGCCGACCTTGTTAGCGATCTCCTAAAGCAGAAGGCCATCTTCTACGTCTGTGGAGATGCAGCCAACATGGCGCGGGAAGTCAATCTTGTCCTTGGTCAAATCATTGCCAAGTCTCGTGGCTTGCCCGCTGAGAAGGGTGAGGAGATGGTGAAGCACATGCGGAGCAGTGGCAGCTACCAGGAGGATGTCTGGTCGTGATTTGGCTTGTTCGACAGTTTCGTCTACCGTTACTAATGCTTCTTGTCATGACATTTCCCTCTTCTCTTTTTCTCTTTTTTTTTCTGACGCCTAGATGATATCTGCATATATACACCGCCTGGTTTGATTCTTATTCCTCGTTTTTAGGCGTGTTTTAATGTATGCATGTTGCTCTGTTTTGTGCTTGAATAGGGTCGGCTCTATGAGAGATGGCTGCCACCATCAGCTTCAGCAGCTATCATTGATTGGGAAGGATAGAGGATGGAGACATCAAAGAGGTGACAAGCGACTGAATGAATGAATTCCAGGATATTCTCGAGTCTATATTGACACAATGAAATTGCACAAAATGGCATTACTCCATCAGCTCGCGTGTTTGCAATTACTTGCAAATAGAGATTTCAATAATAATGTAGAACTTATATCACAATGGACGTTGTTTCTTTTTGAGGTTGTTCAAGTGAACAGCCACGCTCTATGTACCTTAGTGCGGGTCGGCCATAGAGTCGGAGATAAAAAATCAGGAATTGATGGAACCCGCAAGCAATCGTCATTCCCTAACTCGACGTCCGGGCCCGATATGACCCAGGCAGCTAAGGTAGTAGCTCAAGTGAGCTTTTCCATCTTCCTGCATCCCCATTCGAGCCAGCATTCGAGCATCAGTATCATTAACCTGAAAAGGAGCGATGCAGATTATTGCTATATTTTCTGCACTTGATCCAAGGTTGATCTAAATCTTGTCGCTGGCTGCGCTTCTCTCCTACCATCCCCGCAGTTATTGGCAACCACCACAGAAAGCCCAGTCCCGGAACTATTGACAGTCGTGAAGACTGCGAGTCGGTACGATGGCATACGTCGTGCCAATTCATCGGGCGAGCAGCATTCGTCATGCTCTCAAGCTGAATTTCTTGAATTCGGAGGAGGACTGTCTGGTCGTCGCGTTGGTGACCCTCTAGTATCGGGGACTGATGTCGAGCTATCAGATGGATATCGGCTGACAGTCTTTTATTTGCTAATAACAGGAAGTCTAATCGGCTCGAATTCTACTCTCCCACCCCAGATGGGTTGGATCTTGTGGCCTCCTGCGCCATCTATGCGAGGGTGACGATGCTGGCTCGCCTTCCCGCCCCGGCTAATTCCCCTACGGACCATCTATTCGTTGGCACAGACCGCTACACATACTTCACGTTATCCTGGAACAGTTCAGAAAAGCGAGTCTGCACGGAACGGGACTATGTCGACATGTCGGATCCGTCATCACGAGAGTCGCAAACGGGGAACCGATGCTTGATCGACCCAAGCGGACGGTTCATGACCTTGGAGATATATGAAGGTGTTATTGCAGTCATACCGATTATACAACTGCCCAGCAAGAAAAGAGGGAGGGCTGTCGCCTTGCCCTCAGGCCCGGATGCCCCGCGGGTGGGGGAGTTGGGCGAGCCGACAACAGCAAGAATTGAGGAGCTGTTCGTCCGCTCGTCGGCGTTCTTGCATGTGCAAGAAGGGCTCCCACGCCTGGCTCTACTGTACGAGGATAATCAGAAAAAGATCAAACTGAGGGTGAGGGAATTACAGTATCATGCGGCGACCGGAAGCAACAGCACTGCCGACGCTACATTCGGGGAACCGGCGGACTTTACACAAGACCTGGAACTCGGGTCTTCCCACCTGATTCCAGTACCTGCTCCGTTAGGTAACTTCCCATGAACTCTGTTTTGCTCTCGGATGAGTCGTTCTCCATGCTAACATAGACAGGCGGGCTTCTCATCCTCGGGGAAATGTCGATCAAGTACGTCGACGCAGATAATAACGAAATTATATCCCGCCCCTTGGATGAGGCGACCATTTTCGTGGCCTGGGAACAGGTGGATAGCCAGCGGTGGCTGCTTGCTGACGATTATGGGAGGCTCTTCTTTTTAATGTTGGTCTTGGACTCTGACAACCAAGTCGAGAGCTGGAAGCTAGACCATCTGGGCAGCACATCCCGCGCATCCGTCTTAGTATACCTTGGCGGTGGTGTCTTGTTCCTGGGCTCGCATCAGGGAGACTCTCAAGTACTGCGCATCAGCAATGGATCGTTGGAAGTTGTACAAACCCTGTCAAATATCGCGCCGATATTGGACTTTACGATAATGGATCTCGGCAACCGCTCGAGTGAAAGTCAGACCCACGAATTCTCGTCAGGGCAAGCAAGGATTGTCACTGGCTCCGGCGCCTTTGACGATGGAACGCTCAGGAGCGTCCGCAGCGGAGTTGGAATGGAGGAGCTGGGTGTGCTAGGTGACATGGAGCATATCACGGACCTGTGGGGCTTGCAGGTAGGAAGCATCGGCGATTTCTTGAACACACTTTTGGTCACTTTCGTCGACGAGACCAGAGTATTCCGTTTCAGTTCCGATGGCGAGGTCGAAGAGATGGATCAATTTCTTGGGCTGAGCCTTTCAGAAAGCACCCTTCTGGCGGCCAATCTACCCGGTGGGCGAATATTGCAGGTCACTGAGCAGAGGGTGCTCATCGCAGAGGTAGAGGGTGGAATGGTAACTTACGAATGGACTCCACCGAATCAGCTCATTATAACTGCCGCCTCTGCCAACGATGACTCGATCGTTCTTGTTGCAGGCGGAGAGCTTGTGACAGTCTTGGATATTACCAACGAAGTCCAGATCGTAACGCAGAAGGACTTTGGGGCAGATAGTCAGATTTCTGGTGTCACAGTACCCTCATCGCCGACCGGGGTCTGTATTGCCGGTTTTCCTCAGCTGGCAAAAGTCTCGGTACTAAAGCTTCATGATCTGTCCGAGCTTCATGCGACATCAGTGGGCCTGGCTGGCGAAGCTTTTCCTCGTTCGGTTCTCGTGGCGAACGTGCTCACGGACAGCCCGCCTACTCTCTTCGTTTCCATGGCGGATGGCAGTGTGATCACATATGCATTTAACACGAATGACTTCTCGTTGACTGGCATGACCAAGCTAATATTGGGCTCCGAGCAACCTACCTTCAAGAAATTACCGAGAGGCAATGGCTTGTTCAACGTCTTCGCTACATGCGAGAATCCTAGCATGATTTACGGATCAGAAGGGCGGATTATATACTCTGCAGTAAACTCCGAAGGTGCCTCCCGGATATGCCATTTCAACTCGGAGGCCTATCCACAGTCGATAGCAGTCGCAACTTCTCATGACTTGAAAATCGCTCTCGTGGACAAGGAAAGAACAACACAAATCCAAACACTCCCAATCGGGGCAACGGTCCGAAGGGTGGCGTACTCGCCTTCTGAGAAAGCTTTCGGTATTGGTACCATCGAACGGAAACTCGCCGACGGAGCAGAGATCGTCAAAAGCAGATTCGTGCTTGCTGACGAAATATTGTTCCGGCGCCTCGACGCTTTCGAGTTGCGGCCAGAGGAGTTAGTGGAGAGTGTCATCCGTGCGGAGTTCCCGGCGGGCAAAGGCGCAAATGACCGAGATGAGGTCAAGGATCGATTCATCGTTGGGACAGCATACCTGGACGATGAAGGAGACGAGTCGATCCGTGGTCGCATCCTAATCTTTGAGGTTGACAATGGCCGAAAATTGACCCAGGTTGCTGAGCTACCCGTCAAAGGAGCATGCCGAGCATTGGCCATGCTAGGGGACAAAATAGTGGCTGCACTCGTCAAGACAGTAAGCATTCATTCTCTCTTGGTCCACCTCCTTCTGCACTGCCCTACTAACGTTCCACGAAGGTCGTTGTATATAGAGTCATCAACAACAATTTCGGCGCCATGAGACTTGAGAAGCTGGCCAGTTATAGGACCTCGACTGCACCAGTGGATGTAACGGTGACGGGCAATTTGATCGCCGTCTCTGATCTCATGAAGAGCATGTGCCTTGTGGAGTATAAGGAGGGCGAGAACGGCACGCCAGATACGATGACAGAAGTTGCGCGCCACTTTCAGACTGTATGGGCCACCGGTGTTGCCAACATCGCACCAGACACTTTTCTGGAGAGTGACGCTGAAGGTAATTTGATTGTCCTTCATCGGAACACCACTGGTGTTGAGGAGGATGATAAGCGTCGCTTGGAAGTGACGGGTGAGATTTCGCTGGGTGAGATGGTCAACCGCATCAGACCGGTCAACATCCAACAATTGGCTAGTGTGGCTGTCACTCCGCGAGCATTTTTAGGCACTGTGAGTTTCTACCTTGTCTTTGTCGACCAATTCTGCGAGACGACTGACGAATCAATCCCAACAACAGGTGGAAGGTTCTATTTACCTATTTGCTATCATCAATCCTGATCACCAAGACTTCTTGATGCGTCTGCAAGCGACAATTGCAGGAAAAGTCGAATTGGTTGGGAATGTGCCATTCAATGAGTTCCGGGGCTTCCGCAGTATGGTGCGTGAGGCCAAAGAACCGTATCGCTTCGTGGATGGAGAGCTCATTGAGCGATTCCTCACTTGTGAGCCGAGTGTGCAGGAAGAAATCGTCAGTACAGTGGGCAAAATGAGTGTAGACGAGGTAAAAGGGATGATAGAAGCACTCAGAAGGCTGCATTAGATATCTCTTTTGCTTGGTGCATTTCTACGGATCCATCTTAGAATGAGTTCCCCTTGAGGATACGATTGACCAATTGCATGACTTGATGATAGAATAGTGACATTGAATTTTTGAGGACATAGTCGGAGTACGAGTACGTAATCTATAGGCACCTATAAAGACATGAGCCGTGCCCGTCCGTGTCGTCGCTGGTACGTGAACAGAGCCTCAACAACAGAACATGAAGATGTGTCAATTATACAGCGGGTGAAAGCAAGCGGACATTAAGAGGGATAGCAGGAATAAGCCCACGAGCAACGTGACCAGCTTCGAAGTCGACGAACGGCACCGAAAAATGAGGATTACCTCTCACTCCTTCTCTTCCTGTTTCCTCTCATCCTCCGATTCACTCCAATCAAGCAATTCCATGACCTGCTCATCAGACAACTTCTCCGTCCGTTGCTCCGCTTCCCGTTGCAGATCCTTCATAAACTTCTTCTGGCGTTTCCTTGCGTTCTTCCCCCACTCGGGCACACCACTGGCGGTAGCAAAGTCGCCGGTCTCGATCTCATCGTCAGTATTCTCAACCTCGCCTAGCACTTTGCCGCCATCGGTGGCGCCACCACGCAGCGCATTAGCAGACATCTTGGCCTTGTTCTTTCTCGTGGCTTCTCGCTCTGCCTTCTCCTTCTCCAATTGCTTCTTGCGGTCCTTTTCGTGCATCTTGCGGAACCAGGCTTCGATGTAAGGACGGATGAGGACGTAAACGACGACGGAGACGATGACTTTCGTCCAACGCTTGGCGCTGACTTCGACGATTGATGTGTAGAAATTCCTGAAGAAGCGTTTGAAGAGTGTTTCGAGGAAGGTGTAGAGTTGGCCGAAGAAGTCGTTTAGGGCGTCGGATACGACGGAGGAGGATTCGGTGGACGCCATGGTGAATGGCGATGTGATCAACAGTCTTGTCTCTCTCTTGTGAGTTTTGAGAGTGAGGTCTCACAGATGAATAAACTTGAGGAGGACCGGATTAGAGCGGGCAAAGGGGAAAAAAAGGTATCGCAATCCCGAAGAAGCGGGTCGGAGGGGAAGGTGGTGGTACGGAGTAGAAGAGATAAGAACCACTTTCACTGCGGGATTTATTGGCCCCAGAAGCAAGACAAAACTCCAAGGCCTGCTAATCTTAACACAGAGCACATACAATAGAAAGGTCCTGCGATTGAGCAAACGCCTTGGAAGAGGAGTACCTGCAGTCTTGATAGCTCTTCGACGAGGAGCATTCCGTAAAAGGTAATATTCTTTTGCGGGTTAGCGTGATCTACGCCGCAAGCACGTGACAGCAGCCAAACGCGAATGGGTGTCTGAAGCTCCAGGACGCGTCTATCTTTGACGTAGTATATGTTGACACTCTCGTGGGATCAGAGATAAGCGAAAGAGTGTCGTTCTTAACTGTACAAGCATTCGTATAGCGACCGTACGTTCTGGTCACGACAATATGGATCCAACGGAGGAAGTCAGCCTTGAAGAGGTATGCCATACCTAGATCGCGACCTTGGGGTATGCTTCGGTTGCTGATTTCAGTGATCTAGCGTTTGAAATCCGCTCTTTGGCTTTCCATTGGCAAGATTGTTGACGAGGAAACCATCAAGCTCGGCGTCAACGCTACTCCCCAGTTCATTGGAGCTTTGACAGAAATGGTCTGGGCTCAAATTGGTATGTGTATCATGTCAATCTGCTTGTCTGCACCTCAACTCGCTACGGGCGGAAGACACCGTGTTTGATATACATGAACCATGGTGGATCCGAGCTGATGGTGTCTAATTTACAGAAACTGTTAGCCAAGATCTGGAGTTCTTTGCCAAGTAAGTATTCTTCCCTGGTCTTATTGAACGAGCACCATTGTCTTGCAATTTTGCTTCGTGCAGGGATGCTTGAGACTAGGATTTTCCTGAACGCGGGCTGACAAGGTGCCTCCACTGATGCAGGCATGCCGGCCGCTCTACGATCAATGTATCTGATGTGATGTTGCTTGCGCGCCGCAATGAAGGGCTAGAATCAATTCTTCGAGCTTTCGTTAATCAGCAACGAGAAGAGGAATCATGATTTGATGCGTGCAACAGTGCATTCTTATGCACAAGTCTTGCACATACCCCGTCGACAGGCTCGATTCCTATTGATGGGTCAAATAAGCTGCCAGTCAAAGATTCACCAGCGCCAATTGCAAAAAGGTAAAGTATTTTTGAACTGTTTTCGAGTAATCTGATGGCTCAATTACTCATGGTCAGCCTAGCGGATGTATCTGCGCCTGTCATAGTAGGAGCCTGCCAAGGTATCTCCCCCGGTTTCATTATGACGCCACTTCCCCACATCTATGCCCGCATAAGATACTATCGCTTGCAAGGTCACTGGAGTCCAATTTGATAGACGCCACAGCTGCCATTACGGCGTCTGCTTCGTTGCGGGGACTTGAGCTCGAACACTTCCTTGATACCAGAAAGTTTGCCTGTGATCCGTCAGAACGTCTCATGGTAAACAACGGAAGAAGTGTATTAGCGAATCGGCCGCGTCTGCTTTCACCATGATCTGATAGTCCCAATGAGATCCCGGAGCCATGGATGCACCTGACGATTCACAGCATCAATGGTGTAACTGATCAATCGAAGATACAGGATATCTGCCAATCAAATACGCCATCCAATGTACATAACTCATATGAGCCTCTTGAGGTTTTAGCAGATCATGCTTAGGATACCTGATATAATCTAACGTCATTGCAACGTTCTTTGAGAATTGTCCTTGCTTCAACGACAATTTTCACTATATATACTTGTAGAAGTCATCATGGCCCAGCCCCTTATTCGGAAGGATCAGTGAAACCTTCAATGTCGACGCTATTAGATAAGATTGTCAGCAAAGTCTCTGATCGTTCCCGGTGGTCAATATTTAGAACAGATAAGCCTTCAAAGTGCTGAACACTACAATTGACTCTGCGAATACGGTACGAACCAGACTCAAGACAACGCCTACAATGAAGTCGGTTCGCTTCCACGGACCAGGCGATATCCGAATCGAGGAAATTGACGAGCCAACTTGTGGCAAGGGCCAGGTCAAGGTAGGCCAGATTCTGCCTTCAGCAAACGAATTTCGCTGATTTATTGAAACATATAGTTGCGGCTAGCGTTCGTGGGGATATGTGGCAGTGGTGCGTCTGGCCTGCACTGATTCGAGCTTCGCATATGCTAATTCGAAAAGATCTTCATGAGTATAGTGCTGGCCCCGTTCTCATCCTAAAGGAGCTACACAAGATTACAGGGACTTCTTATCTTGTGACATTGGGTCATGAGTTTGCCGGCATCATTGAAGAAGTCGGCGAAAGAGTAACGCATCTATCGCCTGGACAGCGAGCAGTGGTTCGTCCAACGATATTTGACCGACAATGCTGCTCCTGTAAACTCGGCTATGAGTACTGCTGTGAGAATATTGGGTTTATCGGATTATCAGGTAAGACGCGCGCCCGGTCCGGATACATCGGGACCCTGGAACTGAACAGTTGCAGGCTATGGAGGCGGAATGGCGAAGCACACCGTGGCGCCCGCTGAGCACTTTTATCCGCTGCCTGATAGTGTGTCTCTGGAGGCGGCAGCACTGATCGAGCCGCTGGCTGTGGCATGGCATGCCGTCAACCTATCCCGGTTCAAGGGAGGGGATAACGTCATGGTTGTCGGAGGTGGTCCGATTGGGATTGGCATTGTACAAATCCTGAAGCTTCAGGGAGCCAAGAAGATCATGGTTGCCGAACTACTCGAGAACCGCAAGAAGTTCGCCCTCAAGTACGGAGCCACAGACATTATCGACCCTCGCACATGCGATGTACCGGGGAAAGTGCGGGAGTTGACAAATGGTGTGGGCGTGGATGTCATCTTGCCTTGAACGGAGCCATCTCTGCATGCCGTGTCCACGGCACTATCGTGAACATCGCTGTCTGGGAGAAGCAGCCTTCTATACGCGTGAACGAGTTGATGTACCATGAAGTTAACTACACCGGCGCAGCGCTGTATGATGAGAGCGCTTTTCGAAATGTTATCCAAGCACTGAACTACGGTACGTTCACAACCGCCTGAGTTTGAGTCATTCTTGGCTGACACGGAAGCTTTTAAGGTCAATTGAAACCGGAAGGGATGATCACAGCAAAGGTAAAAATGGACGAGGTGGTCGATAGGGGCTTCAGGACGCTTCTTGAGGATCGTGGTGGGCATTGCAAGATCCTGGTCGATGTACAGGCATCATAACTGTATTCCATTACTTTCGCATTCACAACTGTCGCATATGTTTACCCACAATTTTCCCCCTGGATTTGTTGAGACTTCATTCTGTGTACATAATTGAATCATGACGATGTGCTGATGTTCGACACTCGATTTTGGTGGGAGCCTGAGGATGGCTGTGCACTGTGGCTGAGGCCTTGCCGACGTGGCTCAACCTTTATTACCTAATCAACGCGTCAATTTGGGCTGAAAAACTTCCTCTTCCGGATACACTAAAAATATTCAGTAGTTTTTTTCACGTGTAATCAGATGAGAGTGTCGGTTACCTACTTTTTGGTGGAATGGAATCATGGAACCATGAAGGGCACAGCGTTCAGAGACGAACATCGAACCAGGGGACCTTGACTCTTGTGGGCCGGCAAGGCTTAGTCCTCCACAATAAAGACCAATGATGGAACAAGGGTCCAAGTAGTGACATCAACAAGCTACCCTACTAATAATATCGAGATGGGGAGCTTTTTCCCTTGCCGCTCCAGCTTCCAATCACTATCAAGTGCTCGTCGTCATCTGCGGATCCCCATCACGATCTTCTGGATACTCAACGGATGGTGGCCTGTGAGAAGCTTTTATCGCTGGTTCTGGGGTCCATCATCTCCTTGGCACCCAGCAAATGCCTCCACCGATCTTCATGCTGCGACACCTTGTCCCCTGGAACTTATTACAAGTGCAATCTTGCTGCCTTCGGGGGGTTGCATCTTTTCAATCTCTGCACTCTTTTATTCTCCCTGAAGAATCCCATTGCCTGCAGCGCTTTTCTGTGAAGTTCGATTGCATTTACTGGCTGTCTTCTTGAAAATAGCTCTCGCCCGTCGAATTCCATACTTATCATCGACTGTTTATTTACGACCTCTCGCCTAATCGCGAGTCAGAAACCGTCAATATGGGAGCCGGCGGCGTCATTCTCCGCTTTTTCAATCTAGCCATCCGTGTGCTCCAATTCCTCGATGCCGCAGTCATCCTGGGGATCTTCTCATACTTCCTGGCTGTTCAGAACCAGCATCACCAGCCCATTCCAACATGGATGAAGGCCGTGGAGGGTCTTTCCGGCGCGGCAGCCTTGTACGGACTACTGGGATCACTCTTCACCTGCTGCGTGGGAGGGATTGCCTTCTTCGCCTTCCTGGCTATCGTCCTCGATGTGTGCTTCATCGGAGCGATGATCGCCATCGCCGTGATGACCCGTGGCGGAACCCAGTCCTGCTCCGGGAACGTCAATACTCCCGTGGGCTCCGGCGCTCATAATGTCGACAGCGCATCTGGCGTCCGGCTCGGCTACGCATGCATGCTCGAAAAGGTCACTTTTGCGGTCTCGGTTATCGGAATGTAAGTCGGACACCTCCTTCTCTAGCCTATTTGTCAAGCTCTTTAGCCTATTTGTCAAGCTCTTTACTAATCTGTGAACTACTAGTTTCCTCTTCTTGATCTCAATTCTCTTCCAACTCCTCTACGCCCGCCACCACAAGCGCGAGAAGCGTTTCGGCCCTTCCCCGGCAAACAATTACACCTACGGCACCGGCACCCAACGGCGCGGCTTCTGGCGCCGCAACAAGCGTACGCCGGAAACCGCCAGTGCAGACGACATGCTTCCTGGTCACCCGACCCCTCACGACGTGGAAATGGGCGACAACGCCGAGAAGCCCGGCGTCTTCGGTGGTCGCTTCTTCTCGCGCAACAACAATGCTGCGGCTAATGGCGCGCCGAACACGGTGCAGAATGGCTATGGTGGCTCGGCTTATACCGGCAACTATTGATCACAGTAGTCTTCGTGCAATTTCGGTTTCCATTGCGTTGGAGATGCGCGAAAACACGCTTATTATGCGTGGATAATGTATTTGACCAAGCCTCGTTTGCTGAGTAGAGTTGGAATTCAATTCTGCTGGAGGAGATCAGGTCTATGATTGAATGAGCTAGTTGATGATACCATTTCTAATACATGTACACTTTTGCTGTCTCGTAGTTGCTCCGTGGAAGTGGTACGATTAATAATTTGACATTTTTTGGATCATATTACATTCATCTACCTAGAGCAGCGAACGCAGGGCAGATTAAGAATTAACCAATTAAAGGCCCTTGGACAGAAAGTACACGAGAAATAACAAGACCGACACTCAAAAACTGAAACAACCTCTCACATATAGCAACCACAAGACACAAAACTACAATTAAGGATGGTATGTGCATACACCGAAAAACCAAAGGCCGTTGCAAATATTAAAGAAAAAAGGGGAAGACTGATAAAGCCTACATACGCTCGATAACACCGTGTCTGCAGCGCGTGCCGGCGGCAACAGGTCCCATCTGAACAGGTCTGCCCCAGTCGCACTTGGCCCATGTCTGACCGTCGGGCCCGCACAGGATCTGGCCGTGTACGCAAGTCTCCGGGAATCCTTGCGCGGGCGCAGGCTCGAAGGAAGGCTTGGGCTGAGGGGCATGCTCAGCTTCGGGGTTGTCCTGGGGCTTGGGCTTGTACCCAGACTCAGCGGCCGCTTGAGAAGACTGAGGATTATACCCAGAATCAGCAGCGGACTGAGCAGACTCAGGCTTATACCCAGACTGTGGGGCGGATTGAGCAGACTGAGCAGACTGAGGCTTGTACCCAGACTCAGCGGCCGCTTGAGAAGACTGAGAAGACTGAGGCTTATATCCAGAATCAGCAGCGGACTGAGCAGACTGAGGCTTATACTCAGACTGTGAGGCGGATTGAACAGACTCAGGCTTATACCCAGAATCAGCACCGGACTGAGCAGACTCAGGCTTGTACCCAGAGCCTGGGGCGGATTCAGCAGACTGGGATGACTGAGGCTTGTATCCAGACTGCGCGGTGGATTGGGCATACTGAGAAGGCTGAGACTGGTACTCAGTCTGCGGGGCGGATTGAGCAGACTGAGAAGACTGAGCAGACTGAGGCTTGTACCCAGAATCAGCAGCGGACTGAGCATACTGAGAAGGCTGAGGCTGGTACTCAGACTGCGGGGCGGATTGAGCAGACTGAGGCTTATATCCAGAGTTTGTGGCGGCTTGAGATGCTGACTGACTCGGCTGAGGCTTGTACCCAGACTGCGGGGCGGATTGAGCAGACTGAGAAGAGGGAGGCTTGAACCCAGATTCCGGACCGAATTGAGAGGACTGAGGCATGTACCCAGACTCTGGGGGCGCTTGAGATGCAGACTGAGGGTTGTACCCAGAGTCTTGGTTAAACTGACTCTCAGGCTGATACCCAGTCTGTGGGGCAGCTTGGGATGATGATGATTGAGGGCTGTACCCAAACTCTGGGCTGGACTGGGATGCAGACTGAGGCATATACCCAGACTGCGGGCTGCCTTGAGATGGTGACTGAGGGCTGTAGCCAAACTGTGGGTTAGATTGACTCTCAGGCTGATACCCAGTCTGGGGAGTGGCATGAGATGAGGACTGAGGCTGATACCCTGACTGCGGGCCGGCTTGAGACAGTGACTGAGGGCTGTAGCCAGACTGCGGGGTGGCTTGGGATGTGGACTGAGGATTGTACTCAAACTCTGGGTTTGGCTGAATCTCAGGCTGGTACCCTGACTGTGGGATGTCTTGGGATGCAGACTGAGGGTTGTATCCAAACTCCGGAGAAGATTGACTCTCAGGCTTATACCCAGAATTCCCAGTGGACTGGGACGCAGACTGAGGCGTATATCCAGACAGTGGGTTAGATTGGGATGCAGGCTGCGGGTTGTACCCAAGCTCTGGGCTAGATTGACTCTGAGGCATGTACCCAGACTCCGGGGTGGAGTGAGACTTGGGCTGAGAGTTGTACACGGACTGAGGACTGGAGGACTGTGAAGGCTTGGGTCTTTCACGAAGGGGGGCGTGGAGTCGAGCGGGTCTCGCCGAGGGTGTGGCCACAGAGTGGGAACTTGAAGCAGTCGCCGGAGATTGCGAACTTGACGGTTTGGCCACAAAGTGGGAAGTTGAAGATGTGGCTGGAGGTTGGGAAGTTGAAGATGTGGCTGGAGATTGTGAACTTGACGGTTCGGCCACAGAGAGGGAAGTTGAAGATGTGGCTGAAGATTGCGAACTTGACGGTTTGGCCACAGAGTGGGAAGTTGAAGATGTCGCCGTAGATTGGGAACTTGAAGATGTGGCTGGAGATTGGGCAGTTGAAGATGTGGCCGGAGATTGGGCAGTTGAAGATGTGGCCGTAGACTGGGAAGTTGAAGATGTGGCTGGAGATTGGGCACTTGAAGGTGTAGCAGTCGAGGCAACGGCTTGACCGGACGAGGGAGCCTTGGGACTGTTGTTGCTCGAGTCACCGCTGCCCAGGAAAGGGGCAGAGGCCTCGCACTGGTATCCCTTTCCACTCAAGGAGCCCTCGACGGAAGGTCCGGGGAGAGGAAAGTTGACTTCCTGGCCCTCCACTGTCTTGCAGTTGCCGGGTCCGTCGACGTTGGCCTCGAACAAGGGCGGAAGGCTGTCAAAGCCGCCAGCCCGGCGGGAGAAGGCAGGAGACAGGTCGCGGGCGTGCTGACGGGCCTGAGAACCACCCTTGACGGTGACCATAGCACAGTTCATGTACATTTCGCGGTTTCCGATCTTGTTAAACCATGACCAGGCCAGGAGGGCCTCGCCAGACGGGGCGTCCGAGGGAATTTGGAAGTTATACTTGGAGGTGAGGGGGCATCCTCCGAGGATTGAATGGATGACGTTGAAGGTCTTGCCCTTGTCATAAGAGAGAGCAATCTGGCAGGACCCTCCGCCGTGGGTCGCGCTGCCCTGCAGTTCAAGCTCGTATGTTTGGCCGGGCGTATAGTCAGCAACAGATTCAAAGGGATCATTGGCATATCCCTTGCACGGGTAATCAGATCCATCCGTTTTCAGGGGGTTGGTGTAGGAGTAATCCTTTTGATCCGCGTCCGGGTTCAGCGGGCTCCGAATGGGATACGGCTTCGACATCTGCATATGTCCGGAGACGCATGATGCCAAAAGGGCTGAAGCCACTAGAATGCCCTTCATTGCGAGCACAACCCTACGATTATCTGTGGTTGAAATGGAAGATAATTCAAGGCGACTCTGCATTTGTACAGTTAGTAATGTCCGGTCAATAACAACCGTAGGGTCTCAGGGATTTGCACGAGAGACAACGGGGAAAGGCTTCTCCTCAGTGCCAATGGCTCATACTAGCTAGACATAGGAACAAGGAGACTCACCTAAAAATCTTCAGACTGCCACGATTGCCAGAAACAGAGTGAGCTGCAAGGAACAAAGCTGGCAAAGATGAGGTGAAGAAACAGAGGCCAAGAGCCAGCTCCTTATGATCGAGCAGGGACTTCCAGTAGATCAGGAGCAAGTTGACTGAAGATGTCCACGAACTAGACTTTCCTGCTCAGCAACCAGAGAGACAGCCTCACATTTTGGTTTGCTGGTTGCTGAGCAGCCTTTTAAGTCAGTCAACACACGAGCTGGTATGTAACTTTGTAAGACTCCATCGCTCCGGGTTTCAAACTATAGCCATCAAGAATGAACGCTGGATGCCATTGTCGGGTCCACTATGGCGTCCACGAGTGACAGCTCATCACTCTGTTTTGAGGAATGAAGGAATGCGGGAAGTTCAACAGACTGTTTACCAGTAAGCATCGCTGTCGCTATGGCCTTGGATACCTACCTTGTCAATTTCAAACGAGGCAGTATCCAAGCCAAAACCCTTAATCGCCGTGCGATATTTTGACGGCAGAGATGATCGCCGGCTGGTTGTATATGGAGAATGAGGGCCTTCCATGACTTTTATTGTCGTTGACGATCACCTTTTGTTTCTTATTTAGGAATTTGAAGATGAAGTTCTCGATAGATTCAGTTTAGAGGATGTGGCATGAGCTGGTTTCCATGAGATAGAGGAAGAGTTGTGATGGAATAGAGAGGTAGAAGAGAAAGTCACTGTTGATGGCTGCGGGAAGTTGTAGATAGATACACAGCTTGGCAGTGACTAGTTTAGTCTCCTGTTCCTAAGGGCCCGCGGAAGCAAGCATGCGCCCCTGAAAGGCTTAAATTGACCATCAACTCCAGCCCCCTAGCCTAGTACCACTGTCTATTAAGCAGAAACCGGCTTTGGCTTGCGGATCTGCTTCAATCTCGTCCTCTGGACAGATAATCCTGACCACTCGTTTTCTGCTGTTTGCATTTAGACCCATCGTTTATTTTCCTCGGTTCCTTGGCTTCTTCCCTCATTTCTGCCACCGGACCCCGATCGATCAACGATCAAAGATCAAGAATCATCGATCATCGATCGCAAAGAGAAAATGATCGGTCATCAGAGTTAGAACTCGTCAGAAATCCCACCTGTTCCACAGCAAGTCTGGTTGGATGTTGCTGCGGCCTACTGTTTCCCGGCAGCAGAGGATATTAGCTCATGCTCTTCCCTTCCAACATGCCGCAGGTTGCCCTGGTGGCCTGGAATTTGGCCCGCCGCAAGCTTCGATTCGCCACGTCTCGTCGTCACGGTGGATAACTCAATCAGCTTCCGTGGCGAGCCAAAGTCTTTCTTATCCTCTAGCCCAGAGCGGTGGAGGACGCGTTTCCGGTGTGATTGCGACACATTCCTCGGCTGGTCGATCGTTTAAACTGGTGACCGCGCCAACTTTTCCTCCATACCTGCCCTCGAGAGGGTTGTCGCGACCTTCGGAATCTGTTACCATGCCAGCCAGCGCGGTTGCGCCGGACGACACCCTCGGGATCGGAATTATCCCACAAGCAACCAAGTCAAATGACGAGCCATCTCAGGACGTTCCTTCAGACCCAGAATCAGATGACGATGTTCCTGTTGAAGCCGAGGAGCTTCAGGATGCTCTCTCGCGTCCCCCACCTGTGAATAGTAGCTACCTGCCGCTCCCCTGGAGAGGCCGATTAGGTTATGTAAGTCAGGTTAATTCGCGCATTCTTTCGGATGCTGGCCCCTGCGTAGTCATGTTACTTATGGTGTGTAGGCTTGCTTGAATACATATCTACGGAACGCGAACCCCCCAGTGTTCTGCTCTCGGACCTGTCGAATTGCGTCCATTCTCGAAAACCGACACCCACTTGCGGATCCCTCGCAGCCGCCTCATCCGACGAAGAACCGCCCTGATCGGGATCGGACGCCTGATGTTGCCCGCGGACAGGCTTACGTTGAGTCTCTGGGACTCGCCAATGCGCGAGATCTCATTAAGCTTCTGCACTGGAATGACAAATATGGCATCAAATTCATGCGGCTGAGCAGTGAGATGTTCCCTTTCGCCAGCCATAAAGAGTATGGCTATAAACTTGCCCCGTTTGCATCAGAGGTTCTCGCTGAGGTTGGACGTGTGGTTGCCGAACTTGGTCATCGAGTCTCCGTACATCCGGGCCAGTTTACTCAGCTTGGCTCGCCCAGGCTGGAAGTCATTGAGAGTTCGATCCGCGATCTCGAATATCACTCAGAGATGTTGCAGCTCCTTCAGTTGCCCCCGCAGCAAGATCGTGACGCCGTCATGATTCTCCACATGGGTGGTGTATTCGGCGATAAAGAGGCCACACTGGATCGGTTCCGGGAGAATTACAAAGGTCTTTCCCAGGATATCAAGAATCGGCTCGTCCTGGAGAATGACGACGTAAGCTGGTCAGTGCATGATTTGCTGCCCATTTGTGAGGAGCTGAATATACCGCTTGTCCTCGACTTTCATCACCACAACATCGTCTTCGACTCCACCCAAGTGCGCGAGGGTACTTTGGATATCATGGACCTGTTCGATCGGATCAAGGCAACTTGGACACGTAAGAACATCACGCAGAAAATGCATTATTCTGAACCTGTTCCCTCCGCCATCACGAATCGACAGCGGCGAAAGCACAGCACTCGAGTGTCCACGCTCCCACCTTGCGACCCGACCATGGATTTAATGATCGAGGCCAAGGACAAGGAGCAAGCCGTTTTTGAATTGATGAGGCGGTTTAAACTGCCTGGGCATGACCTTTTCAATGATATATTGCCCTACACGCGAGCCGATGAGAACAAACCTTTTAAGCCACCTCGCAAAACCAAGAAGAACGGAGGGTTCGTTGACCTCGAAGCTCAGGTCCCTCCTGCTCCTACCGTTCCCGAGGAAGAAGTAGGCATGGGAGGTCCGGAAAGAAGAGTGTATTGGCCGCCAGGTATGGAAGAGTGGCTTCGGCCGAAGAAGATCATTCGTGTCAAAGTAGGGCAGAGCCCGACAAAACCGAATGCATCGAAGCAGAAGAAGAAGGCAATGACAAATGATGACTCGCCACAAATAAAGGACGAGGATGCTGATGAGGATGATGAGGAGCCAGCGACTCCGAAGCCTAAGACTGCTCGTCCACTCAAACGCACTGCGAGTGTGAAAAAGCTGACAAGTAGGAAACGGAAAGCTTCACCGACTCCGCCGTCTACTCCGTCGGTCTCTGATATCGAGGGTTTAGATCTGGCGGAACCGCCCATTCTTTCTCGTACTGAGACTGCCAATACTCGTCGTAGTCGACGCGCTAAGACCGCGAACAGGGTTAATTACGCCGAGGAGAGCGACTCTGTATGAGAAGATTGCTTCACATTCCGGACGGAACATTGTCAATGACTGCCGGGCCAGTCTTTGTATAATTAAATCACATTCAGTCGCATACATGTATTATAATTGAATATGTGAAACTCACGCCTCGACGGAAATAATAATCATGTTTTGACAAAATTCCATCGTTTTCCATCTTTCTATCTAGTGCATCTGCTCTGCGGGCGATGATGAAATGGTGCGGCCGGGTCCTGTTCCGCTTCTCCACAGCTTCAACTCCAACAAGGCTTGACAGCTTCTAGACTATCTATCTAGTCTCACTTTCTGCATCCCCGTCGTTTCTGTCGCAGTTCATGTCATCTTTAGATCAGCATTTGTTCGCCATGTTCACTTGATCCTTGATCACATTTGCTCGGGAATCACAGCCTGCAGAAGCTTTAATCCGGCGACACCTAAGCACATATTTCGGACAACCTTGCCGCCAACAAAGCTCATCAATTGGGGACACCTCGTTTTTCTACAACCTCGACGTTGATAGTATCAAGCTCTGCTTGTATCCCCAGAATTCAACTCGAACAAGACTCCTTCCATATCGACCCTGGCTCCCAAAATCTATCCTCGCAGTCGTTGGCTAGCGGCCCCGCCGACTTCCCAGTTCAGGCGCCAACCACTCTTTCGGTTTCTCCCCTCGCTCCTTCGTCCCTCGAATCGAGACCGACAGACCAGGCCAGGACGGCTTCTTCG
This sequence comes from Aspergillus viridinutans, assembly GCF_018404265.1. Classification (NCBI taxonomy): domain Eukaryota; kingdom Fungi; phylum Ascomycota; class Eurotiomycetes; order Eurotiales; family Aspergillaceae; genus Aspergillus; species Aspergillus viridinutans. Next base: position 531,786 of record NW_025091225.1, on the reverse strand, counting down.
TTTCTTCCGTCTCCTCATCGGCCCTCACGCCACCCGCCGCGCTCAGCTGCGCCTTTGGGGTCTGCGGCACGAAACGATCCCCGCTTTCCGCCACCGCGCACAAGCAAGGGTTTATCGCGCCATCGTTCAGCAGCAAGCTAGACGGGCACGTAGACGAATCTCGGGCAAGAAGGGTATACTTGAGCTTCTGCTTCTTGGGCGGAGGGGACCAGCCAGGCGACTGGGTGCTGGCTCTGCTGGAGGGTCGCAGCTTGTCCCGCGCGTGAAAGGTCTACGAGCCGGAGGACAGGTCCCGGATGCAGCTGCAAGATCCTCGATGTCCCAGTACGAGTCGTCCGCTTCTACATCGTGGGGCGCCGGGAGTGGCGGGCGGCGCAAGAAAGTCTACGAATATCTGAAGGCGGCTAATGAGCTACGACAGACGTATACGGCGCAATGGACAGCGCAGAGGAATAACCAGCGTGATTACAATGAGGATTACTACAATACTCCGGGTGCATTTTCTGATGTGGAAATCACGCGGTCTGGAAATGAGGAGATGGTTCTGTTCCCTAGCTATGCGAGGAGACTTGTGATGGGAAAACGGCCGGAGGTTCAGGCCCGCCAGCGGCGCGATTCGACTTCGACGATTGATGAGTACCGCGGTGTGTCGGACATTCCGGAGCCCGCGTCCGAGTGGGCACGATACGAGGATGAGCATGCAGTTGTGGCTGTTGACGTGCGAGGCTGGGTCTACGCACCTCACCGGGGGCCGATGACCCGGAAACATCGCTTGCTGATTGCGCTGGCCAGGAAGTTGAGCGGGATACCTGCTCCTAACAATACATCGGCCGATGATGGCAACGCCACTGTAGCGGTTGGAACTTCTACGAAAACGGCCGGGGCTAGCGAAGAGGAAATGGTGGATCAAGAGATACAGTCTATTATCAAGAACGCAGAGAAGAGCGCAGATCCCGTCTGGAAGAGCAGTGCTTCCGATGATCGCAGTTCAAGTGCTTCTTCTGAGAAGACCGCGCAACCCTCGCAGTTGAGCAAAGATGAGCTGACAGTTGCGAATGCGCATCTCATGGAGAGACTTCGCCCCTTTCTCACAAATCCAAGGGCCGCAATGCCTGTGACCGTCTTCTTCTATAACGACGAGCAAAGTCAATCGAGAAACATCATGACAGACGAATCGGGCCACTTCAATCTCCGTGCAACGCTGCCGTTTGTACCAACTTACATCCGCGTGTTGGCCTCAGAGGAACTGTCCGCTACAAAAATGATTCAAATCATCGAGCCAACAGGTGTCAGCTTGATCAGTGACATCGACGACACTGTGAAGCATTCTGCCATCACAAATGGCGCGAAGGAGATATTTCGGAACACATTTGTCCGCGAACTGGCCGACCTCAGCGTCGATGGTGTTACTGATTGGTACAACGAGTTAGCCAAGATGGGTGTAGAGATTCACTACGTCTCTAACGCACCATGGCAACTCTACCCGTTGTTGGAACGTTATTTCAAACTGGTTGGACTTCCTCCCGGGTCCTTCCACCTGAAGCAGTACAGCGGCATGCTGCAGGGAATCTTTGAGCCTACAGCAGAAAGGAAGAGAGGATCTCTGGAACAAATACTGCGGGACTTCCCTGAACGCAAATTCATATTGGTCGGCGATAGTGGTGAGGCAGATCTTGAGGTCTATACTGATATTGTCCTGGCGAATCCTGGCAGAATTCTTGGCATCTTTATTCGTGATGTCACCACGTCGGACCGTAAGGATTTCTTTGATAAGTCTGTCGATCATCTAGAAGGCGTCCCTGCCCGAAGTCACAGTACTCCTCAACTTATCGATGACTCAGATGCGACAGCAAAGCGGCCCGCGTTGCCGCCTCGTCCGTCCCGTGGATATCCAGGGCGATATACAGAAGCCGTTAGTATTAATAACGGCGACCTGATCGATCTACGGGACGAACATGAAGAGAAAAACGTATCAGCAGATGCGCCCAAGCCCGCAAGCTTCCGTATGCCGCCCATGAAACCGAGCAAGCCCTCCTCTCTTCGAGCTGTGACAACGAATTCGGAGTCGACAGAAAAGGGAGCTTCTTCTCAAATTCAGGATCTCATCCGGCGCAAACCTGTTCCTCCAGTACCCCCTCGCCGTCAAATCCCAACAGATCAAGAGGAATCTTCGAGCTCCCCTAAAGCATTAGCACAGAGTACCAGTTACGCTAGCGGCGTCCTGAATGCAGTCCAGTCTGTCACAAACTCCCTCCCGGCTGCGACAAAGCAGTTACCGTTCCGACCCAAGACCTCTGACGGCAATGGCGCGGTTGATCAACCATCTGACCCGACGAAGTCGAAGCAAGCCCCTCCGCCTCCACCACCGCGGCGCACATATACAGGAGCTTCGACTGCGACTTCGGATAGCTCCGGTAACTGGCCAGCATCGCAAAAAATACAGTCATACCCAGCTTCGGCTGCTGCCGCTGCGTATCAATTCGCGTCTGAACGTCTCAATTGGGCTGCGTCGCCGGCTGCTTCTCTGCGGTCCAGACCTTCGATTCCATCGTTGAGCCGTTCCAGCACCAATCCTGTGAACAATCAATCAGACTCGTCATCTGTTCCCCCTCCTCCGCTACCTAATAAGAGAGAGGAGCTGTGGCGACGGCGGTGGGCACGGGCTAACGAGCTCCTAGCGGAGCAGGGGGTTGTGTTGGGCAGCTGGCGTGTGGGAAAAGATATGAAAGATGTCAGTGTGTGGCTGGTACAACAGGCCATGAAAGGCATGCAAGAATGATTCCAATACGCAAACTGAACCGAAGACATGAAGTTTCTTTGTATTCTTGGACCGCGATGTACAGTTTTCTCGATGTATATAGCATACGTGATGTATACCCACCATATGATAGATCATGACATGAACAGCGTTCTGACAGTGTACTTCAAACCGAGTGTGATAGAATAATCATCCAGCAGTGATAAAATACCTTCTTTCTGTAAATGGACCAGTAGATCACTGATCTCAGCGCTTCGTGTCTGCCAACATGCCAAGGAGGTGGACTCGTGTCCTGAGCTTCCCAAAAGGGTAACATCCTCGGCTCACGGCTATCACAGGAAAATAACTAATCGTCCCCGCATGATTGGCAGTCTCTTCGCATCCCCCAGTATGCTATCTATGATTTTCTCGCAAACCATTCTCAAATCAGTCCTAGACTAGTATTGACGTGATATTCTTTGAATGATCCTTACTTCTGCACATATATCCGAAGATCTTCCATATCCATAGACCTTCTCCCTCACCATGTCCAAGACCTTCACCCGCGCCGAGGTCGCGAAGCACAACACCGAGGACTCCCTCTGGTGCATCATCGACCACCGAGTCTATGATCTGACCGACTTCCTGGACGCCCACCCAGGTGGCGGCGTCGTCCTCGCCCAAGTCGCCGGCCAAGACGCGACAACAGACTTCTACAATCTCCACCGACAAGAAGTGATCGACAAGTACCGCGACCAGCTCTGCATCGGCACCATCGAGGGCGAGACCCCCGAGGTTATCTCGCCCGAGCCGGGCAGTCTGAGCACCGTTCCCTATGCGGAACCGCTCTGGCTGCGGCCGGAGTTCAAGAACCCCTACTACAATGAGAGTCATCGGCGGTTGCAGCGGGCGATGCGGGAGTTCACGGATCGGTATGTGACGCCTGAGGCGCAGGAGAAGGAGAGGGATGGGACGTATATCAGCCAGGAGTTGATTGATAAGATGGCCGAGGCGAATGTGTTGGCTATGCGGTTGGGTCCTGGGAAGCACTTGCATGGACGGAAGTTGTTGGGGGGTGTGGTCGATGGGAAGGAGTTTGATTACCTGCATGATATGATTGTTGCGCAGGAGCTGGTTCGGAGTAACGCGAGAGGTTGGTCATTTCCTAAGGGTGGAGGGCGATTTGGCTGACGTCTGCAGGCTTCCAGGATGGAAACATGGCCGGGATGGTCATTTCGTTGACGGCTGTCCAGCAGTGGCTGCGCAATGCTCCCCTGCGCGAGAAGGTCACCGAGGAAGTTCTGTCGGGGCGCAAGAAGATGTGCTTGGCTATCACCGAGGCATTTGCTGGCAGTGATGTGGCCGGTCTTAAGACGACGGCAACGAAGACACCTGATGGAAAGCACTACATTGTCAATGGCACCAAGTAGGATCATCCGCCGGATAAGACGCCGTCTCCATGATGCTAATTAACCGACGTTTAGGAAATGGATCACCAACGGCATGTTTGCTGACTACTTTGTCACCGGCTGCCGGACCGAAAAGGGCTTCTCCGTGCTCCTGATTCCTCGCGGTGAAGGCGTCGAGACCAAGCAAATCAAGACCTCTTACTCCACCGCGGCCGCCACGGCATTCGTTCAGTTCGAGAACGTCAAGGTTCCTGTTGAGAACCTGCTGGGAGAAGAACACAAGGGTTTTATCGTGATCATGAGCAACTTCAACCACGAGCGCTTCACTATGGTCTGCGCCGTCATTCGCATGTGCATGACCGTCACCGAAGAGTGCATGAAGTGGTGCAACCAGCGCATCGTCTTCGGAAAGAAGCTCATCGAGCAGCCTGTGATGCGTCAAAAGTACGTTTCTCTTTTTTGCCTTTGCTTGCTTCCGAAAATGATTGTTGCTAACCGCTGATACTAGACTCGCCCGAATGATTTCGCTCTGTGAATCCAACCAGGCCTGGTTGGAATCCATCGCTTACCAGATGTGCAACATGACCTATGCTCAGCAAGCCGCGCACCTCGGCGGTCCTATCGGCCTCCTCAAGTCTCACTCTACGCGCTGCGCGCAGGAAATCGCGGACCACGCCACGAATATCTTCGGCGGTCGTGGAATAACCCAGACCGGGATGGGCAGGGTTATCGAGATGTTCCACCGGACATACAAGTTCGATGCCATCCTCGGTGGCACGGAGGAGATCCTGGCTGATCTCGGCGTGAGACAGGCCATGAAGAAATTTCCCAAGGCGGTGCTGTAGATGTGCCCCTGCCCCCGTGTGGCCTTCTATCGTTCATTCTATTTGTAATTATATATCTTGTTCTTGTTCTCGGATAGCGTTGCCTCTTCTAGATATTGAGCTCCTATACCAGTCAGACTCGACATGCAATCAACCAGATACTGCCGCGCTCCTTGTCTTTCTTTCCTCCTGCTCCTTGGCCTGATACAGGACCCATACTTGTCTCAACACGACGATAGATCCAGAAATAGATCCGCCATTATTTTGAAGAAGTCATGGTAAAGGTCGCGCGAACCAATAGCCGTCAAATCGTCAACGCGTGGATCATTTCGTATTGGAAATTTTATGAGGGCCAGATGATCTAAAAGAGTAGATTCTACCGAGGGACAACTGCTGCTCGTGAAAGATGTGACTCATATCAAAATGACTCGCCTGTCGGGTGTGAGGCATCCGTTTCCTATATACTGAATGCTGAAGCGCGAGTTGACGATATTGCCTGATCAGGAAGGTCAGTCAATTCCGGGGTGGGCCTGAGGCTTCGGTCCGAGATCTCCACAGGATGGGGTGGAGCAGAACGGTGCCACTCGTCGAGTAATTTCCGTCAACTTGAGTAAACAGCTTATGCTTAGCCGCAGGACTCTAATTGTAGCTTACCTATCGAAATGCAGTTGGCGTTTCTTGGCGACGGGCGAGGACATGCTTCGGGCTTGAAAGAATGAGGTATTGTTTTTTGACTGTCCATGTGACATAACTGACGCACCACCGGAGTGTCAAGCTTCGAGGTCCCCTGCGGATGCAACTCTGGCGGGGTTGGGAATGGAATGTTATTCTTAAGCACCAAGGAGCGTCCTTCGTCTTTGTGGGATATGCGCATTTCAATTGTATATGCTTCTTCCTACGGTCGACAAAATGGAACTGCTACATGTCTCTGGTGCAGCATATTACGATTCCTTGCTTGGTCGTCGACCGCAAAACCCGCCCCAGGATTTCACTCGCGTTCTTTATATTCCTCGTCACAATTCAGCAACAGCGCACCTCCCGCTATACGATGTCGCGGAGCAGTATCGCAATGCTGTCAAGGGATGCGTCCTCAACAGCAGCCAGTACGCTGTTCAACTCAGTATGATGGAGAAGCCGCGAGATGATGGGATGAACTGCGAGGTGGCCTATCATGCCAACCTGGACAAAAGCGCGACAGACGAAGCGCCTGTCCGATTGCAAGTGCAGCGGAGATCGTTGTTCAAGAATGGCGAGGCAATAGCGCATGCGTATGTATTCATCTAGGCTGTTTGCAATGACTCCACTGTTCGCTTGTAATGTTGACTGCTGGAATGACTAGGTTGACCCGTCTGCCGCCTCATGACGGATGTCTAATCGCTATCGGCAACAGTCAGAAAGGAACTGACACGTATTGCACGCTCATGGAAGCCTCCTTCCCGATACAACCGAGCATTCGAGGAAAATATAGCATCCCCCATCCTTATTTCACGTTCCTGCTGCCAGGGAAGAACAACGACCAGCGGATAGTCCAATGGCAAGTCCGCCCCAAGGAAGATAGCCTGCGTCGATACACATTAGTTGAAATCGGTGCGGCGTCAGACAGGCCTGACGGCGCGCTGTCAGAGGACAATGTGCGAGAGCCGAAAATTCTAGCAATCTACCATCATATCGGGATCAACGTGTGGTTGCCAAAAGATTTCAGCGAAGGTGTGCTTCTTCTTCCAGACCAAGCAGGGTCGGAACATAACGAGCGGGAGCTGCTGATAGTTGCAAGTCTATTGGCTTTGCTTTGGCAACTGCGGGAGCAAGCGCAAATGAAGCCGCAAAAATTGAAGGGTGCCCACTCTCGACATTCCCAAAACATGTTCCAGAAGGCAATTTCTGTCCTTCATAGGCATTAGCCATTTAAAAGCATCAATTAATTGTTGGATGGTTGAGTGAATCATACCATGCCTGTCATATAATCAGATAATCATGCTGCTGTGTCAATTCGGGTGAATGAGTCTGTAATCAGTCAGAGACCTGTGGAAAGGGAGGGAAGTGAAAAGTTAGTAGATCGCTTACGAAAGTGGTCCAGGAAACGTTCCGATCATCGCCAGGGGCTTGCGCAGCCCTCGCAGCCCAGACCTTCTCTAACAATTCTCGAGGTACTGGATTGCGGAACTCAGATCTTCGCTCAATCTCAGTCAAGCGCGCGATGACATAGTATTGAGAGTGAGGAGAAAGCGCATCCGATCCACCCATAAACAGGGGAAAAACAAGAAGCTCAAGGAGGCAACAATCCGAGGGAATTCTGGCTGTAGCGTCTAAGATCCTCGCCACGCACTCCTGTATTTCATTGCTTCGGGGTTGCTGTAATGGGTCTAACAAACGAAGGATGCGTAGAATGCAAGCGTACTGAAACGCCTCCGCTGTGGACATCCACCGAGGATCAGAGCTGGGATATGTTCTAGCTGTCCTGTCGAACGAGTAGAGCTTGTGCTTTGCAGATTGCAAAGCAACTTGATACTCATCCCATGATAACCAGCCGAGATTGTATTCCTTTGCCTTTTCCAGGGCTGCTCCAATAACCAGGAAAATCTCCCTGGGGCATCCGTTGACTAGCTCGAACGTTTCATCGGTGGCACTGGCGACAGTTTCGCGAATGTCTTGAGAGAAGCACAATCGTTCAGGGTCAGCAAAGGCACGAATGATGTCAAGCCTGAACAAAATTGAATAGTCAGTGGACCATCCCCTAAATCATGGCACAGATTGCAAATACCAAGCCAAATTTCCCAGGAAGAAGACCGCTCGTCGTCGCCGACTATTCAGCCCATCCGCTAATAGTAGCTGTTTGCACACAGACATTGCCCCCGTAATGTGTATGCCATGTGTAGAGATACCCGTCTCAGCAATCTTTAAGCTAGGTCAGAAGTTTTCCGAAGGAGCTGACAATGCAGCTTTCACCAACTTACGTCGTGTAGAAGGAGAATCTGGATTATGGCGAGAACAGCATCTTGCTCGTCCTCATGCAGGAAATTAGGTCCCTGACTCTTCCTGATTTCCTCACTGAGACCGCGTATGGCTCTCAGCCGATACTCGACTGCAGTCTCCTCATATAGAGACATATTTCCTGTAAGCTTGCCAAGATGAGAGGCCGAGAGCCCCAGTATGGCATATAACAAGCCAATTTGTTTCCTCGCCAACGGGAGTATATAAGCTCGGTAAGGATTACTGCTAGTACCACCTATCTCAGCAATTTGATGCGGGCATATGAAGCTCTCATCTGTGCCACTCTGGCGTCAGTGTTTCTGCCCTCCAAAATCCAGCCAATAAGAGCTTACAATGCGATAACAACATCTCCGTCTGGGTGAGATTCAGTATCTTTGGGATGTCGTCTGGCGATTCTGTTGCGCTTCTGCTAGGCTTCTTGGAAGATGGTTGCGTTGTGACACCCTCTGTCCGTCCAGGCGTATCCGAGCCCGGTGTTGCGGTGGTAGAGACTTGCTGCGACTCAGCAACGCTAGATTTAGCTTTGGTGTTCCTTGGAGTCGGCACTCGTGCGCCTTTCCACTTTCCCCGACTAGCGATTCCGCAAAACCGGTACTGGTCGGGGTACCCGCCGCATTCTAAGCCTTTTGACATGCAACGTTGACACTTGGGTCTACCGCGGTCACACTTGCGGCACTTTTCCCGGCATGTCTTGCATGCAGGACCTGCATCGGTACCTAACATCAGAAGTTGTTGGCTATGGTTGCACAGCATAAGATGAATAGATGGTGACAAACCAGCTCGTGGCATTCCGTAGGCGGCGGAGGCACTTCAGAAGGTGTGACTCTTGACTCTCATTGAACAAGGCGAGGTGTCAAGGAAAAAGGGACTTGAATAGTGAAACGACAATTATATCGCCAATCATGTTCGATTGAAAATCAAACATAGAACGAGCAATCGAGGTGTTGGCCTTCTTGTATATTTACCAACTTGACTCAACTTCAGTTGAAGGTGACTTGTTCAGGATCGATAATACTACCACTATCTTCGGCTGAAATCGATAACCGCCACAGAGTTTCAACACTTGTCTTCAAGTAGCTATTCAATGGCTTGTAAGCCAATATCAGCCTCATGTGGTTGCAGCCAGTTGATGCTGCTCCGTAAGCACTTCGAAAACAAATATCGAGCTAGGCAGCATTCGGTAAGGCGTCAGGCCATGGTAGAGCTTCTTTTTATCCTTTTGCACGTGAATGTGGGGTGTTTGCATTATTTGTCTGATTATTGCTTGTCAGCCTTGCTCTACTCCCGTATCTTCGGTCCGTTTGTCGCTCCGGTCATTATTGACGCAGCGAGCTGACGCCTACATCAGTACTTCGCCACTACTATATACACCGGTCCTGCCTTCGTGTAAGACGAACATATTTTCCATTGATACTTTGAGTTTAACAGCTGAGAAAATGACTGAACGCACAAACACGCTCAACTCTGACAATGTATTAGCCCTCGCTGCGAGGGCTCTTCGGAAAGACAATGAGGGTCAGCTTAGCCTCAAAACACCCTACGAGGCTATTGCGCTCATCGGTCATGCTTGTATGAAGGCAGTGGACTTCAGGCTTCTCGGGCTGGGAGAGGAGCACACCATAGGTCTGCGAGAGAGATTTACTTGTGACATGTCAACTTTCGCTGTCGTATCCTTGGACGTATATAGCTAACATACTCGTTCGTAAGCAGAAAGCTCGACTGAAGACCAGACCTTACCCGCAGAGTGGAATGCTAACGATACATATTCTTTTCGCTATGCCCATACTCAATCCTCCATGCAGTTCTTGCTGAAGGTCAGTCGATTGGGGAATAATGCCGTTGTCCTTGCCTTGGCCCTAGGCGATGACAAAACCTCTTCATTTGATCTGCCAGTTAAGGACTACATTTCCGGGTCCGCCCTTCCTATTACTTCCACAGACGACTTGACGAAGACCCTAAGGGATGTGTTCATTTCCGAAGCGCGGCTGAATGACTTGATTGGGCTGTTTAAAATGAACGTGATTCTGAAGCTAGCTCCTGGCTTGTACAAGGAAGGATACGAAGACACCTCTCAAGCCATACGAGAAAGGCGACAAGAAAGGCCACCTCAATATGATCCCTTAAGGGACGATACACTACCTCAGCCCGCACGCCCTTATCCATATGATGATCCCCTGGCAGCAGGTCCTCGTCGACCTGCGCCCCCAGGCGATTTTGCTCCCCCAGGATTTGAAGATGAATATGAGATCTACCGGCCTCCTCGAGGATATCCCCAGGGAAATGGTGGTCGTAATCCCTTGAGTATTGGCGATAGAGATTTGTATCCTGCCGGTCTCGGTCCGAATGATCCTATTCGAGGAGGCGTTGGCCCTGGTCTCGGAGGGGGAGGCAACGGTGGCGGAATGCACCCAACGTTTGACGACCCCTTGTTCGGTGGTCGCCGAGACGGTGGTTATGATCCGCAAGTGCCCCCTGGATCTCGATACGATCCCGTAGGTCCGGGAGACGCCCCATCCGGACGAGGGCGTGGTCCGTTTGGAGGAGGCTCTGGCGGAGGATTTGGAGGATTTGGCGGTGACATCATTTAGGCGCGCGGCTAAGCAGTAAGCCATTTGTAGCTGACAAGGCCGCACAAGACGGGCTCGGGTAATACTCTTTGCTAGATTTACGACAGAATGCGAAATAGCATGATGGAATTAATTCAAAAACAAAGCATCTAAAATTCGCGTGTAATCCAAAATTAATTGTATATAGTATCAATGTAATTGCCCTTCTTGGCGTCAAGCAAGCCAAAGTTGGTCGGGATTTCGAGTTCCTGGAGAATCGTGGAGAGAGGGGTGTGGCTTGGACGAGCCAGAAGTGTGGCGTGGCGCATGCCGACACCTCCTGGCGTCGTTCCAGCACAGCACTGCACAGCACAGCACAGCAATCCCTCCCCTACACCAACACCACCAGGTCGCTTTTCTCCCAACTTCCGTCTCTCATCCATCCCACTGCATCCGATTTTTTCCCCTCGCCCGTTGAAGCTTATATTGTTCTTATTCAATTCTATCTCCTTTCTTTGGTGGATTCTTGCATCATCACAACCGAGAAAAACCCTGGTCAGCCTCACGAGACCGTCCCCTCCCAGTCTCCCGCCCCTCCTCCACATTTGCAGTTGTCTTGAGCTTGTTGTCGCCCAACACAATGGATAATAACATGGAAATTGATCCGGCGCGGTCACCGGAGCCTCATCACCTTTCGCCCACAACCGACCCTGGGTCCATACCTACGCTCGATGGGTGGATTGAAAACCTGATGGCTTGCAAGCAATTAGCGGAAGATGATGTTCGGAGACTTTGTGATCGAGTGCGTCTTTCTTGATACGTGTTGTCTCCGACATCACTGTGATGATGAAATCTAATTGGCGTCTGCGCGTTCCAGGCTAGAGAAGTGTTGCAGGAAGAGTCGAATGTGCAGCCAGTCGTATGTGCTTCCCTCGGCCTATTCTTGCCGTGTCATCCATGCGGATCGCTCGAGTTGTTGACTTGAATCTCTCAGAAATGCCCCGTGACTGTCTGTGGTGATATACATGGTCAATTCCACGACCTAATGGAACTATTCCGCATTGGAGGTCCTAATCCTGACACAAACTACCTCTTCATGGGTATGTGATATTTCACCCTTGATTTGTCCTTTTTGTCTCCTTGCTCCGTGACTCATAACAAACTTGCGTCTCCAGGTGACTATGTCGACCGTGGCTACTACTCTGTAGAGACCGTCACGCTTCTTGTCTGCCTCAAAATCCGTTACCCCCAACGAATCACCATCCTCCGAGGAAACCACGAGTCCCGCCAGATCACACAAGTGTATGGGTTTTATGACGAGTGCTTGCGCAAATACGGCAATGCCAATGTCTGGAAATACTTTACCGATCTTTTCGACTACCTTCCTCTCACCGCTCTCATCGAGAACCAGATCTTCTGCCTGCACGGCGGTCTGAGTCCCTCAATCGATACTCTGGACAACATTCGTTCTCTGGATCGGATCCAGGAAGTTCCTCATGAGGGACCCATGTGTGATCTGCTCTGGAGTGACCCCGACGACCGATGCGGCTGGGGTATCTCTCCCCGTGGTGCTGGTTACACCTTTGGGCAAGATATCTCGGAAGCATTCAATCACAACAACGGCTTGACTCTTGTTGCTCGAGCACATCAATTGGTTATGGAGGGATACAATTGGTCGCAGGATAGAAATGTGGTCACCATTTTTTCGGGTACGGCCCCTTTTTCTCGCTCGTGTTGACGCCTACCACTAACTTGCCGTCCTCAGCCCCCAATTATTGTTACCGCTGTGGTAACCAAGCCGCGATCATGGAAATTGACGAGCATCTGAAATATACATTGTATGTTCCATTGAAAAGCGAAAGACGGATCTTGATTGTTTATCTGTACTAACCAATTGTCTCAAAGCTTACAATTTGATCCTTGCCCACGCGCGGGAGAACCAATGGTCTCGAGACGTACACCTGATTATTTCCTGTGATGTGATTCCAATAGACAGGCTTTTTTCATCGCTACTGACAAGTTGAGCTTCTTATGACCCTTCGAGAGGGCTACTGGGATGCTGGGAGCATACGGAAGGATCCACTTGTCACAACACAATAATTGTATGTCCTTATTTCAGGCCGTGTTGATACCAATTATGAAAATAAAAGACGTTCGCAAGAATACTATCATTCTTCCCTCTAGTCTCTGACCATCAATTCTGCCGCGGTCAGGGCGCTCTTTATTTGCCATCAGTGTTGGTAACAAGTATCTCAGAGAACTTACGTCTGCCATGCTTTACATAGCACCTGGAGATTTTAAAAGCAAACCTGGAGGATGTTAGCTGATCCGAATGGAAGCAACGAAATGATACTCACCCCCATCCAAGTTGACGATTTGTCCGTTAATGTAGGTCCCAGCCTTGCTGCAGAGGTAAAGAACGACACTGCCAATATCGGATTCCCGTCCAACGCGGCCTACACCAAATTATCAGCTCACTCGAGTCCGCAAAGCGCAAACACCGACTCCAAGAAAGCAAGGCTCACCAGCCGGAAACTTCTTCCCCACCTCTTCCTGCTGCATAGACCTCCGATCCTCGTCAAACCTACCGACACTGATCTCATTCGGGAAAACGCCCGGCGCAATGCAATTCACACGAACCCCCAATGGCATAAAGGTATGCGCCCACTCCCTCGTCAGATGTATCAGCGCCGCCTTGCTTGACGAATAGGCAAACTGGCCCTGCGAATGGGTCTTCGTCACCCCCGCCACACTCGCCACATTCAGCACCACGCTCGAATGGCCCGGTGCCGCTTTCGCTCCCTTCACAAGGAGCGGCAGCAGCGCGGCAGTGAGGAAATGGTGCGACCAGACGTTGCCGGCGTACGCGATGCGCCATGCGTCCGCTCCGTCGCGGGTCATCCATCTCGAGACGGCGTCCGGGTCTGTGAAGTCGATGTCGGAGGATGTGGCTTTCGCGCGGGGCTCGCTGGTGACGCCTGCGCTGTTAATGAGGATGTTGATGCCTTTTGATTCGGCCTTGGTGAGCTCGGCTGCGATGCCGCGGATTCCGTCTGTCGTGGAAGTATCTCCCGGGAGTCTGGAGTCAGTATACCCTTCGTCAGCAACAAGCGTCTGGCCCGGGAAGTGCGGAGGATGGGACGGGACGGGACGCACGGTGTGACCTGTCCGTTGAACGAATATTTCTCCCCGATCGTGTCGAGGATCTCCTCCCTGGTACCGATGATGTAGACTCGAGCGCCGTTTGCTGCTAGTGTCTGCGCGGCCATGAGACCGACGCCGTTGCTTGCTCCCGTAACGACGGCCACGTAGCCCTTGACCTCGAAGAGTGTGGCTGCTTCGAGGTCATGGACATTGATGTCTTTGAAGTTGTATCGGGGTGCTGGATCCATCTCGCTACGGATTTTTCGGCACTGCAGATGGATAGATACCAGTATGCTGGGTACATTGAGCAGAACGGGGGTGAATGACACCTTTGTAGGAATGATCGCATGTTGACATCTTTTTGAAGTCATCGCCTCGACGTACTCCATCTCGCTGCTGCCATCAAACAACGCTGCTGGCCGCTGCTGAGAGTGTCATCATAGTGGATTTTGGTTTCAATATAGTACTCGGGTGTCGCAAGCTTGTACCTTATTGATGAGGAGCATGTGGGAAGTGTAGTTGGAGATGAGCGGATGTGTAACTGCGTTGGTTGATAGAAAGAAGTAGAACGGGCGAATGCATAGCATTTTCATTTCATGAAAAAAGCGTTTATGTAAAAGACTGCGAGTCAAGAAAGACTACCGCATTAGGTACAGGCAGAGCACTAATGGACGATTTGATATAGACTTAAACTCGCAGTCCTTCCGCCTTCTTCGCCAGAATCTCTTCAACCTCTTTGGCATGTTTGGAGAAATTGTCCACGAGATCATCCCACATCTTCGGCTCGTGCTCGTGCCTCTTGTCGCTGTTCCAGGCATAGTCTGTGATTGTGAATGGCCGACTGGACTCGAACATGAAGGCAATCGATGCCTCTGAAATCCGCATCACAGGTGGCGGGTTCTCGGTGGCAGCTTTGAATTGCTCGTACGCTACACCATGAGGGACCACTGACCATACAGTTAGCACCTTATGCAAACGACAGAAATATCGCGACGGCTACTCACTTGAACACTCAAAAGAAATGCTTCCGGGATTGAAGGCGTCCGAGCGGCCACCATATTCACCATAGATCAGGCCCATCAGTTCGGAGGCAGCATTGCGGTGATAGTAAGGTGGCCGGTAAGTGTCTATATTTGTTAGCATGCCGACAGCATGTCTTTGTTTGTGGAGAACTGCAACAGCAACTTACGAGACGCTACGTCCCATCGGGGAGAGAAGATCAGCAGATCGGCCAAAGGCGCCGTCAGGTCGCGGGATTTGGCTGTGAGTACACAGAAAATGGATGGATCGATATGATCAACGGAGATTGAGCCGACATTGACAAATTTTGTCAAGTCATACTTGTATGGAACCTATTGATGTAGGGTCAGCTTCGCCTTCTGTACTGAAAACCACGAGGAATCAAACATACATAGTTACCATGCCAGGCAACAACATCAAAAGGACTGTGATTCTGCGTGCTCTTGAAGAATTTCCCTCCAAGCTTGTAAATGATCTCCCAAGGCTCCTGAGAAATCTCATACTTTGCATGGGGAGCAAGAAAATCCCGAGCGTTAGCCAAACCATTTGCTCCGAGCGGTCCTAGTTCGGGCAGCTCAAAGGAAGATCCCCAGACTTCGAGTATATACCCACGAGAAGGGCCGTCAGGAAGCTCAACGCGGAAGCGAATACCACGCTGGATGATCACGATTTCTCCGGGCTGCACAAACAATGGACCAAATTCAGTCTGAATGTCCAGGGCACCCTGCTGAGGAATGATGAGGAATTCACCATCAGAATTCACAAAGGCTTTCTTCTTCATGCTGGTATTGGCCGTATAGACATGAGTAGCGAGGCCTTCGCGAAGGGTCGGGTCTCCCGATCCTGCTACGGTCTTGAGACCGGAGACAAAGTCTACCTCTTCCCCAGTCGGAATCTCAAATGGATGCCATGCTAGCTGAGTTGGAGAGACGCGCACTCGAGGGTTTATCGGCAGGAAATTCGACTCCGTGTCTTTGTTGTCAGGAAGGTCGGTCTGTAGCATTATCAGCACGAGTCCATCGCTCCAAGTGCCGTCAACGTACAAATCCCTGGTGAGCAACCGCCGGACGAGCACGGTACAACCATGCCTTCTTGTTGCAATGCCGTGGGGCAACAAAAGCAGTCGCGGTGATCTGCTCGGCATACAGGCCGAATCTCACATTACGAGGACTGTTCTGGCCCTGTGGAATGGTACCAGGGACAGCTTCGGAGACAAATCTATAGAGATGTCTAAATTAGCAAGTTGGATGGCGACATGTAGCTGCGCACTATACATACGAGTTGCCGAAGCCGGCTTGATACTGTACGAGTCAGTTATCACGAAGAAAGGAACGAACGTAATGAGAACGTACCTGGTAAGGATCATTCCGTCTTGTGTTGAAAGAAGGAATGGTACCGTCCTTTTGAGTTTCTGCCCAGTGAAATATCTTCTGATACTCCTGGGGATCAGATAAGGCGCTTGTAGAGGCCATGCTTGCGGTTCGTAGGTAATGATCAAGTAGTGAGTCCAGAGAAGCTCAATCTTAATTTGCTCCAATAGGTACCAATATCGAAGGGAAACACGAAGCCTCAAATACTCTTTCCACTCTGACGGGTCGACGAACGGCTGAATATAGAGTAAACCTTATAATTCGTCGGACACATCCTCATCCGAATTTCTGAGCACGAAGGAATACGCAAATGATCCTTTGGCTTCTGATGGTGACGACGTCAGCCTGATTGAGGCCAGATCTGACACAAATTCCATACAAATCGGCATGTTGGAGAGGCCTTGCGTTGCCGAAGCCAAGTAGAGTGGAGCTTGGGGAGGGGAATCGTGGGCGGAGCAATGTCCGTCAACTTTCTGCTTTGACCGCATGGTTTGCCAAACCCCACATGAGTAAGCTGTGAGTAGTGCGGAGAGATGATCTTTTCGTGAATAACAGTTGTTCATGGTCGGGATTGAGTCTGTATGGGAATTGCCGAGGAAGGCGTACAGGCGGATTGCGAGGGGGAAAGGAAGGTCGACTGACAACGCTCGGTCACGAACAGCTAGCTTATCTGCATTCTGCACACAAGGATGGCTTGCACCAGGATGGCTGTGCACAGTTGGATTTACCCAACTTTAGTCTCTACTTCGTCTATCTACTTCCTGACCTTCTTATGGTGCATGGTCATTGCAGATCTAGAACTTTCATCAATTAAGGCTGTGTGCCTTGAGGACCCATATCAATTCAGCAGGCTGATTCTGCCTGCTGTCAACGCAAAAACTATTGGGAGGTAAGCTCCGATGCCAGCCTCTCGCAGAACCTTGAGGTGCTCTACTCTTCGCCGAGACGCAAATTGCTCCTCGGTAATCTCCTTACACTCTCCCAGGGGCCCATAGGCGAATCGTCGGTCTTCAGACCACGGAGACATGCCGTTGACGAACCGTATCCAACGCTTCCGCATCTCTTGACCTACTTCATTTGCAGCGGGGTTGAAGGAGAGATCAAGTCCTCCGAAAAGAAACAGGAGGTCGACTGCGTGGTGAGACCGACTGGAAGACTGCCATGGATTTGGTTGGTCAACCACGTATCGGAAAACGTGCTTGTTCGCAGCTTTGAACTTGTCCGCAACCAGCTCAACAGGGAGGGTGTATCGGGTGTCATTGACGAAATCTAGAGCGCCCAGTTTGCAGGCAGTAGGACGGTCATGGACGACCTGGTACATCTTGCGCAGTTTTGTGCCATAGTTCTTGTCGGTCTTGAAAGCCGCAGCAATCGATGCTCCGTCGAAGGTCTCGATTCCGTTTCTCCAAATGACAGACTATAGAAGTCAGACTAGGCGAGAGGCAGCGTAACGGGAGAAGGATGGAGAACATACCTCATATTCAGTATCGCCAATCATGAGTTCCTCGACTTGTTCTGGCTTGTTCTCCCAATCCTGGAATTCGGAATCCTCCTGTATCCACATTGTATTCACATTGCACTCCTTCAACGCGCGAATTAGACAGTCAACAGACGAACGACGCAGCGACTCCTGTCCCGACTCCTGAACCTTGCTTTGGAGTGTGTTGATGAGCGCATTGCCTCTTTCGACCGGTAACGGCGAAGAGAGGTATAGCGACCCGGATGCCAGGACAGCTTTTTGGACAGGAGGGCCGCTAATCAGATGCGCATGAACATAAACCGCTCCTGCGCTCTCTCCAGCAAGAGTGATATTATTCTGGAGTGAGAAAAGACGTTAGCATCAGGCGTCCTTAAGCAGCGTTGGATCACCTACCGGATCACCCCCAAATTCTGCGATGTTCTTCCGAACCCAGTCAATGGCCAACCTTTGGTCCTTTATCGCGAGGTTCTTCTCCTTTCCATCGCCAAAGCTAAAGATATTGAGACGGTAGTTGAAAGAGACGAAAACAAACGGCTGACCCTCGTTGACAGACTCAGCAACGATCCGAGTCGGGTCTATGTGTATTCAGGCATCAGCCGTTGAAGAAAAAGTAGCAATTCAGATATCTTACCGCAGATTTTTGATTGAGCAGAACAAAATGTAACAACTTGAGAACCGCCTAAGGCACAACCGTTAGCACAATCAATGCCTTGGCTTGGTATCCTTGCAAATCTGCCATCGTACCATATATCCAGACGAGAACAGGAAGAGGGCCATTAGTGCTTGACAGAGGAGGACGGGCAATGTCCAGATTTAGACATTCAAACTCATCCTCAGCTTCGGGCTCGATCTCGAAATCCTCCGGGATGCGCAACAAATGGCGCACGTCCACATGAACCTGCGGGCATTTTGGTCTGTTTCAATATCAAGTTTAGTATATCGAATTGTATGTCCATAGATAACGAAAATGGCTTCCTTGAGCTTAGGGACAAGACATACCCGTATTTCGTAGCATCAACAACGCCCCCGTTGAAGCTTTCCACAGGCTGAGCACGCTCGAACCGCGCCGGTATCTGGGCATACTTGATTCCGCGGAATTGGTCAACTATGACACCGTCGAAATCCCTCCGAACACCTGTAAAGAGTGCCTGAAGCCCTTGATGTTGTACTTGTGGAGCTGCCATATTCACAATCACAGAGTCAATCTGGGAGTCAGGGAGGAGGAAGCGTGGAAGCAGAATATGGAGCAGGTAAAGTTCTCGAGGTGTCTGCACTACCCATGGCCCTATTTCCTGTCTGATTCCTCTCCATCCAGTCGGTTGTTATGCTTGCCGAAGCTTGTAGCCCCAATGCTGACGAGCATGCTTGCTGTGGGGCTGCTGCGGGGATATCCACCTGGGTGTTGAAATGCTGTAGCTCGGATGATGAAGTCGGAATATCGGCAGTTGGAAACCACGAAATTAGCTTCTCAGGGTATGATAGTAGAAAGAGATTTGCCTTGAATTCTGAAGCGCAGGTGGAAGCTGTCGGTTGCTGGGGTGAATTGGTGAAAGGTTCTTAGTTCCCAATGGCTCTGATACTAAATAACCACCAAGGAATCATTTCTTCTTTATAATGTGAGATTTTTCTAATTTTGGGAATTATACTATATATACAGTTTTGAGGCTGCTCGAGTATGTCGTCTGTTCGACACACAATCCCTGTATGCGTTTCGCGTTCTTTACAGCCTATCCAGCTGCTTCGACGGGCCGAGTCTCAGCATGCCGTTCTGTAGGTTTCCATATACGGCCACCCAGAAAAAGCAAGATAGGAATAGCAGACACCCCCATCAGCAGACCTATGACCCAAGACATTGTGCCCCAGCCAGCGCTTTCTCGGATGAACCCAGCCAGAAATGGACCGACGATGGACCCAGCTGCAAAAGCAGAATTGAGGATACCGTAAGCAAGTGCCATTGCGCCTCCTTTGCCGAAGACGCCGGGCGACTCTGCTTCTTTCTCCTGAACAACATATGAGGCCTCGACAAAGAGCGGTGGAATCAGCAACGCCAGGCAGAGCCCGATCAGAGCCAGCAGCACACAAAGCACCACTTTTTGGCTCATGGAATTAGTTGTGACAAGTCGGAGAAGCACGAACAATGGGACTGTGGTGAGCAATGCTCCACCAACTACAAAGCGCCGAACTTGGGGAAACTTGTCGTTGATGTACCCGAAGAACGGATCCAGAAGATGAGGCACCGACACTGGAATGAAGATGAGTCCTTGGGCTGTCTGTTTCCACCCGAATGTATCCTGAACGAAAAGAGGAAGAACGCTATCGAGAGATGTCAATGCAACCGACACAATAAAATAAGCCCATAGCGTGACAAGCATTCGGTCTGAGGCCAACAGTGTGGCAACAGCGCCGAAACGTCTCTTGGGAGGCATTTGTTGGTTTGCATCCCCAGTTGCACCGCCTCGCGGCGTCGGGTTCGATGTTGTGTCATGCTCGTTGCGACTGTTACTGTCGCATTCATCAGTCGGGCAAGGAAGAGACGCACGCCCATCCGTAGGTTGCTTCTCCGTTGGATTGTCCACCGGTTCTGTGGAAAACTTTCCAGTGGGAAGCCACTTCAGGGCATCTTTCTTCTCGATCAGGACGAGTCGCAGGAATATGTCTAAGCCAATTATACCGAATGCGAGACCGAAAACAGCGTAGTAGCCTCCGTGCTCATATAAAACACCCCCAAGGAGGGGGCCTGTCATCGTCCCAAGTGTGATGCCCATTGCCGCATATCCCATCGCCTCCCCCAGAGCCTCTTTTTCTATCGTGTCGACTAGCAGGGCTAATCCGACTGTCCAAACAACAGCCGCAGATACCCCTTGAAACAAGCGGCCAGCAATCCAGAGGCCGAGGGTAGTGCCTACACAGAGCAACGCCGTAGAAGCACCCAAGGCGATCAGCCCTAGCAGGAGAGGCCATCGCCTAGACTCTATTCGATCTGCTAAGTAGCCGGAAATAGCTGTATTGAACGAGGACGGTGAGTGAGATTGTCACGATATAGTCCGGTGGCGAAGGATGGTCAAACTCACGGGAAGCTGCCAACAGTGCGGCGCCGTACAGGGCTAATAAGATCGATGTCCATGATTGTTCTGATAAAAAAGTTAAGACCAGAATCACAGGAAGCAAATATCAACACATCTCAAGAGGGCGCATACCATCATCCTCAGATAAGCCGACTCTCTCGTGCAATGCAGTAGGGGTCACTGGAACGATCTATATCGCGTCAAGCTCTTGCACATAAATCATTACACGGTAGAAAACGACAGCTTAAGGCAGAAAGGTCAACTTACAAGCCCATATAGCAGGATGTCCTGACGTGACTGGTTTTAGCATGTTTTCTTTCGAGGTCACCATCCCTTGTTGCCAACTTACAGTGAATGTTGCGAAAGAGACCACAAATATGACGAAGACTTTGGAAGACCTTAGCTCGAGGAGAATCGGTCGCTTAGGTTCCTCCTCATTTTTCGAAAGCAGGCCGCCTAGGACCATAGCGAAGATGGGTATCAGTTTAAGCTATACCGCTGAGATGTCATGCGGGTAGTACTTGAGCAACAGAGGTCACCAAATGAAATTGATGGACACAGAATCCTAGAGCCACCGAACTATCCATGGAGACATACGCCAGAGGCACATAACGAAGAATTCAGAAGAGGTAAATGTTTTGGAGAGGATATGAGGATCGAAAATCTAGACGATGATTCAATTCCCGCTGGCTCGGGCTCCGCGGGCCCCGAGAGTGGATGATCCTCCCGCACTGAGGAATTCAAGATGGCAGATCTGTCGATCACGAAACACAATATTGGGCTATCTGCCGGTATCTATCTACATATAATTGACTCGAAATACACACAATGTGCCTAAGTCAAAACCCAAATAAAAACCGGCGGTGGAATAATACTTATCCCTTGATGACTATATACATCACACTGTACTGTGTCATGACTCGACCTTGGGCTAGAGGGTTCTGAACAAAGCAAGTACCTTTGCAAACTCATCTAGCGACGCTTTGTCAGTGTGGTCGAAGAGAACACTTCTTCGCAAACTTCCCTCGTTGTACAGCCCGTTCACTTGCCCGACATTGGGTGCAGGACCGTAGACTCGTGCCGTGAAGCCAGCTTCTACATCATTCTGGGCAACGGCCGGCCATGGCTTCACGCCATGGCAGAATTTAAAGAAGTCCTCGGCGAAGGTGATTGCAAGTTGCTGCTGGTCTGGCCCCATAAACTCTCGGAAGTTCTGGAACAGGTAGGCTAAGTCAATGATATGACTCGCTCGATCTTTCCAAGGTCCGTCCCATGGGTTCCCTTCGTTGAAGTGATAGACGTATACATTGTTTTTCCAGCCCTTTGCAAACGTCAGAACCGGAGCAAAGAAAGCAATGTCATTTATGTAGTTGAGAATAGCCGGGAAGGCCTCGTCGTCTGTCATGTCCTCTGTGATGTTGTACTTGTTCAAGGTTTGTTGCGAAACATCCGATTTAGATGCAAGTATGGTGTTCAGTGCGGTAACAAACTTGCTTGCACAGTCTTTCTTCGTATGTGACATCAAAAACGCCATGATACTAGCCTGGAAGGAGGGAGAGTCACGGTCAGTAGACTATTTGAAGCGGTTCATGACGACTTACATCCATCTGAGCGTAGCCAATCATTAGATCTTCGGACCACTTCTTTCCGCGGGGAAAGTTAGACCCTTTATCAGCTACCTGCGCATAGGTAACGGCCGAGGACACAATGTCCCCATCAATTGCAGGAACTGCTAGAACAGTTGGAGGGATTTTCGCGACCAAGGCCTCACCCGGTGTTTCCAGAAGAGTTTTGATTCTATCCTCTGAACTGGCATCGGCCAGTCCTAATGCTGCAATGGCTTGCCGGTAGTTCTGCTCATGTAAATCGTAAGGCAAGGGTTGGATGAGTAGACATGTACCACTCATCACAATAGCCCGCTTAAAGAGTTGCTCGTCAGAGTCAAGGTGATACGTTACACACGCTAGCAAAGTTCAGTATGCCTGTAACGTAGTGGAAATCGATGATGAGCCAGACATACCACCTCCAGCGCTCATCCCGGCAAGTGTCACATTATCAGGATCTCCACCGAAATCGGCAATGTGTTTTTGCACCCATCTCATGGCCACTTCTGATCTCTGAGCCCGTTGTTGGCGTTATACCCAGCCCGTCGAAGTTCATCAGAAGTAAGGAAGCCAAATACACCGAGACGATAACTGTTTAGAGTGAGTCCTTGCCCATGTCGCGTCAGGGTAGTGGCCTTACTTCATAGAAACTGCCACTATGGGTAAGTTCTTTTCGACAGATAACTTGACGAACCGTGCGTAATCGAATTGTGGCCAGGAGTTAGCTCCAAGCACCAGCCCTCCGCCGTGAATGAAGAGAAAGACTGGAAGTTTGGAGGTCCCTGTTGTGCCCGCCGGAACGGTGATATTCAGGTTGAGACAGTTCAAGTCCGATTGAGGAAGCTCTTTCTTTGGAAGGATATGCTGAATGTGGCCGAGCTCCAAGTCACACCCGAACGAAGGAGACAAAGCAGTTGGACTAGGATTCCTTGCATTAGTTCACTGACGTGTGGTATATTTCCTGACCACTCTTACCCATCCTTGCTCGCGTCGACGATACTACCTTCACGCTGCTCTATGAGTTCCGCGTCTGCGAATCTGTCGTTGAGAGTAGCGTATCGAATGCCCAGAAACTGACTCACACCGTCGTGACTCTTGCCTCGAACTTCACCCAGATATCTTGTCTGAAGAATGGTGGCCATTGGAGTGAATCACCCTGAGTGCAAGTCTCGAAGACAGCAGATTGATGTGGGGAAATGTAGAAGAGAGGTCAACAACACCCAGAGCCTTGTCTCCCCGTAGGGCAATCCAAGGACTCAATTAGCCTCCCGATTGCTAACTCTCCATACTTCGGTAATAAACTCACCCAGTAATATGCCGGATTTAACTCCATGAGTTTGGACTGTCAAGTTATCAACGAAGCTGAGGGGTAATTCCGAATCATAGGGTTCCTTCAATGACTTCGTTCCCCATTTCGTGGGGGAGTCGTCTTGGGTTCATGCGCGGTAGACTAAATAACTCCGCAGAAGCGAAGAGTTGTGCGAGACATCCTCGAAAGACATCCTTCAAGCCAGGCCAAAGTCGAGTTGTTGACGCTGTGAAATTGAGGACCCAGCGGCCAGAACCTCTGTCGGATATCCTCCATCATCAGGGCCATTGCCCCGCAATTCCCCCACATAAAAATGCCGAGGGTGCCATAGAACGAAGAGATAAAGTTTATGTATCGCTGAGGGGATTTGATTGGAAGATGTGCAGAGTAGTGAGCCAATTCCATTCAATACTAGGTGTACAGGCAGAGAACCAAAATTGTTGTAGTGCAGAGGATGTGGTCACGTCTATTACTCTGGTACCAGCTGAGGTAACGATGCCTCATCTTACGAGGACAGTGTATACCGTATACGAGGAGAAATGGAATATAGGCTCTTCCCAGTTGCGCCTCCACACTACATAGCGATTCCACATCCGCAAGAAGTTCAAGAATTGGGAAGTTTGGCCTCTTCATTATGATCATGATTGAAAATTCATGTTGTAGCCACCAGTCTTAGGATCTTGGACGAATTTGAAATTATCCGTTGACAATCCAAATGGCTTGAGGATGCCGTTTCCGAGCTGCGTGAAGAGTTAGCAGTACTTCAACAGCGTCAGTATGGAAGAGTTGTCGACTCACATCCTTCAGTTTACTCATCATCTCCGCCGTCTCCTTCTCCCGTGCCTGATTTATCCTCCCGGGCAACTCGCGAAGAGCCCTCTGCACAATCCGCTTATCGTCTGCAGGTAGGTTATCCATCCCGGCAAGCACTTTATAGTCCTCTTCGGCGCCTTGTAAATTTCCCCAGCCGCCGAGCTGGCTCTTCGCTCGCGCACGCCTCATAAGCGCCTTTGCCCGAATCCGCATCACGTCGTTCTTTTTCTCGTCCATTCTCTGTAACCGTTTGAGCTCCTCCTCCTCTGCCTCTTCGTTTTCACCGGAAATCTCAACCACGGCGTCTGTCTGTTCTGACGATTGAGGGTCTCGTTTCGTTTGGTATTTATCCAGATTCTGTTGTGGAGACAACGGGATGATGTTTTCCAGACGATCAAGACAGGCAGTTGCGGATTCGACAGATGCCTTCCAGTCTTCCAGCTTCAGGTAGCATGCGGCCATGTTGCTTCGAAGAACGGCAACTTCATAGTTGAGGTAAGTGGGACACGAGGCAAGGGCACGGTCATAGCAGGAAATAGCCTGATCATAGCAGGCAGCCGTAAACAGTTTGTTGGCTTCTGACTTGATCTCGTGGGATTCTTTCAAGAGGCGCTGTTAGGATGGTCGAGATGAGCATCAGCAACTGTTTCTTAGGACTGCAATCAAAACTCACAGCTTCTTCCTCTGCGGGGAACCGCGCATCGTGGAAGACATCCTCGCTCTCGCTATCAGACCCAGGCTCGGATTTTTGTGGATTCTTGTTCAAATTTTCTGTAGTCATGCTGCCTCAAAAGCATTAAAGCGAGTGGAAGCTCCTGAGAACGCCGCTTCGAAGCTTGAGTGGATAGGTACGGAGTAGTTATCGATAATCGGGAAGCCCGTCGGACAACCGGACTCGATGCCGACCGTTCCCCTCGATGATAAAGCGGCACGAAAGTAATTCCCGATTGGGTTACATCCAAGCCGACTGGCACAAGAGTGTGGAGTAGCATTATCTGAGCGTCTTTGAACGACAATTGAAGATCTGCTCGTCCTGTTACTCTACACTATCCCTTTCGTCTGTGAAACGATTACTTCACCATGACCAAAAGCGCATCCGAGTAAGTTCTCAGGTCCAGATTCACTCAATCCCATGCTCATGGAAGTTCCACCCTTCTGACTGCCCCTCTCTAACAGATTTCCCCGCGTGCGGGCATGCCTCTTTGATATGGATGGATTGCTCATTGACTCAGAGGACAAATACACAGAGATCACGAATGCAATCCTCCAGGAGTTCGGAAAGCCACTACTTCCTTGGGAAATCAAGGCTCAATTGCAGGGTCGACCACAGCCTGAGGTGAGTACTACCCCGCATCTTCTGTCCACTCAGCCATTGAGACTCGAAGGTCTTGTCTCAACGCTGTGATGTGCTGTCCTAATTCTCTACTGTATAGGCGAGCAAGATTTTCCACCACTGGGCTCAACTGCCCATCAGCCCCGAGGAATACGGCGCGAAGCAGGCCGCCCTGCAAGCCAGGTACTTCCCCCAGTCACAGCCACTGCCGGGCGTCAGAACTCTCCTGTCCAAGCTTCTCTCCACCCAGAAAACCGACCAGCCAGTCTACATCGCCCTGGCAACATCATCGCACAGCAAGAATTTCAAATTGAAGACCGACCATCTGCAGGATCTGTTTTCTGCGTTTCCTGAGTCTCAGCGTGTACTAGGTGACGATCCTCGAATTGGTAAGGGGAGAGGAAAGCCGCTACCGGATATCTACCTGCTCGCTCTTGAGACGATCAACGACGGCTTGCGGCAGCGAGGGGAACCTGAGATCAGGCCCGAAGAGTGTCTTGTGTTTGAAGATGCGGTTCCTGGTGTCGAGGCAGGACGCCGAGCTGGGATGCGGGTAATCTGGTGTCCTCACCCGGGCCTACTAGGGGCTTACAAGGGCCGAGAAGCGGAGGTACTGGCTGGACTGACGGGTGAACATAAGGAAGAGGAGAAGTCCGTCCCTGAGAAGGAGGCGGAGGAGTTGGCGGCGTGGAGAATTCAAGGCGCTGGTAGACCTGGCGAAATTGACGATGGATGGGGAGAGTTGGTGTCGAATTTGGAAGACTTTCCTTATGAGAAGTACGGTATTTGCCCTGCGTAGCCTTGTGTATTTTCTCTGTTTACAGTTGTCTTCTCTGTTCCATTCTCATATTGTACATGAAGCGATGTGAATATGTCAATAGCAAACCAGCATATCAGCAATGATTGATCAATCAAAGGATCAGTGCAATGATGGGGATAATCCAGTTCAGAGCCATGCATAGCAAAGCCTGTGCACCAAGAAGTACGTGGTGCCAAAACAAGAGGGATTCGAGCGATCAAACGCAGGTAGAAACGGATGGATATCTTCGCCAGCGCCATGTGAGGATATCAAAATGCGGTCATGACAGTGCAGTAATAGTAGGCAACGAGCAAACAGAGGCAATCCCAAACGCCCAATGCCACAAATAATTTAATGTCATCACGTTCCTTTTCCAGAGGGATCAATTCAGCGGAATGAGATTCTGATGTAGTGCACAAGAGCACAACCAAGGAAAACAAGACAGCGTTCGCCTTCAAACAAGGGTATCACATCCTAAGCTGCGAATAGAATTGCTGATGAAGACACACTGAGCTAGACGCGAGTGAGAGATGCATTGCACCAAAGCAGCCAGTAGATGAAAGAAACGAGGTTCATGAAAGATGATAAAGTGATCGCAAGCCCCAGGCGCCTCGCCGGTTCGATGAAAAGCATTGTGATGCAAATGTAATAGACGATGAACGTAAAGCCGAATGCTTTGAAGAAGCAAGAATGACCGGAAGCTGAATCATTCTTTGATCTAACGACGTCTCTTGGTAGGAGGGTAGTCTTCATCAGCGCCAGTTTCGGTTGATCCTCGCTTGCGGCCGCGCATTTGGTTGCTCAGCGGCAGACTATGGTTCGATCCCATGCTTCCCGAAACGACAGGATTCGGGCCGGCCATTGAAGCGGGAGTCGAAGTCGGCTGACGACAAGTTGGCAGTTGAAGGGGGTGTTGAGGCGGTGGCCGCATCTCCATACCCAGGCTTGCTTCCCACAGGTAAGAATCCATTGGTGACATGTGAGAATTCTGAGCGTGAGAATTCGGAGCAGCGGTTGCACTGAACTCAGGAGATAAGCCGAGCTGGTCATATCCTGAGTGTGATCCATAGGGATGACGAGGGTCGCTCAGCGTCTGATCCATGGGGAACATGTCCACTATGTTGTTCATGCTTGGACGAAGTCCACTGGTGTTTGTAGGAGGGAATTGTCCGGCATTGATTGCGCGTTGGATTTGGCCAGTATTGGACACGCCGGGGATAATATTGTTGTATCCGGTATTGGCCACGCCATAGGGCTGTCTTGGATAGGTCATGCCTTGGATGTGACCGTTATTGGGCACACCTTGGTACTGTCCTGTATAGACCATGCCTTGGACGTGTCTGTTATTGTTCATGCCTTGGTTGTGTCCGGTATTGCTCATAACTTGGTTGTGTCCGGTACTGTTCTGGCCTTGCATGGAATAACCCTGCGGGTACTGTCCGCTGTGCGCGTAGCTTGACTGTCCGCGTGCCGCCGAAGCATACGAGGGACCACGCTGACCTGAAGTGTCTTGATCCTGGACAGTGACAGTTTCCTGAGAGTCATTTCCGGCCTCCTCGGCGTCCTCGACTTCATGGGCTTCATCAGCAGAATCTCCGCCGACTGGCGGTTCTGCCTCAGCCTCCGCCTCAGCCTTTCCCTTCGCCTTTCCCTTCGCCTTTCCCTTCGCCTTTCCTTTCCCCTCCGCCTTTGCCTTTGTTGCTGCCTCTTTCTCCGCCGTGACGGCCCTTCCGGTCTTGATATGCCCTCCCTTGGTTTCGTTGACAATAACGTTCGAGCGGCACCGGCCCAGACACTCCAGCGGGGTGTCCACGAATTCGCGGACGTATTTGGCACCGTAGTCTAACATCCGCTTGCAGGTGGACTTGCTGACATGAAAGATCCGGACAATGGCCGCAGCCCTGTCCGGGAAGGAAAGTAGCGCCCCGGTTCTGGCAGGATCTTTCATCCTCTTCTTTTTTTCCTCTTCGTCCTCCTCGTCCTCCTCATTCTCCTTGCGCCCTTTATTTTCCCCTTTCTTCTCCTTTGCCTTTGGAGAGGGCAACGGCATTGTGCGATGATATTCAATCATCACCTCCTATTCAAGTATCAGTAAAGTGTCGAAAGGCATACTGCCACAGAGACTTACAAGCACGTTCCAACAAGCGGCCTCGATCTCCACAGGTTTTCTTCGCATAATCTTCTCCCACACATTTATGGTTTTTTCCTTGTCGTCAACGTCCTTAAGGTTCATCATTGCCCGCAGAAAAGAGTTCACAATCGCGACCTTTTGGGCCTGCGAGACTACCAAATGCGGGTCGCGACCAGGTCCTTTGGGAGAATGGAGCGCACTCATCGCCTCTTCCAAGGACGCGAATCTGGTTTGTATTTCCGGTCTGCTCCACTCGGGGTTCATGAGATCATGAGAGGTCGGTAATCCGGCTATTGTATAGATTTGCGGAAATAGTTTTTCGACGACTGTCGGTTTCTTACGTCTGTCAGCAGCTGAATCAGACGAGGCTTGCTCCGATAAGGCCTGGTGTGCCTCGCTGCTATGATGATCATTGGAAGCGGCCGCGGGGACCACTGATGCATGTGGGCTTTGAGGTGCCTGGCCTTGGGCAGGTCTCGCAGAGTTAAATGGTCGGGGTTGAATTTGCTGCTGCTCGTTTGAAATATCCCGCGCAGGATGTTCCTGGCTTTGGTTAACATGATTGAGAGCCGCAGCGGAGCTCAAAGATCGATGTTGCGAATGTTGCACGGTTGGGGGCCGGTGTGCCTGGTTGTTCGTAGGATGATCGAGAACAGCCGAACCATTTGGTTGTTGGTGGGACTCGTCTTGCATGGATGAAGTAGTAACACCCTGGCTGCCGGAGGGATACGCCAGCTGTGCCTCCTGGCTGTCAGCAGGGGTTCCGTATGCCTTTTCGGCATTGTGAGCTGGATGAGTGGTCATGTTTGCAAACTCCGAACTGGGAACGATGTTATGAATCGATGCGGTGAGAGCAGGGTCAATAAGGTCCTCAAGATTTGCCTCGGGAGGAGTGCTGTCACCCGAATTATTTTGGGACGAGGACTGTGCTTCGGACGTTTCGTCTTTCTCTCCGGATAAGTCTGAATGAATTGGCTCGCTCCTAGCACTGTCGATAAAGATCATTAGGAGTCCACCGTGATGGGAAGGATTGACGAGAACGAGAACATACCAGTTTTGGCCTTGATTGCCATTTCTTCTTCTACCCCCATCCGATTGTTTGGCAAGGGGAGGAGTAGTTTTCTTTGCAGGTTCTTCGACAACTTGAGCGTAAGCTTGAGCGACGGGAGTGCCAGCATCGAGGCTTTCGGATGTGTGGCTCTCGATCATCTCCACGTCGTGATGAGCATCAGATGTGCCACCAGTGCAAGCATTGTCTGTGTCCTTGTGGGTTTCGACATTGGAACTGCCAACACCAATGGACTCGACTGAGACATCGTGGTGCTGAGCGGAGGGGTTGCCATAACTGGGAATGTCGTCCTTGTGTTCGTGGTCTTTATCATTGGAGCTGCCAACACCATGATGCGCAGTTCCTTGTTGAATGTGCTGGACTCTGGGTGTGTTGTTGTGATGCTTGATAGGAGATTCCTCAAGAACAGAATTGATACTAGGAGGAATGGGAGACTGGATGATATTTCCCCAGATATCAGCATCGAGTTGACCCTTGTTGCGAGTCTCAACTGCCCTTTCGAAGATACCAGCGTACTGGGTCTCGTCGCCATGGTCATCAGCTAGACGTTGGATGTTTCCATAGCCACGGGCATTGTGAGTAGGTGTGAAGTTCCGGTATTCGAACAGGACATTTGCTCCATGTTCATGAGAATTTCTGTATGTTCTATCGAATGTCTCCCAGTCAAAGTTGACAGGGACATGAGTGGGCAGTTTGTCAAATGATATGTCGTCTGGATCGAAGAAAGCATTGTCAAAGTGGGATCCTTGCTCCTGCTCACCCTGCAGGCCAGTTTCAGCGTTCTCATGAGGGACCGGCCTAGTGTGACCGGCGTTAGAGGATATTAAGCATAGGCGACGTGCAAAGACTTACGCAAGACCTTCCATAGCCGTAGGAGAGCCTGGCAGAGAGAGCAAAGTACTCTGCATCTCGGTATGATGACCCATAGCCTCAGCAGGAGCACCAGGAAACTGAGGCGACATCCTCGCGACGATTTACTTGACAGTCACAACAACACTCCGAATCTCGCTTGAAATTGCAAGATAGATAGATTTTGAAGCTGTATGAGTGCAAGATAATGATGGAAGAGACTGAGTAAGGACAAAAGGATGCGACTGGCAGGTTTGAGAAGGTATGAGAGAAGAGAGATGGTTGGTAGAGTGGAAGAGAGATGTATAGAAGTGAAAGTTGCATTTGACGAGATGAGACTCGAAGGTAGAGGGAGGGAGGTTGGGGCCAGCAAGCATGAGGTGAATAACAGAGCATCGAAAACCTGAAAGTGAACGGGAGATACCGTTAACAAAGCGGAATATGCCATGTGCTTGGGACCTGC
Source organism: Aspergillus viridinutans (assembly GCF_018404265.1). Lineage (NCBI taxonomy): Eukaryota > Fungi > Ascomycota > Eurotiomycetes > Eurotiales > Aspergillaceae > Aspergillus > Aspergillus viridinutans. The sequence continues at coordinate 500,830 of NW_025091225.1, read as the reverse complement.
AAACATAGTAGGGTGGGCCGTGTTCCAAAAGTGGAAATAATGATGGCAAGTTTGCAAGTTTGCTGCTCGAAGATGCCCCAGTTCAATGGGACACAATAGGCCTTCGAGGCATCTCGAAGCAAAGCCATACACACCACCCAGCGAGACAATTAATTCCATGGTGGTACGGGCAATGAAGTGTTGACGGCGGCCTAATTGTGCGTCTGATTGAGGCTCTGGAGACAATAGGTCATTGAGGTGCTGCGTTGCGCAACAACGCTATTGTTGAGACGCTCATGCTCTGAGCAGAGGATTGCGCTCATTGAGGACCCGACCAGAAGCAGTGTACAATAGCTGGTGAGACCCCATCAAATTCAGACGCAATGACAACCTCTCAACCAGACTATTGAGCTGTTTAGCAACCTTCAGTCCCTCTATCATTTTGCAAGCAGATCCACGTACCAGTAGCATATTGACTGCGCACTCTCACCCGGCTGACGAACACAACCAGGCTCAGAGCTTGACCTTGAACTCTCATTCCTTGGGAACCATCATTGAGGCCAACCATTTCAACTGACAGTCGTATCTAGGAATGGCATCGACCAGACTTTCAGGCTATTATCGACCTTCTTCGTAGAATGACCCGTCTCGTCCACAGCACTTATATCACGTGAGAAGCGCCTCTGACCAGAAGTCGTTGCTGCTATGGTTCCCATGGGATGCAAAACAGTACTGCTCACCGCGTCTGTACGCCTTATTGTAAGCTCCTTGGACTCTCAGTCAACTCGTGATCATTGCTTACCCTCATGAACCTTCCATTCCCAGTCACATTTTTGCGGTCCCGCAGTATGTGTAGGATTTCGCCATACCCTCATATATCCATCAGTTCCTCCAGCCCAGATCTCATGGGACTCGCCCTGTGCGACAGGTACAACATCGATCTTCATGCGTTGATTTGTGACAGCCCTTCGACCTTCTAGCCAGCCAAGAAGCTGCCCGGTGACTCTGATGTCGAATATTAAGACTCCGTCGCTTTTCCGTTCGGCAATATACAAATATCTTCCGCAGGGACTCCAAAGCAGTTGCGTGACCCCTGCGCCGCCAATGTGGCGATGAGCGTCCGTCTTTGTAATGCTAAAGGTCCCGAGAGACTCTCCAGTCCCATTCGCCCCATACAGACCTATCTGCCTGGAAAATGTACCGGCAGCCAAGATACCATCTCCCACGGGATTGATGGCCATAGCCGGGATGATACCCTTCATCCCGACTCCTCCACCTACCATTTGCTTACGCTTACTGGGTATCGTAGGCATCCATGCGACGGGGCCTTCGCTCCCAGGACGAGATACGTCGAAAAGACATATCAGGCTATCGGAACCAGTGAGAAAGTGCGTGCCGCCCAGGGCATGCGGATACACCATCGAGTGAGGCGTAATGAATGCCTCTGTCGTCGGATGTATGAGAGAGTAAGTCGCCACAGTGGTGGGCACAAGCGCAGACGCGAGTCTAATTGGGTGATCACGGACTGATGAGAGGAACAGAGTGGTGGATGGATCCCGAAGATTGAAGAACGGATAGATGGCAGTGGCGTACGTTGGCTCTGCTGAAGGCAGAACAGAGTAAGGTTCCAGCCGATGCGGTGATGATGTTCCTTCCAGCAAATCCGGAGGCCTGTTTCTGCTCGTTAGTCCAGAAACGTCTCAACCCTTTCAGCATGACCTACAGAATATAGGTTCTGATATGATGATCCGCAGAATCAGTCAAAAGTGAGGTACCATCCGGAGACCTATGCAAGCAATTGTTAGCCAAGGTTTCATTAATCGTGCATTCAGTTAGGTCAGTTCCAGAAACCTACCATTCTGCGCCTTTCACGTAATTTAGAGGTGGATTTATTCTACTGCTCTCTTCTGCTGACATAAAGGAGAGATCCCGAATTCGATTGAGAGATGACTGGACATTGACTCCGATATCCGGTGCATCGTCCACTTGAGTTGAAGCCACGCAGATTGGGCTTTGAACCAAAGAGTCCTTCTCAACCATCTTGCACAGGAAACTTTCAATGTCCACTATATTAAGAGGAGCAGGACTCTGATATATGACTATGATGCCTCAAATTCGGAAGACCGTTCGGAACCATGCAAGAACAAAGAAGAGTTGCAGAAACTTGTCCTCCACGCTTTTCATCAAATCACTTCTAAGAACTGTGGTGACCGTGAGGGAACTATTCACCTTCCTGCAATCACACTGCGCTTTATATAGTCAACTAGACGGAAGTGGATGGGTGTCTCGGCGGCAAGCGCAAATGACAAACAGCCGAGCATCACAGTGATGAGTACAATGGGCAATCAATGGAGCCAACTGGCGAATCTCCTTAAGCTACAGAATGTTCGGTTTGAGTTGAGATAGATCCACATATGTCAATGTTGTGACACCGAGTTAGATAGATGTAACTCGAGTGGCATTGAGGTCGATTCGTGAGGATTCCTGTATGCGATTTTATATGTTTCTGCAGACGCCGAGTGCGATTTCCTGTCTACCTTAGAGAGCTACAGGCTTACAGCGGCCGGAGAAGTTGGACCGTCGGCCCCGGTGTATCTTTCCCCATTAACGTTACCTTACTGTAAATTTCCCACTAGTCCACTCCGGGTGTAGCTCCCCAGGAACTACCTTCCTTGGTAACGCTGATATCTGCAACTGCCAACAGCGCTGCTGCACTTGCAGTTATCTACCCAAACATTTTTGCGCCTCCTGCCCCTGCACTACCTCGACATCCATACGGTTGAAAGAAAGAGCGTTAGGGGAGGTGCGAGTTGATTTTATTTAATTCCATCCTTTACTCCCTGGTCTGAGCCGACGCTCCTTTTCATCATGTTTTCCGCAAAACCTTCAACCGGCCTGTCCATAAACACCAATTCCGCCAATTCACTTTTGTAAGTGCGCCTGTGTCCCAGAGCTCTATTTGGAGCTCCAGCTCTAAGATCTAAGCTACAAATTCATGGATCGCGCGATTCAATTAGGCTAACGACTATTTCCCTCGCGTAGTGGCGGATCTAATGCTCAAACTACCTCGTCTACAGCTACACCAGGGACAACGAGCACGTCGGGGGGTTTGTTTGGAAATTTGGGAGGCGCCAATGCGCAGTCAAAGCCAGCGGGCGGCCTTTTTGGAAACCTTGGGGGCGGGAACACGCAACAATCTTCAACTACTGGGTCAAGTCTGTTCTCCGGCTTAGGTGGACAACAGCAGAATCCTACTAATACTACTGCTGCTGGCGGCGGCCTGTTTGGAGGCTCTACACCGGCCAGCTCGCAACCTGCAACTGGTGGGCTCTTTTCGGGGACTGCAGGCGCGGGCACTACCACGGCCCAGGTTGGAGGTACTGGTGGAGGGTTGTTTGGGTCCACGACACAGGCTCAGTCAAAACCGCTATTTGGCGGTCTGGGGGCTTCTACAACAACTGGGGGTGGCCTCTTGTGAGTAATCTGCGTTGAGTCTTCTTTCCTTTCATCGACTAATCAGCGAGAAATTCAAGTGGTGGCGGCAACCAGACCAACACACAACAACAGCAACAAGCACAGAAGCCCACGCTATCTCTCTTTGGGAATCAAAATGCCGCGCCCCAGCTGTCGACACAACAAACAGCCACAAGCGGAACAGTGGTTCCCGGGGTCAAGGTAGATCTCAGTAACCTCTTGCCGACGACAAAGTACGAGAGTTGCGCCGACGAAATCAGATCGGAGTTGGAGAAATTCGACAACTACGTCCTCCTTCAAATCAAGCTGTGTAACGAGGTCTCCAACATGCTTCCTACAATCGCGGGCCAGGCCGAGACGATTCCAAATGATGTGGATTTCGTTCAAGGCAAACTGGAAACCATTGAGCATGCGCTGGAGAACGACGCTCGCGATATTGATCAACTACGCAGCCTAGTGTCTCGCGATGCGGCCGAGGCACAAGTGGCGTTCCGTGCTATCGATACATTAAAATTACCCCTGCAATATCAATCTGCGGGAGGCGCAGGGTGGTGGTCAGCCCAGGATCAAAAGGGGTCCGATCGCCAGGCGTTGCGATCCACGCGCAAGAATACTCTCGCTCTTCCGGACGACGTCGAGACCGACCCCTCGTCTGCCACTTCCATCAATGGCGTGCCAGTAAACCTTGTCGACTATTTCTCTCAGCGCTCTGACGAGATGGGTACGGTTCTCGAACGATATACCGGCAATTTGAAGGAGATTGAAGACCACCTTCATGGGATTGAGCTTTCACTGAGCCGCCAGATTCAAGAATTCGTGGCTTCACGAAGTCGAGATGGAGCGGCCGCTGGAACCCAGGAATCGAAGCTCAACGATCTTGCAGCGGTGCTTGGAGAGGTGGAGAATGGTATACTTGGCGTTGCGAGTAGGCTCGGTGCGGTCACGGAACAGGTGCAGGAAGTGGTATTGGGTCCGCCGTCGGGAGATGGTAGGCTCAATTAATGGTAAACCTCGAGCGGCATGCATAATATGGTGAGACGCGTATTAATGTAGCGTCAAGCATCTTAGGTCATTTCAGGACCATTTTTGCGTCGTACAACTCGATCGCCTAGGTCTTTATCGCTACTTAGAGGAGTCTTGTATTTCAGCATGAGTATTAGGGCCAGGCGTTGCAAATGAGTGATGACAGGATTGTTCTCTTTTCGATCAGACGTTGATATTTACAATATGCTTGTTTGCTTGGTCAACAACATCTCCTTCTTCTATGGGGCTTTTTACGACTCAGCCCAAGGCGTACAAAGTAGAGAGAGATCATCATCGAAATCAGAACTTCCGCTGTGCCGAGAATCAAAACAAAAATAACGAGGCCAGCCAGCCAATCCTCGGTGGGGGCCATGATAATAAGCCACCCATGGATGATCCACATTGCCTCTCTCACAATTCACAAACGCAAGAGAATGGCGGAGTTGCGTGATCGCACGCCAGAGATGCAGCTTACAGCCACTCCCGGACGCTGGCTCCAACTTTGTTTCAACTGCATACTTGTTATACCTTCTGAGAGTCTTGTCTGTAGTGTACTTGCCTACTCATTTGTATTCTTTACGGGCCGTGGATTTTTATGATTTCAGATATATTCCCTACAGATACAAGAATAATAACTGCTGGATCACTGGTAGAAGCTTGGGGCGGTGGCAGGTTGCCTAGTGATCACCGAATGAGTCAGATCTGACTGCTTCTTCGCGCCATCAAGCCTCAATTGAATAATGTGACGTGATGTCTGATCATGATGGCGATGCAACTTGATCAAATCCACTTGCTGGCTTACAGTCTTGTTTTCTGAGAGTTGCAGCCCAGTGTTTTCTGGATATTCTATTTCTGGGTAACATAGTTGGGTGATTGGCCCCAGAGATTGCGCCATTTCCGCCAAACCCGACTCATGGATGATGCGTAATACTGGCACGCAATCCTTCGGGGTACCTCCCAGGTGCTGGTATATGTAAATACAGCTGAAAGACGGCAATATTCAGGCTCTTGGTCCATCAAGTCTTTGTTTCCCTTCTTAACCTTCTTCTCCAGTGGCTAATATATCATACATCGGCCGCCTTCTAGCCCTAATTGATACGACATAACACAAACGCAAGGTAAACTTGAAAGGACACCATGGCACCGTCGCTGGAGGAACCAGCGGCTGCTCCTTTCCTTGGTCACTTTACTGTCCCCAAGAAAGAGACTGCAGAGCACAACAAATTCTCGTACGAGCCAGGGCGCACAACAGTCAAGAGACACGACGATTACCCTTACGAAGATCTTCTGCCCTCATTTCCAGATATTCAATGGGAAGCTATAGGGGATGTCCCATACGAAGATAAAGGGCTTCGCGGAGACCCAAAATTCCGTCACTTGCTCCAGGATGCAACTGACGTCTTCGACTACACACCGAGAATCGGAACGGAGATACATGGGGTCAATCTCGCCAGACTCAATGATGCCCAAAGAGATGACCTTGCCCGCCTGATCGCCGTCCGTGGCGTGGTATTTTTCCGCAATCAGAAGGATTTTGATATTGAAGCTCAACGGGAGTTGGGGAAATATTTTGGGACTTTGCATAGAGTGAGTCTTGAGTATCCCGGATCGTTGTGAGCGTGACTGGTCTCTAACCGAGGTTTAGCATGCCACTACTGCTGTACCAAGGAAGAAGGGGTTCGAAGACGTGCATGTTGTTTATACTGGGGACAACGCCTCCGACCAACGAGCACTGTTTTCCCCAAGCTTCCTATGGCATTCCGACGTAACATACGAGGTTCAACCACCATCATACACATCATTGAAGCTCTTGACGGGTCCTCCTCGAGGAGGCGGTGGTGACACACTCTGGTCGTCTCAATACGCGGCATACGACGCGCTCTCATCGCATATGCAGAACTACCTGAAGGGCCTGACTGCTCTCCATACAGCCAACATGCAGGCATCAGACTCGCGAGCTCTCGGTCGAACTGTTCGTCGAGAGCCGATCACTACAGAGCACCCTTTGATTCGCACAAATCCAGTCACTGGCTGGAACAGTCTCTTCTTCAATCCTGGCTTCGTAACCAAGATAGTGGGAATCCCCAAAACAGAGAGTGACGCCATCATAAGATACCTCACTGAGGTTGTTGCCACCACGCAAGAGGCGCACGCTCGTTTCCAATGGGGTGAGAACGATGTGGCTCTGTGGGACAATCGAACAACAGTGAGTGACGCGCAGATATTCTCCATGATCCCTTCTGACATTCTTGATAGAATCATTCCGCTTCTTACGGCTTTGCACCCCACCGCCGTCATGCTGTCCGAGTCGCCTGCCACGCTGAACGCCCCTACTTCGACCCCGAAGGCAAATCCCAGGAGGAGGAATATAATGCTTACTATAGCCTACCGCCCGTGAACAAGGATGGCTCGCGTCAATCCAACTACAACGATTGACCTCGGGGGCTGGACCCTTCTCCTTATCCTTGGTGACTCTGAGTCGAGAGAACTTATTGCACATACACTTCTCGATGAGGGTGAACAAACATAATGAACGCTTTATGATAGATACGAAATATTAGTTGCTTCTGAAATATGTCTCTGAAGATAGTGATCAAATGGATGCTGCTTCTTCTCATGTAGGAAACGATTTATGATATTACCATGATACTACAGCATTGAATAATATACACCAGTATATATTCTAATTAGGAGCTAGCGGACCTTCATTGGTGTTCAGCTCTTATCACTGAGAAATTGGTTACACCAGTGCTGAGCTAAAGAATCACAACGCCTATCCCCAGTAGAAGACCTAATCTCGTCATCCACAATCCGCTCCACTGAATCATTCTCGATGTCAGCCAAACACGAACCATCTCTGCTCGAATATGCCAGATTCCACGGAATCGCTCGTGACTATACCGGAATCGCTCGTGACTATACCGGAATCGATCCCAGCCAGCAGCTTGATCACTCCCTCAAACTTCCACCAGATGACCCGTCCGTGCCCGAAGACAAGCTGAAATCGCTCGATAAATACCTCCTCACCACACAAGAATCTGTCGAGAAAGCCATCCGCGAAGAGAAGCTCAACGTGAGAAAAGAGGATATCCGCCTTCTATCAGCAGTCCTTCGTGAAGTGAGAACCCATGAATTTGAATTCAACCTGGAAGATCATTTGGCGGTCTTTCACCGTCTCAACAAGCTCAAGCTGGAACCTCCCATCTTCAGTCTAGATTACGAGACGCGCTCGACACTTCCTCAAAAGCCGGTACTCGAAGATCCCGAGGAATTGGACCTGCCTCCTCTCGAGGAGGGTCCCGACTATCAGTTTGAGTCTTTGGTGAAGAAGGCAGATGAGATTAATGAAGAGATTAGGAATGAGAAGCTCAACTGCAACAAGCAGTCTTTCATGCTCATACAAGATGCAATGAAGCTTGGAAATGCGTCTTCGAATCAGCTAGATGATATAGTAGCAAATACCATCCGACCAGTGAGTACCTCGAGGAGCGTTGAGCAGCAGCACACTAATTTGATTCTCATCTCTTACAGATAATCTCTTTCCATTCGGAATCTCCTGCTCTTGCACCTTTGGACGTGGATGATTTGTCCTTCAAAAGTCCCTCTCCTGAGCCGGAGCTTCAGATGCTACCCAGCCCTGTCTCGACTGAGATCCTAGATACATCGAAGCCACAAAATCATCCGTCAAAGGATACTGATGCAAGCCACAACTCTGAGGTCTTCGATTGCGTACGGCAGACTTCAATGGGAGGTGCCGATGGCATGTTTCAAAGAGATCACCACATATCAGCAGCTGAAGGACAGCAATCCTGGGAAAATGCAGCGACATTAGGCCTCGATGAGCCCTGCGAATTTACCACGCTAGCAGGTGAAAGGGCGAGAGGCGACGGAAATTCAAAAGATATACAACTCCAGACGGACTTAGATATACCGAAGCTTGCCAACCACCATAATCCCTCCCAGGATGAAGAACCAGCTTCACATTCCGCCCAACTAGCAGAACCTGAGGTGTCGGAAGAAGAACCTGAATGGCTGGCGACTGAAGCTCCAGTCGAAGAGGATACAGCGGTACTTGTACCGTCTCGACCTCCATCAATTTCCCCATCGGCAACCTGTTATTCTTCGCATAGAAATGACACAGCATATGAAGCATCCCTTCAGTGTTCTAATGTTGACTTAGAAGAGTTAGACGCTCATAGTTCAGCTCGCGAGTTCCATGCCTCCAGCACTCAGGGACTGGCCAACAAAAGATCACTCGGCAGCATAACTGTCGAAGCAGGCATTGTATCAACGGATCAGAATGTTCCAACACCACCAGTTTCTGGTTCCCAGCTTATCACAGAACTAGAGCCATCCCCCAGTAGGCTCCAGCGGAGTAATAAACGAGCTTTTATGGTCGGCGATAGTGGCTTGACTGCACCAGATCAGACTCGGCTTCTGACCAATACTTCTCCCATGGTGACCAATCAACATTTACAGCAAAGGAAAAGGAAACGCCAGCTTACCAACCAGAGTTTCGTCAAAGCCTCTCAGTCTGAGCAGCAGGGGAAGCAGAAGCAGCCGGCGGTACCGTCATTTACAACTCTGGGTTCCTTGGCCGCCTTCATGGAGACAAGAGGTCGGAACGAGAAACGGCATACGGTGACGCAAAGCCCATACTTCCCAGGGAAACTGTCTACCGACGACGTTGCCAAGCGATTAAGTGAGGCAGTGAGCACCGAGAGGCCCCGAAGTTGCTCAAAAGAGCCGTACAAAAGCCACAATGCCCCAGATATAATACCGACAGCCACACAACTTCCTCGCTTCCATCAACGGACGGGAGAACTGCCAATCCTGTTCTTATCAACCGCCCTTCTGAAGAGTCATCTTCGGCTCGTACGCTGCCTTGAAGGAATGGCAGGCCAGCCAGCAATCGTATATAGAGACTATAACCACAATAATCCGGGTAGTGAGCATCAGGGCAAGCATACAACCGCTCGCATGAACAGCAACCCCACTCTTCAAATCGAAGCAGATATCATAATTTCGCCGAGTACTGGTATAATACTGACAACATCGCAGGCGACAACGCAGCTATATCTGCCCGGTCATAAGTCCACTCATGCTGAGACGAACATCGAATGCATCAACTCACCACTCCGAGAACGCATCTTCCTTCTCGCCCCTCGCTACGAACGAATCTACCTGTTCATATGCCACAGTGCACCTTCTTCCAAGAAGTTGCAAGTCAAACAATCAGGCCCAACAGCGGACAAGCGAGTGTTAGCGTCCATCGCCTCGTTGACTGCTTTTTGCAACTCAATGTCCGCCTATGCAACAATCAGCCCATTGCTTTTACCTTCCTGCCCAGAAACCTTGGCGGGATGGGTCCTTTCGCTTGCGAACAAACACATTGCTCGACTTCCTGAGAATCCCACGCGGATTCCGTCCGGCACAAGCTTCACACCGATCAACTCGCCCCGGAAAGACCGATTGAGCCCGGAAATGATGATGAGAACAACCGTCTGGGAGCTCTTCCTCCGCCAGGCTGGATTGAACCCATATGCTGCGCAAGCGATTTTGGCATTCCTCAGACGAGAAGACGAAGAAGAGAGGGCTTATATACGCTACACGTCCCGTACGGCCGCCAGTCCCAGCTCTGGGGAGGACAGGGGTCGGCAAGGTCTGGCTAGGTTTATCGAGATGGCGCCAGATCGAAGAAGAGCAGTTTTCGGTGAGCTCATAGGTGACAGGATGATGGGGCGAATCAACCATATTCTCGACAAAGACTGGCAGTGTGACTGGGCTCTTAACTTTGACGCTGATGTGGAACTATGAAATCACCTCTGTAGCTAAGCTGGTCCTAAGAATAAGCCGGTATTGCTGAGGCGGAGAACAATTCCAACCTTTGTGGATAAAAACTAGAGTCAACGTACTGGACACCGGCTTGAGAGGAGATTTATCATATCTGATATTACTCGTTTTCATCACTCCTGAATCGGCGTGATTCATGACGATTGCTAAATTTAGAAGTACATCCATAGTAGTATGCTGGAGAAGACAAGGTCGTTTCACGCTTTATAACAACAAATGTGCGGACAAAATCAGTCCAAAAAGAGACAGCGTTGGCTGTGTCATTTTTTAGACCTTGACGGTGAGGGATTTGGAATTACAATTTTTTCGAGGTGTTGTGGGAGCTCATGATTTTTGCACGGTATATAATACACAGCCTCCGACTTGGGCGTTCTCAGCTCGAGATCGAGAGGGGGAGAAAGACATAATGAAAGGGGACTCGTTCCTTTATTCGTTGATCTTGGCGAGGATCCTATCGCAGAGGTCAGTACAATTTCATCAAGGAGCGGACATCGCTATGCTGCAAGGGAACGTACTCAGAATCCCGGAAGAGGGTGTACTCCTCTTCGCCGACCTTGATGGGGTTACCACCGAACTGTATCGCAAGGTCTGTCAGCCTCTTCATCGAAAGAGAAATCCAATGTCTGTTGTGCATCGGATCCAGGCGGAGATAAAGCATCCAGAACAACCCAATACGTACCTGAGGGATGAGAACCTTGTCACCAGCGGAAACGCTCATGGGGATTCTCTGGCCGTTGCGGTCAACGGCGCCGGGACCGACGGCAAGGACCTTGGCCTCGTTCTGCTCCTTGACGCTGCTCTCGGGGAGGAAGATACCGGAGGCAGTCTTGGGCTCGGGCTTGATGCGCTGGACGAGGACACGGTCCAGGAGGGGAGCGAGGCTCTTGATGTTGCGGAGGACAGACTGATCGACGGAAGAGAACAAAGTTAGCGACATGTACCAATGAGCCAGACAAACAAGACCACGACATAGTTGATAGCAGCAATAGTCACGACGAGGGTACTCCAGGTCCCGGGACAGGTAAAAACACGTACCATTTTGTATGAAGATGTGAGGAGAATAGTGCGAGACTCGTTGATTCAGTTTAATTGAGCAGGGATGAAGAAATGTATCAAGGGCAAGGCGTGGAGAGTACGAAAGAAAAGAAGATGTTCGGCCAGCTCGTCTGGGGGAAGAAGATCTGGACTCGCCGGGCCGCGAGAAATTTCCAGAATGCCAAGACCGGAGAGCTTCCATCAACACTGCCGAGGGTATCAAGTCGAATGCTTTTGCTTTTTCATCTTTTGCATGATATACGATGAAATGGACTTATTTGCTGTGTTTTGAGAAAGTGGGTTGATTCATCTGGCCTGTGTTTGCAATGTTGACTTTACAATGGAGGCCCAATGCCAGTCTGCAGCTCAGTCGCCTGCGACAGCTCCTTTTCCCCGAATTTCTAGCTGCGGATAGCTTAAGCTCATGGTCTTAAAGATCATGCTCAGTGGTATGGTTAACACTGACTGTATACAAATGAACGCCACCAGATCCGACCCATTATTCCGAGTGCTACTGACCCAGAAAATCGAACATTACAACACGGTAATAGAAGACATGGATCCTTAGCTCTACCATCTTCTTCCTCGTCCTCGGCCGCCAAACCCACCCCTCTGATCGTAACCTCCAAATCCCATATGAGGCTGGCCACCACCTTGTCCTCCAAATCCTGATCCTTGCGACTGGCCGCCGAACCCAGGCTGGCCTTGCTGCTGCCCGGCGCCAGCACCACCTTGGCCTCCCATCATCGCCTGTGCATGCTGCATGAAAGACATGGGATCCATAGATGACGGATCCATGCCTTGCGACATCATACTTGCCAGCATGCCCTGCATCATATCGGGGGGCATGTCTGGCATTCCTGGCATACCGGGCATAGCTGGCGGCGCGGTGCCAGGAGGCGCAGCAGGGCCCGGAGCTCCTGGCATTGGTGGAAGACCCATGGTCAAGAAATTCTGCATATCATCCAATTGCTTCTTCTGGTCTCCAACTTCTTTCCGTAGCTCTTGTTGTTTTAGAACGTAGCTTGCCCAGGTGAATTCATCAAATCCGTAGTTGAAATAGTCGGAGATATCTGAACCAGGTCGTCTCCATGGTTTATCGTCCTCGGTTGGAAAGTCCGTGTCCATATCTGTCAACAGGATCGGCTTACCTGTGGCGGGGTGGACAGGGTTCGCATTGACATCGATCGTCGACGCGTGCACAGGCGGGTATGCGGAGCCAGGCTTCTGAGGCACGGCTGGTCTTGCGCTGGCAGGCGCCGGAGTGGCAGCTTCGATTTTAGGCGTTACTGTAGGTGTGACGGATTTTGACACAATCGGTATGTCCGCTGATGAAGGTCTTTGGGGCTCTGCTCGTAGGTTGGCATGACGAGGATGTGGTCTGTCTCGACGTTAGATCAAATGCTATTCATCTGAGTTAGTGGAGGAATCGACAGCTTACACTTCCGAAGGCGGCGCTTCTGGAGGAGCTTCTGTGATGATATTGAAGTCATCCTGCAGGAGATTAGTCGATGTGAGAGATTGAACCGCGTGTTGTGAGCAAACCTCATCCTCTTCCACCTCTATCTCCTCCTCCTGCTCCTCCCCTTCATTCGATTCTTGAGACTTCTCGTTCGATTGGTTTTGAGGCGCATCCTGAGCTTGGTTTACGGGTACTGCATCGGCAGGATCGTAGAAATCGTCATCGTCATCTTCCATCATCATGTCGAACCGAAATAGAGAAATCTGTGATTGAGAGAAGTGTTGAATGACGAAATCTCGGCCAGTTTACCTCTCTACTGCGGAGATCGAACGGCACGCCGGGTTTGGCATGTTTGCTCTTCAGCTACCAGATCCGTTCTGTATGACAGCCACTACTCAGTCATTGATACTTGCAAGATGCATTCTGATAATGACAATTCGATCATATATGTCTTCCACGACATTAGGTCCTTACGTGTTTGACTGAATTCGATCCACCATATGCGACCTTGATGAACCGTGGTCACGTGTCCCTGTGCCTCCGTCTCTACAACATCAGGATAGATGACTTCTTGAATCTTTGAAAACGACACTAAGTGACACAGTCTTCAATAATACATACATCATGCCTCCTTCCGAACAACAGAGCCATAGCTCCACACCGCGCTCATTTACGAGCCAGACTACCTCCGCAGAAGATCTTCTCAAGTCGCAGACCGTCGGTCTAGTCCATCTTTCCGACTTTCGCAAGCGTCGCGCAGAGGTTCTAGAACAAAAGGAACGAGAGGCACACGACAAGTCACTGGGAAGATTTACATCCGGTACCTCAAGAAGTGCTACCCCTTCAACAGGCGATGTTACTGACGGGTGAGTTAAGGCGCAAGCTTCTTCCTTTCGCTTCCCTGACTGATTGCAATTACCTAGTAACTCGACTCCCCGTAGCGAGGGCCCTCCGAAGAAAAAGAAAAAGAAGCAACTCATGAAAAGCAAACTTTCTTTTGGTGACGACGAAGAGAATGATACCGGTGACGAACCTGTGCCCACTCCTCGCGAAACGAGCGTCCCCCGATCTGCGTCGAGGACTCCTGCGGACGATAGCTCTGCGCAGTCGTCACGGCGCATCACGCCCAACCCCAATGCACCACCTCCTCCGAAAGCGATAACGAAGGCTGCACTAAAGGCAGAAGCAGAGGCGCGTGATGCCCTTCGCAGAGAATTTCTGGCTATGCAGGAGGCGGTGAAAAATACCGAGATCCTCATTCCGTTCATTTTTTACGATGGCACCAATATACCGGCCGGAGCAGTCAAGGTTAGGAAAGGAGACCCGGTATGGTTGTTTATTGACCGTTGTCGCAAAGTCGGTGCCGAGTTAGGCGTCGCAGGTGCTAGCGGAGCAGCAAAGGGAAGGAAAGACAATCGCCGCGAATGGGCCAGAATTAGTGTCGATGACCTTATGCTGGTCAGAGGACAAATAATCATTCCACATGTAAGTGGAACCTGCTTTTGCTCATTGACATGTGCTGATTGACTCTCTAGCACTACGAATTTTACTATTTTATAGCCAATCGAGTGCCCAGCTTCTCAAGTGCTGGTGGGCTATTGTTCGACTACTCCAACGAGCCTCCTCCAGCAGCTTCTAGTGATAATCCACTGTCACGGCCTGATAATGACCAACTAGAAGGTGCCGATAAAGATGCGATGTTGACGAAAGTGGTCGATAGACGGTGGTATGAACGAAACAAGCACATCTTTCCAGCGAGCTTGTGGCGGGAGTACGAGCCGGGGCCCGAGTTTGAAGAGAAAATGCGCTCGACAAGGCGAGATGCTGAAGGAAACACGTTTTTCTTCTGATCTGGCCACTTTTTGGCTATATAGGAATAAGAGCCGTTGTGACCTGAGGGAGCTACGAAACAGTGAGAGGAAAACATATGTATATTCTTTAGATACCCGAACAACCAATCTGGTTTATTCTATCACTGAAGCACATTCTTCTAAGTGAATGTATTGCTGCAAGTATCTTGTCGTCGACAATCTGCGGCACTCTGCAGATGGTACAAGTATTCTGTACAACTTTTGACAAACTTCCTGAACTCTTGCATCCATCAACTACAAGCTTCGACTCTTCGACTATTCTTCTTGTGGTTATTGAAACAACGGACACTTCAATCATGGACTTCTACCTTCGATGCAATGCTCT
Organism: Aspergillus viridinutans; assembly: GCF_018404265.1. Classification (NCBI taxonomy): domain Eukaryota; kingdom Fungi; phylum Ascomycota; class Eurotiomycetes; order Eurotiales; family Aspergillaceae; genus Aspergillus; species Aspergillus viridinutans. Next base: position 485,808 of record NW_025091225.1, on the reverse strand, counting down.
AAAATGTCGTTCCCAATTGAAGGAGCAAGCAGTCGTCACCACCTGTTCGTAAGTCATCCGTTCTACTGCCCTTTCTTCAGACGTTTTGATCAGTGGCGACGATGGAGACTGACCTGCTCAGGCATATATTTTGTCTTCCCTGCGCAGATACTCTCGGTCTCTCGCGTCCCACCCACGGCGAGCGTCGCTGTCCAGCTTGCCAAACCGTGCTCGTGAATCCGGACGACGCCGCATCGACCGTCCTCAATCCCTCTGAAGACTATAAAACTAGCGTACTGAGTGGACTAGATCCGAACACAATTATGGAATGCGCTAGTCGAGCATTAGTATTCTGGGCTTATCAGACCACGCAGGAGATGTGCGTATTGCTGAGCTTTCCCTATCGATTTCCGCGTCAATTTCCTGACAGGAGACAGATTCTACCAGGAGTATCTTGGAAAGTCGCTTACGGAGAAATACTCAACGCTGAATACACATATGGACAGGGTGATTCATAATGCAAATACGGAGATATCAGCTCTTCAGGCCAAATTGAACGGTTCGTCATTATCAGCAGATCCTCGAGGGGGGACATGAGCTTTTGACTCGAAATATAGACATGCAAACAACAGAAGAGCAGCTTCGCAAAAAGAACCAGGAGCTTGTCGATCTCTACCGAGAAAAGTGCAAGAAGTTCGCTCAGATCACCAACCTGTACAACCTACTCAAGTCTCGTGCTATGAGGTCGCAAATGAAGACCGCTGCGTCGGACACTGTCTCACAAACTTTGAATTTGCTCGGTAACTCGGGAAACGAGCCCTCAGTATCAGGCTTGAGCAGACCGATGGGTGTGTCGCGGCCGCCAGAAACTCCGGCATCTCGTCAGGGCAATCCGCACCCTGTCAGCCTGGAAGGGGTGGAACAGCTACACCGGCATCAGCGGAGCGGAACTGGGAGCTCAAAAGGCGCAAAGCAAAAGGTTGATGCCGCTGCGATGCCACCGCCCACAGTGCCAGTGAACTTGAGAAACCGTATGCCCCTCTCCATCTATTTCCGGTGAGCAAGATATTCTGATAGGTTCAAAGGAAGTCTCCCCAATGCAACTCCACAACAACGAACTCGTCTCCCAGGCCCTGTACGTCCGTCGACTGGAATGTCAAGCTTACCGCAGGACAACGTCATGTTCGAGCGATTTCATGACACCAATATGCCAGGTCGGTACTTGAACAGTGGCAGTGGCTCGCTTAATCGAGATAGTCTGGGTTTCCAGAGGCCTGGTACTGGTACGGCAAATGGAGGGGGAAACAGCACTTCTGTTTTGAGGTCTTCTCTATTTCAGAACACCATTATATAACCTTGCCCTGACAATTCAGGTTCGCCCGTCCACATATCAATCTGTGCATTTCTTCCTCAGACGGGTATGTCGCTCCTTTCGACGCGATGGTTGATCATATATATAGCAAGACAGATGTATAAATTTGTCAGGCGTGATGCTGCCCTTTAGCAGATAGATATTGACTAAGGGTGAAAGAAATTCCAGTATTCATCATACAACAATTTTGCACAGTTTACACCGTGAGTCATGGTTCAGAGTGAACTCAAGAATATTAGACCTTGTTGTATATGCTCACGCCAAGAATGGTACCTCTATTCTTTCAGTAGGGTTATATGTATCCTAGCTTTCCAGATAGAACCCTAATTTCAGTGCATGTTTCAGACAGGCTACCAGGCATCAAGACAATCGACGCCTCACAAGGGTTGAGCATTTAGCTTATGATCTCAGCCTGAGCAACTGGATTGCTCTGTTAATGTTAGCTAAATCTTTCCCCTAGCGAACTACGCTAGCATGTTCATGGGTTCATCTTCCTTTCGCCCGATGAACTTGGCTAGGGGTATTTCCCGCTCTGCAATCACCACCATTTCGACCCAACAGTACCTTGAGAACCATGTAGGTTCATCCTGGAATTCATGATGGCTTCATATACGCAGTTCAGTAGATCAAAACAATCCTTATACATGAAGCCCTGAGCATCATTCCTACGACAATGGTCCATGCCAATTTCCATAGTAAACAAGCTTACAAGTCTATATGCTCTGTGAACATCCACACCATGGATATACCAGAGCCAAACAACTACAACACCTCCAATTGCAAAACAGTAAATCGTAAGATCTCGTTCTACTTGGATCCCATCTCATCACGCTAGATCTTCACTGCAAAGGCCCGTCCCGTAGCCACTCCGACGCAGCGACACAGCGACCCAGACGTCACGTCACTGACTCCTCCACCTCGGGCGTGCGGAAGCGGGAAGCTGAGCTCGTCCAGATGGAAAAGGATTTCCCAATTCCCACACGGCCCTGTCCACAGCCCCCCGATCTAAATGCAGGGCAGGGGGAGCTCCTGTGGAGAATGGCTCTAATTTAGTTTTCAGATCTCTTTAGTGTCTTGTTTAAGCTTATCTTGTCCCCTTGTCTTGTGTTCGAACTTGTAAGGTGTAACAGTTGGTACTGTTACTGTTTGTATGTATGGTGATGATATCACGTGATGATTTCATATCCAGTCCATACTTCTGCGGGTGACGAGAGCCGTTTACTTACCACTACTTATCTTCCATTCTAAGTTGGATTACAGGAATCTAATTTACAGCAGATGTATCATTGAGATCGTTATCATTGGATTAAATCGACTCTCACTGCAGAGACCCATGCCTCGCAATCAACCAAGAATATAGTCTAAGAGAAACAGCTGACTCCAGCACAAATGGATATCCCCTTCTCTTCTTCAACCTGTCAGTGCAGTGTCATCTGTCATACTGCTTGTATGTCCAGTCCTCGCTAGATAAGTAAGGAAAAAAAAAGTTCCGTATCATGCCATGCGTTCAGAACAGAAAAAGGAAAACGAAAAAGTGTAAAAAAGAGTCCGGAGAAATTAATGATTAAAGCAAAGAAAATTTCTTTCCCATTTTTTAAGCAGAACCGAACTCCTTGATATCGGTCTTCTTGCCCAGCAGAGCAAGAGGGACGATACCACTGACGTGCATATCAGGACCGTACACGTGCATTTTAAGACCCAGCTCCTCACCAACGGCCTTGATGTTCTTGAGACCCTCCTGGTAGTTGGGACCAGCACGACGAACCCAGATTTGGACGTTATGCTCGTTGAGAACAGGAGCGACCTCGCGGATCGCACGGATGACACCCTTGAACGTCGAGGCGACGTTGGTGAAGTTGGCAATACCACCACCGATAAAGAGAACCTTTCCGTCAGGGTGCATGGGTGCGCGCAGCATCAAGTCCAGAACGGTCTTGGCGTAGTTGTAGGTCTGAGTCTCGGTGGGMGCMSCGGMATACTCACCGTAGTTGGCGAGCTCGCTGACGAAACCAGCGGAGGCAATGGCATCAGCGTACACGACGGAGGCACCACCACCAGCGACCAGAGTCCAGATACGGCCATTGGCATTGAGCACAGTCAGCTTGAGAGAAGCACCGGTCTTGGCATCCATGTCGGAGATGAACTTCTCCTCCTTGCTCAGCTCACGACCGAAGGGGGCGGGGAACTCCATTGGCGGGCCAGCATCAACGTTGACCTTGCCGTCAGCCTGGGGAACGGTGGCCAGGCCAAGGTTCACAGGGCTGCGGGCAATAGCCCACTTGGTACCGCACTCAAACTCAGCAGTCTGGTCAAGCTTAGCGGCAAGGTCAAGGAAGTGCACCTCCGCGGAGGTACCCTGAGCGTTGGGAATGACAACGAGAGGGTTGATCTCAAGGTAGGTGAACTGGCAGTCAACATAGACGGCGTAGAGGCGGGAGATGAAGTCAACCAGGACATTGTGAACACCCTTGGGCACCTTGCTCAAGAGAGCAGCAGCAATCTCCTCGTTGGAGGGGTAGTTTTTCAGGTTCACGGGGATAAGAAGCTTCTCGGCCTTGGCATCAACATCACCGACGTCCACACCACCCTCGTGGGTGAAGAGAATCCAGTCACCCTACAAAGGTTCATTAGTCTTCGAGAACGTCAGAAATTTGAGGATCGGCAGAGTCGCTTACCTCTCGCACGGAGTTGATGTTGATGTAGTACTCAGTCTCCTGAGGGTGGGGAACGAAAGGCTCAACCAGGAACTGGCGAAGAACACCGGTGACAGTCTCAACCTTGATCTCCTTGCCAGCACGAGCCTCAATCCACTCTCTGGCCTCGGGCCAAGTCTTGTTCAGAGCGAGCAAACCGCTCTTACCCCGTCTCTTGATCAATTGATCTGGCTTAGCGACGAACTTGGCGCCGGGAGTCAGCAGCCAAGGGTAGACAACCTCCGTCTGGTCCAAGACATCCTTCACAGCGGCGTTTTCGGGGAAGTAGATGGAGGCAAGTCTGGGGGGAGGGTTGTGGGTGGCGGAAGGAGGGAGAGGAGTCGGCTTGATGACAGGAGCCCGGGTGAGGTGGTAGTTGAGGATGGCCTTGCCATCAGCTTCGAGAATCGACTTGGCGGACATGATGAATAGAAATGGAGGATTAGATAGGAGGACAAAAAGAGAAGGTCCTGACGATTGAGGTGAGGTTGTATGTAGAGAAGGGGAAGAAGCCCGGATCAAGAGAAGGATAAAACAGAGAGATGGAGAAGAGGAGGGAGAGGATGATACTTCGGTTGCTGAGGTCGGCAAGCAATTCACCCTGCAGGAAGTGATTTATTGAAGTGGGAGAGAAGGAGGGAGAAGATGAAGGTGGATGGATTGAAGAAGAGAGGAGGAGAAAGAGGAGGGGATTCAGTGACCGCGGACGACTGACTTGGAGTCCTCCAAATAAAATAATTGAACAATTCAAGTAAATGCCCGAAAGGACTTTGGGAGGGGGAAAACACAGGCAATATTTTTTTGGGGGGGAGCTGATTCAAAATTACAGAGAGTCAGGTACGGTATTGAGGCCGAACTCGGAAATGACCAGATTTGGAGGGGGACCAGACTCAGAGATACAGAGTACGATACAGCATAGCAGGCTTAGACGCCCAGAGTTGTTGAGATTAGTGGGGAAGAAGGAGGGTGGGTCCTGCTATCTCTTGCACTAAAAGGGACACTAACAGCCAAAAAGAAGTTCCAGGTGTCATCCGCGGACCGATCAAATTTAGCTCCCACCGTCTCCAGGGGGTTTAGAGCTTCCGTTGGGGATACTCGGTAAGGGTATTTAGAGGCAGGACACACCCTACGCTGTAGCCTCAATACTGAATTCCAGCAAAAGGAGGGATCAGACATCGGACGGCAACTCTCGCGGTCATTCGCGCTTCGTGTCCTTTTTTTGTTGGATTATGGAAACCTACCGAATATTTCAAGTTCGTAGGCTGTCTGTGAATTGCTGCGCGAAACCCGGAGTCAATCCCGAGACCGTCTTGATGTCATCAATTGCCTATCAGATCGTTGATAGGATCCATTCATACATGGAGTACACATATAGTACACGTATCAATGATCTATTTACCATGTAGACTTAACAGAAAGGCACATATAAACAACCCCTCTCAAACCTACAATCAAGGAGACTGAATATCACAGGACTACCTAGCTAGATAGATAGTCCATCATGACAACACTGATCTTTCGGTGAGCAGATCATTAGCGTCCGGCGGTTGGAGTCTTAGGGTGGGCTCTCCTGTTTGCTGGGTCCCAATTAGTACAAGAGGATCCACCGCTTAGCCCCAACCAACTAAGGTACAGACTACGGAATACGGAGTTACTTTGGCTTCCTCTGCAGCGTTCTTTTGCCTGTCCGACATCCAGGTACAGAATCTACCGAGTACTCCGCAGTCCGGCTCCATCTTGTTAGGCATACACGATTCTGCTTGACTTCTGAGATGAGGGATATTCCACGCATGACCATGACATGACTGGAAAGGAGGAGTTTCTAAGACGTTCATTCACCCGAGGAGATCGTAAACGAAGTTCGGTGTTGAGATAGATAGGTAGTTACTTGCAACCAGACTCCATGTACCTCTGGAACTGTACACTGGAGGTGATCTAGGAACTCCGCACTTTACGATGCATGGTATCTTCTGTGTATTCATCACCTCGTATCTTGTTGAGGGTGTCTAGAATTAGTTGCCACTCCAGAATCAGCAGATACAGTTCTTCAAAGTTGATCAATTATTTTTAGGCTCAATAATTGCTAGCAAGCAACGCAATTACATTCCAAGTCCCCAACTGGTCCAGTCTTCGACCCATCAAAAACCACCGAGAGCAGCTTGTCGCGGTATTGTACCGATACGGTATCGACCGGAAAAGTAAGCTCCCCCTCAGCTCCCCGATATCGTTGAACCCCTCGTCAGATAATTCAGTTATTTTATTTTAATCAGTTATTGTTAGTTTTTTAGGACGTTCGGTTCTTTTTTTTTTTGTTGATCCCGTCTTTTTTCCAACTTCAGAATAAACCACCCCCCATAATCCCCTTGGATCCCAATCCTCCCCATCTTCTGGCTCTGCTTCATCATTCTCCTCATCCCCTCTTCCTCACTTGTGCATCTTCTCATCCTTCGTGGCTCTTGTTCCTTCCGTGTTGCATTTGACCGTCGAAGCAACTCATTCCCTCTATATCCTCATCTTGTATCTACCTACTTAATAATACCTTCCGTCCCTTTCAAAGCCAACCTCAAAAAGCTCTGTTGACGGGTCTGTCGCCATTCCAAAGTTCCTTGAACGAGCTTGAAAGCGTCATCTCCGTGCTTTTCTGAGCTCCCTGCCTTGCATCCCGCTGCCTTTTCCTGACCTGGTGCTGATCAATTTTTTGAGAAACAGAGTGCTCAGCCATCATGCCCTCATCTGCTCCTCTTGCCGACACCGCCAATGGCGGTCTCAACGCCAACGACAATATCACTCGCTTCGAGCCTCCCAGCCGAGTGCTCTCTCCTTTCACTCACACTCTCTTCCACAACAAGACGAGATGCTTCGTATAGTAAGTGTTTCCTGGCTGCAGACAAGGTCAATGGCTGGGGCTGATGGTTATCACAGCGGTATGCAGCCCAGAGCCGTGCAAGGCATGCTCGACTTCGACTTCATTTGCAAGCGTAGCACACCTTCGGTTGCTGGTATCATCTACACTTTTGGTGGCCAGTTCGTCAGCAAGATGTATGAAGATCCCCTTCATCTGCCACAGTATTTCCATCAACAGCGGCTGACTCTGGAATCGTAGGTACTGGGGTACCAGCGAGACTCTCCTTCCTGTCTACCAGGACGTCGCCAAGGCCATGTCCAAGCACCCTGACGTTGACACCGTTGTGAATTTTGCCTCCTCTCGTTCCGTCTACAGCTCCACCATGGAGTTGATGCAGTGCCCCCAGATTAAGTCCATCGCCATCATCGCCGAGGGAGTTCCCGAGAGAGTATGTCTCGCTTACATTTACCCGCACAGAGTAAAGAGGCTAACAATGGCACCAGCGTGCTCGCGAGATCATGGTTACTGCCAAGGAGAAGGGTATCACCATTATTGGTCCTGCTACCGTTGGTGGTATCAAGCCTGGTGCTTTCAAGATCGGTAACACCGGTGGTATGATGGACAACATTGTTGCTTCCAAGCTCTACCGCAAGGGTTCCGTCGGCTACGTTTCCAAGTCTGGTGGTATGTCCAACGAATTGAACAACATCATCTCTCAGACCACCGATGGTGTCCATGAGGGTATCGCCATTGGTGGTGACCGCTACCCCGGTACCACTTTTATCGACCACCTCCTGCGTTACCAGGCCGATCCTGATTGCAAGATCCTCCTCTTGCTCGGTGAGGTCGGTGGTGTCGAGGAGTACCGTGTCATTGAAGCAGTGAAGAACGGTACCATTACCAAGCCTCTTGTCGCCTGGGCTATCGGTACCTGCGCCAGCATGTTCAAGACTGAGGTTCAGTTCGGTCACGCTGGTGCCTCGGCTAACTCCCAGCTTGAGACCGCTGTGTACAAGAACAAGGCCATGAGGGAGGCCGGTATCCACGTTCCCGACACATTCGAGGAGCTTCCTCAGCTCCTCAAGCAGGTGTACGAGGATCAGGTCAAGAAGGGCATCATCAAGCCCCAGCCCGAACCTCAAGTTCCCAAGATCCCCATCGACTACTCCTGGGCCCAGGAGTTGGGTCTCATCCGTAAGCCCGCTGCCTTCATTTCCACTATCACCGACGACCGTGGCCAGGAGCTCCTGTACGCCGGAATGCCCATTTCCGACGTCTTCAGAGAGGACATTGGCATTGGTGGTGTCATGTCCCTTCTGTGGTTCCGTCGCCGTCTGCCTCCCTATGCCAGCAAGTTTTTGGAGATGGTTCTCATGCTCACTGCTGACCACGGTCCGGCCGTGTCTGGTGCTATGAACACCATTATCACCACCCGTGCGGGCAAGGATCTGATCAGCGCCCTGGTCTCTGGTCTCCTGACAATCGGATCTCGCTTCGGTGGTGCTCTTGACGGTGCTGCTGAGGAGTTTGCCAAGGCCTTCGACAAGGGCATGAGCCCCCGTGACTTTGTTGACACCATGAGAAAGGAGAACAAGCTGAGTAAGTGACATTTCTGAATAACAAACACCCGTCGAGCGATGCTGACCTTTGCATAGTCCCTGGTATTGGCCACAGAGTCAAGTCCCGGAACAACCCTGACCTGCGTGTCGAGTTGGTCAAGGAGTTCGCCAAGAAGCACTTCCCCAGCACCAAGCTCCTCGACTATGCCATCGCTGTCGAGACCGTCACCACCTCCAAGAAGGACAACCTCATTCTGAACGTTGATGGTTGTGTTGCTGTCTGCTTCGTTGACCTGATGCGCAACTGCGGTGCTTTCTCGCCCGAGGAAGTTGAGGAGTACATGAAGATGGGAGTCCTCAATGGTCTCTTTGTCCTTGGCCGCAGCATTGGTCTTATTGCTCACTACCTCGACCAGAAGAGACTGCGCACTGGTCTTTACAGACACCCTTGGGATGACATCACCTACCTGCTCCCCACTTTGCAGAAGGGTGGTGCCGAGGGTCGTGTTGAGGTTAACTTTTAAACTTTCTATTATCTCTTAATATTTTCTCCTTTTCCTTTTCTTGTCATTGCCGAACAGACCCGTGGCAGCCCACTGGATGATTCTGCGGAATTTGCGGTTTGACTCATAAAATCCGTCACGTCGACGTTGGAGTTATGATGGCCTGTATTTTGCATTTGGTTCTGATTCTTCTCGACTTTCGCTATTTTTCGACATTACATTGTGTATTGCGCATATGTGGCATGACTAGCTGATAGGCTAATGAATTCAACGCAAGAATTGAGACAGAACATACAACTAGACATACAGAACCTTTGATGAACTTGACCGCCCAGATTTCTGGCCAGCGTTGCTTTTCACGTACTACAGTATGCCAGATTATCTTACGCCCTTGTGAAATTACCATTGCTCTTTCCAGGTTGGCAATAATGCCTTCAAACCCCGGGGCTCGTGAAGTCGCAGCCCCAGCCTCTACAGACCGCTCTTTGCTCGACAATTGCATAGAGATGGGTTTCTCCTCTCTGTTATGTGAACAGGGTTACATTGAGAAAATAAATTCGTATAGTTGTAGAATATCTCCTGTAATCGAGACGCTGGGACTGTAAAATAGCAGACAATGTCAATACTCTAGTAAGTCGGAATCTAAACTTCCCCACAGGCAATTGGTCCCAGCTCCTGCTATCAAAAGTTTATCTATATCGCGACTCAGCCGCAAGAATTGAAACACCGAATACAATTTCAGAGTTTCCCAACGTTCGAGCTCAGCATAAGGCTTCCCTTCCGATTACTGTAACGGAAGAAAGTACGCATACTCGAAGAACTGGAGGTCCAAGAAACATCAGTAGAGACAAACCGAGATGGTCCGCGTCAAACATCGTTACCTCCTCCTCGACATCCTCTACCCAGAACCCTCCTGCTGGCCCACCTCCTCTACCAGCAAAACGAAATTGCCATCGCATGACGCTCAGCTCCGGATCCACTCGCCCACCTCCGATGCGCTGACCCCAGCCTCACTCGCGAAGATGGTGAGGGAGGAAGTCGCAGAGATTTTCGGCGACTGGGGTGTTGGTCGGTTGGGTGGTGTTGGGGCCGGTGGTGTTAGTGGTGCGTTTTTCTCAAACTCCTTGTGTTTCCTTGATTTGCGTTCGGGTTTTGACAAGAGTGGATAGTCAAGTATTTGTCGCCTGCCACATCGACGGCTATCATCCGGTGTCCGCGCGCATCCTTCCGTCTCGTCTGGACGGCTCTTACGTATATGTCGCAAGTACCGGATTTTAATCATGGTGGAATGAAGAAGGGCGCTCCTGCGGCTGGGGGGAAGATGCGCTCGTGTGTGTTTCGTGTTGTGAAGGTGTCGGGGACGATGAAGAAGGTGGAGGAGGAGGCGATTCGGCGGGCGCGCAGGGAGATCTCGCGGTTGAAGGGGGCGGATGAGATGGGGGTTTTGGAAGGGTTGGTTGGAGGGTTGGAGGGCGGGGAGGCTGCGACTGGTAGTGGTTTGGCTGCTGCCTCTGTGCGAGATGTGGTGGATGAGGACGATGTGGATATGGAGAGTGATGTTGATGAGGATTGACCGGTTTCCATCGGATCGGCGATGTGTGTTTTCTCGTTGCATCATCAGGAGTTTGTGTTTGAGATTGTTTGTTCATTAGAGATACCCTATAATAAATGTACAGATAGACCATAAAATCATGACTTTCGTATCACTTTTACGCTGCTGTCGGGCATCGAGCCTCTAAACTTGGCCAGGTCGGCATCAAACTCATCGTCCTCTCCCGGCGGCGGCTGTGCGGCCTGTTCCCTGGCTTTCGCCTCGGCCTCGAGCTCACTGCGCTCCTGTGCGTCGTACTCATCCTTCGCGTCGAGCCACCGTTCCTGGACGTCTCGGATATCCATGGTCCCTAGTCCTTCCCGAACAGCCACCTGCCAGATAGTGTCGTTTGCGCCCTCGGCTGGTCCGAATGCATATCCACTTGCCCTATCAATAACTCGCAGCAAATTCATCATGCTCTTCTTGTCTTCCACGGCCAGCGTCTCGAACGCCACGAGCCCGAATTCTTCTACCAGGTCGATGATGGCATTGTTGAGGGCACCAAATTTTGCATGCGATAATCGTGATGACTCAGCCTCTAGGTGTGGAAGGAGATATGAAAGGTCCTGGACTTCCGTGTAGAAATCAAGGTTGAAGGGTAGCGGGGCGTAGTTCGAAAGGTTATCGATCTTAGTAAGGACGTTGATGTGAGGCAGATCCATCTGGAGCATGGCGCGGAGGGAGAGAAGGAGAGCGGATATATACATCGACGGTAATGTGAGGTTGTATGAGTCAATGAGATGTATTACGATTAGCTGTAGTATTCGATGTCAGCAGGAAAGCCTGTGCTAAGATAAAGATGAAACTGACTCTATAGCCCAATTTTTGTATTTTGAAGAAAATATTCCGCAACGACGAATGGTGGGTGAAGATTTCAACCTGGCCCGGACAATCAAACAGAACATAATCCTCTATTCAAAAGAGTATCAACTATCGCGCTCTAGGTCGTATAGCAGTAAACTCAAGGATAGGCAGGGCCTACCTCCGAGGTCTTTTAGCCCCTCCTCCAACCATTCAAAGTTCTCCTCCAGTTCCTCCAGTGCGTACAAGACACCACCATTAGGACCTAGTTGATCCTCACTCATAATCTCCTCGAGAGTGACGAGGTCGCGAACATCCAGCGCACACGGATACGATGTCTGGTCATTTGCGGGGTCCAGATTCACGATAGAGCACTTCCGGCCAATAGCTCCCAGGAACTGATGCATACCGTTGCAGTATGTTGACTTCCCCGCGCCCGGGGGCCCTATGACCAGCTGCGCAAAAGGCATTTTGGGCTTCCAGCGAGAGAGATGTGGCAAGGAAGGCAATTCTGGATGGGTTAAGATGCGGCGATGGGGGGAAGGGGAATATGTCAAGGCGGTATAAACGGGCAGAAAACGACCTACAGCGCAAAGCTTCAATGACGCCGGGCGATCAGCAATCTCGATGTAGTTTGGGACTCAAACGGTCACTTCTCAGAAGGATTTAAGCACAATATGGCATCAAGTAAGCTCATTATGAACCGCTACACATGCTAGTACTGACCGCAATCTAGATCAATTCACCGTCGCAAATCCGCCAACAGACGCCATCTCCGCTTTGAAGTTCTCGCCGGATCCGAATTCAACGCGAATTGTCGTTTCATCATGGGACAAGAACGTCTATCTTTATGACCTGCGAGACGAGAATGGGAATGTCGGCGAAGGAAAGCTTTTACAAAAGTTTGAACATCGTGCGCCGGTGCTCGACGCGTGTTTTGGCGAGAATGAGGATGTGATTTACACAGCCGGTTTGGATTGGGATGTCCGAAAGTACGTTTTCCCTCGCCGCTCGGTGCTTTCCTTTGACTGGCTGTCCCTTGTTCCTTTATCTGATATATGGCAGGATTGATGTCACATCATCTACACAGACAGTGCTTAGCAGCCACGACGCTGGGGTCCGGTGTGTCGCCTACAGCAAGGAGCATAACATTGTCATATCTGCGTCGTGGGACTCGACATTACATGTGCACCGTGTGAATACTGAAGCCGACTCGATCCCCGCAATCATTCCTCTCCCTTCAAAGCCTTTCTCCATGTCTCTCACCGCCACGAAACTTGTTGTTGCTATGGCCTCGCGCTCCCTCCACATTTACGACCTGAAAGCATTGGCGCTTCTCACAGACCAGTCAGACGCCACACCTCCGAACAAGGTTGAGATCGAGCCGTGGCAGCGACGAGAGAGCAGTCTCAAATTCATGACCCGCGCTGTCGCGTGCATGCCCGATGATGCCGGCTACGCATCCTCGAGCATTGAGGGACGAGTCGCAGTCGAGTGGTTCGATCCGTCTGCTGAGTCGCAAGCACGGAAATATGCTTTCAAGTGTCATCGACAGACGGCCGATGATGTTGACGTCGTATATCCCGTGAACACACTTGCGTTCCATCCCATACATGGAACATTCGCGTCTGGCGGTGGTGATGGCGTCGTTGCACTTTGGGACGGTATTGCGAAGAGGAGGATCAGGCAGTATCAGAAATACCCGTCAAGTATTGCTGCTGTCGATTTCAGCGGCAATGGAAAGTACTTGGCGATTGCCGTTAGCCCTGGTTTCGAAGACGGAAAAGACGATGTCGCAGAGGGAACAGTCCGAATCTATGTGCGCGAATTGGGTGAGACTGAAGCAAAAGGAAAGGGTGCGAAATAAATTTATACTGATAATTAGAATGCCTTTACTTTATGACTAGCGTGTGGAATTAAATCTGGGTAATAATTACAGTAAAACAAAGCTGTCCATTCTTGATCTTCAGCCTCGGTGAAATTTGACGGCAAGAAGTCATGCACGAAGTTTTATGGTATCATATATGTCTAAGTCGCCTTTTTTGTTGTAATCCACGGTGCGTGAGTATATCCGGATGACCATGCGGGAAGAAGGCTACGAAATGGCCTTCCTGACCGATACTGAGCCGTCGGGCATGCCAAAGTAAACAGCGATGGGCTTCTGGCCCCCAATACCTCCAAGGGCTTGAGCCTGAGGTCCAGTCACGCCGGAGAAGATGCCAACCTCCAGCACGCCTGCAATCATCTTAATCGCCTGCGCCAGGGTATCGACCTCCCAAATTCCACCCTTTCCGCTCCCATCTTTGCCAGCGGCAACGTCAGCCTTGGTGAGCAATGGTGGGAAAGGTGCGTCAATGAGGTAGAAGTCCTGATCCGTCTTCAGGGGTCCCTTGGAGGTGCCGCTGAGCCGAATGGCGGGCTGAATGCTGCCAAGCTCTCGGAGCTTGGTTAGGACACGGGGGGCCGCAATAGGTGCCACCTCAATGGGGATGTATTTCCAATTGGAGAGGAGACGAGACTGGAGTTTGCGCGAGTCTGGACGGGAGTGTTAGTGATGTTTTGTCATTCATTCCGGTTTCCGGCGCAGGACGGCGTGAGTCATCGCTAACCTGCCACGCAGATGAACTCCTTGGCCTGGAGAGCCACAATTTTCTCCTGGAAAAGACAGGCGCCGCCGCCCTTTATTAAGTTGAGCTCATCGTCGACCTCGTCCGCGCCGTCAAAGGCGACATCAAGTACGGTTCCTTCGGGTAGCGAATCAAACTCGACTGCTGTCAAGCCGGCGGAAAGGATGAGCTGTTTGGACTGGAAGCCGGTGGGAACGTATCTTGTCATAGAGGTATCGATGCCAGATTCTTTGATAGCCTCGACAACATACACAATAGTAGATCCGCTGCCGATACCGACAAATTTAGCATCTCTGGGGTAGTGGTTGGCGACGGCGGCCTTGCCAGCGGCGCGCTTTGCGGCCTCGATTGCGCTAGCCATTGTGGTCTGAAAACGAGTCGGGGGGCGATGAATGGGGGAAAAGGTAGGATAGAGAAGATAGGGACGAGATGAGGGGATAAACGAGGAGAAAAGGATGAAGGGCCGTGTCCTGTAGAGCATAGACAAATTAGATTGAGAGCTGACAGCTCATGCATCCCGAGAGGAAGGTTTTCTAGGGCCCGCAGCTGGAGCCAAAATGGCCCGCTACAATCGCCAGAACAACCCCAGTGTGGGGGAGTCCAGTTGAGAACCAAAGAACTTTTCCGTCGAGCCACACGGCCACAACGAATGAACTTACAGAGAAGAGCGCACTCGAGGAAGAATCGCCGACATGACATGGCAATTGAAATTGTTCGACAGGAGATAAGATATTCCAATTGAGCGAACCACAGAATAGATACTGCACCAACAATCTTTTTGACGGCGGGGTTATGGCGTCATACCATACCTTAGCCTTCGCTGCGCTATATTCCGTAGTTGCCTCAGGTTTCTCAGGCCAGCACATCACACGGGCCGATCTGGCTCCAGGTCATGTGACCACATCACAGCTATGCGGCCTATGCCTCACAATCATCAACACAAGCAGATGCATTGCTATAACCTTCAGTGGATAGGGCTCGTCGATTTTGCCCTTATATCGCTGTCACTCTTCCTTCTTGAATTTGGAGCATACCTGAATTCTCAGACTGACCTAACGAACTATATCAACCACGCATTATGACTGACACTTTCCCTGGTGCCCTGGTAGGGCCATCTTCGAAAGAGAGGAAGTATGACCGCCAGCTACGCTTGTGGGCTGCGAGCGGGCAGCAAGCTCTGGAAGAGTCTCGTGTCTTATTAGTCAACTCTGACGGTTTCTGGGAAAATCAAGGCACGGGGGTATCGGGCGTGGCTGGTGTCGAAACCCTCAAGAACCTTGTGCTCCCCGGTATTGGTGGCTTCACGATTGTAGATCCTGCTGTTGTTACAGAGCCTGACCTGGGAGTGAATTTCTTTCTCGAGGAGGAAAGCCTGGGGAAATCCAGAGCTGAGGAAACCTGCCGCCTGTTGAGGGAGTTGAACCCAGACGTCGAAGGACGTTTTCGTTCAAAGGTATATGAGTTCCACTTCTAACTTAGCTTTGTGAATTGACAACGCTAACATATACTACTAGTCTATTGCAGAAGTCTTGCAACAGGAGCCAGACTTTCTTGTGCAGCATAGGCTGGTGTTGATATCCGGTCCTGTGAGACGATCTACTTTAGATACTCTTTGCAACGCTGCCAAGGCACTGAATATCCCAGTGCTATATCTGCACTCTGTCGGGTTCTACTCCGTCTTTTCCCTTCAGCTTCCAGCAGAATTTCCCATAGTAGAGACACATCCGGATCCTGAAGCGACACAAGATCTTCGTCTTCTTAACCCATGGCCAGAATTGGCAGCAGCTGGCGCCAGCATTGGCAACCTGGACAGTATGGACGACCACCAACATGGCCATGTACCGTACGTACTGTTACTGCTTCACTACCTCGAAAAGTGGAAACAAGCCCATGACGGCAACGTGCCTTCCAATTACAAGGAGAAATCAGAGTTCAGAGAGTTTGTTCGGGCTAGTGCCAGGACGAATAATGCCGAAGGAGGTGAAGAGAACTATGACGAGGCGGTTGCTGTGGTATTGAAATCATTGAATCCGTTCAGCTTGCGCAGCTCGATCCGTGAGATTTTCGAGATGGAACAGTGCAGGAATCTCAAACAGAACTCTGCTGAATTCTGGCTCATTGCGGCAGCTGTTCACGAATTTTACCAAAAGCACAAGGTGCTCCCTCTGCCGGGCTCGCTACCTGACATGAAAGCTCAATCGGCAGACTATGTCTCTCTTCAAAACATCTACAAATCGAAAGCAAGAAAGGACGTGGAAGAAATAACAGCAACAGTTAGAAGGCTCGAAGCTCAGTTGGGACCGCGGCCGGCCGTCATTCCAGAGAAAGACATCGAGGTATTTTGCAAGAACGCTGCTCATATCAAGGTTATTCATGGCCGTGATATCCCTCGCATCAACGGGGATGCGCACACTCTGAAAACGATCACAAATAACCTCAGCTCTTCAGAGACTCTTGTTCCGATCTTCATCGCCTGTCAAATTCTGGATGACATCGTGACCGACATTCAGGAATCCAATATTGCTGATGTATCTCTTGATGATGAGACTCTGTGGAATACCCCTATTCAACGAGTTATCAGTAATCTTACCTCCGGAAATCCTGCTGCTATTGACGAAGGAGCACGGGAGAAGATCTTGGAAGCTACGCAAGAGTTAAGACGCACGCAAGGTGGAGAGCTACATAACATTTCTGCTCTCACAGGCGGGCTAGTGGCGCAGGAAGCACTGAAGGTGATCACAAGGCAGTATGTGCCGCTGGACAACACATGCATTTTCGATGGCGTACGGAGTCGTAGCGAGATGTACAAGTTGTGATAGAGATCCGCAATTTATCTCTTATGGTCTGTCATGACGGACATCAACTTGATATGAATGAATGAGTATCCTCAACACAAATCACCCTTCCTCCGCCCTTATCTAATAATATTGTCAGCTAGACTGATGAGTACTTCGTCTGGACGCCTTGGCGTAGAGGTATTATAGTTCTGTAAATATCATCGTAGGCGCAAATTCAAGGAGAATGCCGAGCACAGCGCTGAACCTAATTGTTTGGAAATCACTATAAGCATCCATTCTTCGATCTGAACATAAGTAGTCTAATAGTCAGAATCATAGTGACAGTCAAATGCTCTTAAAAAGTCTCCAGTACAACAACTGGCGAGGCACGTGCGGGACAGTCGTACTACTACATCCGGTTAGTGTCCCGGCCGGGACTATCGGGGGGAAGTCGCAACGATAAGCTAATAACCTGGAGAGATCACGGAACGTATCTACATGTCAACTAGGACGAGGTCATCGTCCTCACTACCTGTCCATCAAACCACTTCGCATCAGCCACTCTGCTGGTACAATGTATCTCAACATCGTCTCCCCTTGACTGACTCTTATATGAGCAGAGACCTTTGTTATGACTTGTTGAAGATAACCCTTTTGTCTCTTTTTATTGCGAACGGATGATCTCATCTTCTCCAAGTGGCCAGTGGTGGGAGGCTTCTTCTGGTTTACAACGCCTCCTCATTCGGTCAGGGTCTGCCTTTTGACAGAGGTCGAACAAACAAATATGTCGTTCGTTCAAGATACCGCGACCATCCTTGCGACTCCAGCCGCCACAGCTTCGTCATCCGCCATGCAATCTGTCAACTCTACGGCAATTACCACCGCCCAATATTCGCTGCTCTCGTCACCTCGAGCGCTCCTCGCTCTCCCATTGCGCGGTCTGCGTCAGGCTGAGAGCCTTGCGTTTTCGACTCTTCCGCGACAACTCTCGAGGTTAGTGGGGCTACCTGATATGGCGACACGGATCTCGGGTCATGCCCCTGTAACAGGATCGGAGGCCGATGCGATGGTAGCAGCAACACAGGCGGTCGCTGGAGCAGCAGGAGAGGGGATGGCCGATGCTGCCGCACAAACGGAAACAGGGGTTTACTTGGCAGAATTTCTTCAAGCAATGAGGAGATTTAGTGGGTTCTTTTCATATCTGACCAGTCGGTGGTCCTTGGCTTGTTTTACAGTGGTAAGCAATAAGCACCTGACACGGACCTGAATATCCTGACACGCCTTAAAGGGTCTAATTCTGAATCGAATCACGATCTATGCTTCGACCAGACGACATCTCACCCTAGACTTTCACCGACGCATGGCGCTGCGAATCATTCCCATTGTATTGTTCATCTCTCAGATCGTCGTCTTACTTCGTGCTATACGGTGTCAAACATCTCCCGATTACCCCCTCATCCGTTACGGTACCCCCGGGAAACGGTTGTCGCTTGATCATGCTGGTGGAGGCGGGTTTCTCTATTCTCTCAGTTCCACAATTTTATCATGGGAGTCCGATCAACAATCTTGCAGCGCGGTGAAGATGGGTCGGCCCGTCAACGAATCGGATGTTCCTTACGGCTCATTCGTTTTCTTGTGGCCTGTTTTCTTGCGGCTCTGCCTTAGCCACTTTGTTGAGACCCTCTCTTGCGCTTTGCAGGGAAGAGCAGTCGTGACCGAGGCTGGCATGTCTATTTTTGAGCATTCTCTTGCCTTCGCCGAGGCAGAGTCGATGATAAGCCAGTCCATTGGGCTTGGGTTATTTGGGCTTCCCAAGCACGCCAGCAGCAAGGACACCTCGTTATCGTCCAGCGAGTCCGCCCACTCAGCTCTCCAGCTGCTTAGCAGAGGGCAGGTCTTGGAACGAATGAACGTTACTCCTGAGTTGCTCTTAATTGCTTTGATCTCTTGTTGCAACAGCTTGACATCCAACATTTTGGATGTGCTCGGTCAACAAAGCCGGTATCGCCTATTCAATACCGCTTTCTGGGGTCTTTGCTTTATGTCCGCTATGGTATGGGGTCTATTGGCCGGCTCACCGACGGGAAGCGACACTGGAGTACTGAAGTTTCCCACGGTCTGCATTGTAGACTTTGTGCCTCACCTATTGATATTACTAGGCATTGTCATTTGTGCGATTATTTATGTTATCGCTCTCGTGGTCACGGCTTTCTCATTACCACTGGACGCTGGGCAGCCGCTGTCACTTCGCGAACGATTTTCACTCGCCCACGAAAACATGCAAGGAGCGAACCAGATTCGGAATATCCGCTTCAACCGGCATGAGGATTTCTACACCACGTTACTCCGAATTGGGTACACTGCTTTAACCGCTGCTAGTGAAGCAGTTTTTTTGAATGAAGGGAAAGCGGTCGTTGCACGTCGCATGACATGGTTGGAGGAGGATAGACTGGCGGAGGTCGAAAAGTCGCGACGTTCACGCTCTTTCCAGCACAGTTCAAGGGCCTACGACGGGGACGTGCCATTTACAGGTGTCGAACCGATCACCTTCGATATTTCGGAACCATCGGCAGAATGGGAAAGTGGGTACGGGAAAGAGAAGCAGATCGAGAAACCTAAAGGCGGATCACGGTCCGTACGATCTCAAACCGACCCTGGCGGTGTTGGCGCATTTAGAGGCGCGACCAGATGCTATCATGGCTTCTCTTTCTTCCGTGGCATTTTCTATCTCCTACTCAAGTGGAGCGCCTATGGATTCGACAGAGCACTAGGCCGAATCGGCATCAGTGCGCGACCACAATGGCTGAAGATTCTACTCGGGTCACGCAGAAGAGCCCTGCAAGAGAGAAATAAGAGCAGTCGGGCAGAATCGCTGGATTTCTGGATTCTGACGGATGAAGGCGAACTTGAACTTCCTGGAGACTACGAGTTTGATGTAGAGAAGGAAATGCGAAAGAGGGAGCTTTCCATTGCACCGCATTGGGAGGAGTCTGACGAGAAGCGCCTCGATGAGAAGCTCTATGGTTGGTGGAGAGCCGGCGGCTCGTGGGGTAACCAGGATCAAAGTCCCGACTATGTACCCTCTGACAGCGACGATCTTTGTGACACCACCAGCGTTGTATCTATGTCAACAAATGCTGAATCAGAGTGGGAAGACGAGTCTGATGGCCGACGTACACCTACCCCTCGCAACCCATACCCGGAAGTTGTCTCGCGGGAGAGCAGCCCTGTTGACGAGTCGCTGATGGATGTTGGCTCTTTTGCACGCCTCCTCGACCCTCGTGACCAAGAAAGCAGACATGAGGCACGTATCCTAGCTGCCCACCTGGCTGCTGGGCGAGATGGGCGCATTATGACGCGACGTCAATTCCAACAAAAGATGGAGCGCGAGAGAGCGCAGGTTCTTCTATCCTCCCGGTTCTCGCGGCTTTCAGGCCAGCAGACGGGTAAGGAGAAGCGCAAACCAACTCCGGAGGAAGAGTCTGAGATGCTCGAGAACTTCATTCTGGCTCGTCGATCTGAAGCCAATCGTGCAGGTCCTGAGGCGCAGACGTGGGAGTCGGGCGCCTCCGGCCTTGGACCGGACGGTCCACCGTGTGTCATCTGCCAGACCAACCCACGTTCGATCATAACATGGCCTTGCCGATGCCTTTGTGTATGCGAGGAATGCAGAGTGAGCCTTGCGATGAACAATTTCGGCAGCTGCGTGACCTGTCGCCAGGAGGTTGGAGGGTTTGTAAGGTTATGGGTACCATAGGGTTCATCTTTTGCATTATTTGCGTCCGTATCCTATCACAAGTGGCGTGCATTGTGGGTTTTGAACTTGTATAGCGTACTGAAATTGGATTACATCCGCTCTGAAGCGCAACTGATTTGACAGATTAGTGTTTTTACCATGAAGTATAGTAGCTGCATTACTTTAGGCTGCACACCTAGATAGCAGCTCTGATATCAACGTCAAACCTGGCCTTTCATCAACTGGTCTTCTGCGTAGACCAGGCTTGGTTACATTGATTACAACCAATTGTTGCAGGCATTTAAGGGTTGTTTGCTGTTCCTTATGTTCCGAAGGCGTCGCAGAGGGGTCATTACTCTTGAGATCGGACAAGTACGATATTCCATCGAAGTGTGATGTCCTAGTCAGTTTTATGTAATGAATCATAACGAGCGATTGATCGGTAGTCGGGTTGGATGTTCTTAGGGCAGGGGCAACATGTGATGTTGCTGATTATCGATTCTCCACTGAGATTTTCGACCTGCTGATTCTTGAGCTCAGAAGCAGCAGTCATCGTTAAAATTTATCTTATGTCCAAGTTAATTAAGAAGTCTCTCAAGGTTGAGTCGGGGAATTGACGTATTGAAGTGTGAGGTAGCCAATCCGCTTTATAGTCACTCAGATGACAGCAGCATACTGTAGGTAGCATCCAACAACGTCTGATAATATTCCCCTATAAAGAGCGTCATTATTGGAGAACTTTTGTCAGGGCCCTATGCCCTTAGCAGGCAACAAGTACAAAAATACCAGAAACTCAACGCTGTAAGAATAACGCAACGATCGAGATGACTATTAAGTATAGATATACATTCGCATGCGTTCCTGCATAGTGGCCAGGCTTGAATCCCATCCACGTCGTCCCATCCTCGTCTCACCTACAGCAAGTAGAGAGCAGCCGCCGCCACGGCAGCAACACCCGCCACATTGGCCTTGTCGGAACCAGCGTTGTTGGACAGAGTGGTAGTTGCAGAAGCACTGGCGCTGGTAGATGCAGAGCTTGATTCTGTGCTCGTCAAGGTGCGCGTGGTCGACGCAGAGCTAGACGAGTGATGGTGTGAGCTCGAGGCCGGGGAGGAAGAGGTGGTTGAAGAGACTGTCGACGAGGAGGTAGTAGAGCCAGTGGAAGAGGTGGTAGTGGTGGTCACAGTCTGGGTCGACGACTCCGTAGTGGTGGTTGTCTCCGAAGCTGTGGTGCTGGCAGCGCCGACAGAGGGCACAGAGATTGGGTGACCGGCGGCAGAGCACTGGGAGACGACGGCACTGGAGACAGCTGCAAAGATTGTCAGCAGTTGTCTGATGGGTGTTTGTGGACTGAGGCAGACTTACAAGACTGATCGGCAATGTTGCAGGCGCTCTGCACACAAGGCGTGATACTCGGAACAAGGTCAGGCTTCTGGCAGTGGCACGCGAAATCGGTTAAGGATGAGCATCCATCAGCGGAGAGGGCAGAGACGAAGCAGTTCAGCTAGTGATGGAGGTTAGCTTCGGGGGTCATGTTTCTTACTGGTACCCCTTACAGAACAGGCCGGGACATTCGGTAGCTGTGCACTGACAAGGCCAGCAGCTAGGAGGGCGATGGAAGCACGAGAGAAGTGCATATTGGATATGAAGTGCTCAAACCAACTCAGAGGACAAGATTGGACCAAAAAAAGACCAATTCAGAAACGACAGTACAAATGACAAGATACTGAACGAGTGAAGACTGTTGGATGAATGCCATTGTACATTATAGGGGACGGAAGCGTTTTATATATAGCGTAGTCCCAGTCAGGACTGTTGCACCAGACCCTGGACAGCTGCATCACATGCTGCAGTTCAGTCTTGAAACTTTTGGGGGTCAAAGTGATCGACACGTCCAGATCCAGTCGACCCCAGCCAAGCTTGACGTATGCATGTCAAACTTCATCTTATCATTCGTCGCCACTGAGTCGTGTTTGCGGGAAGCTTGTGTAACTCGCAGTCGTTCGAGGACACTGTCCCTTCAATGACTCCGATGAGTTATAAGTCCGAGATGTGTTACATTGCTGTACGCTGTTGAGTGTAAGTAAGGAGACTCTCTCAGGCAATGCAGCAGGATAGTTCGAAAACTCCTCACCTTCTAACATAAGCATCAGGTATAGCAGAAGATGTTCAGGCCATCCATGAATTGGGAGCATTTACTGGGGCAAAATTCCGGAATAATGCGTGGACAGATCCTGGCCAGGAGAAGAATGCCACCAAAGGTTCACAGGGATAGGAAAGCAAGAAACCAGCTATCCAGGCAGGGTAAGGTAGCATTGCATGAATTACCAGCCTGTCGTCCAAGATGATTCATCACACAAATGGGAGCGATAGACTTCAGCCAAAAAGTCAAGATTGATACTAGGTACAGGAGATTGAACAGCTCAGGTGCGGGGGAGACCCTAGATGATCTACTCTGTGACGCCAAAACACTTTACACTCAAGCATTAACTATTATGTCTCAAGTCCGCGTCAAATTGACCAAATTGATGGACCAAGAGTCTAGAAGTACATGATACCTGGCAGAGCTCCACAGGGTGAACTTCACGGTCAGACTGAGCTGGCTGAGATTAACAGTGAAAGAATTACTGTGCAAAGTGAACAACTTTCATCACCAGAGTAGACTCAAGAAAGATTTGGAAGGGACAGCTAAACAGGCTTCGTCATGGTGATACTCCACGACACAGACGGAAAACAATAGGCTTTATCCTTGACCTGGTCGAGCTGGACTGGACAATGCATTAGTACTCTGCGCTGCCGATCACTTCTTTGGAAGCCAGTGCACAACCTGACCTCAGGCGAGAGTGTCGCTGCGTACGTACTCTGAGTAACAATAAGCTATTGCTTCCCGTTAGCTCAGATTAAAATAAAAAAGGGGTCAACTACGGATCGGATACAGGCATGGAGAGAAAAGAGCCGAGTTCATTCGATGCCTTCAACAGCGTCCAGTGCTACAACAGGAAGACTCGAAAATACGTTGGCATCGGAGTTTCCTACGAATGAATTTCGAGCCAAGTGACCTGACTATATGGCTGAAGTACCTTGTTACTAGTGCAGTCAGTCGACTTAGGCTTAGCAATGTCATCAAACCGAGTAATTCCACGTCATTGATTGATTCCTGTCGATGTATAATCTGCATAATAGACCGAACGCCCTGCTTGAAATTGTAAACCCAACGCCGAGCCCGCACCTCATTAACCTCCCAGTTCTTGGTGTAAGTGACAATCATTCATAGAAAGATCCTCAAGACATCAACTCGTCGACGTAAGCTCTCTGCTTCACTGTGTCCTTCTCCTTCAGCAAGACGGCAAGGACTTCGATAGGAGGATTGAGGTTCAGCATCTTCGCTCGTCTCCAGCGCTTTAGCCGAGCAATTCCGATGCATGGCTATATCATGTTAGAGAAGCTCTCAGCGCGGAAAGCGGCAAGTAGTAAAACATAATAGACATACCCCATACTGACTAGACAGGTCAAAATGTCTCAGTATCTTCTCGTGTAATGATAGATCTTCCTGGTGGACTGCTCATCAGGAGTATCGTAAGCATTTCCTTTCCCTCGGCCAAACTTGTTATCATCATCACAATCCGAAAACCCACCTCGAGGCGCCTTCCTTGTCTGCTCTTCCTTCTTCCAATACCGCCGCAGCTCCTGTTCTGTGATCTTGATCGCCTTCTGATCCTCCTCGCACAGTGGTTGCTGGATCTCCTCCCGGGCTTGTTGTCTGACGGCGAGCTCCGCAACGTGCGGCTGTGACGGCTCCGAGGGAGCGACGGGCACTTGATCCGGATCTGGGACCTCTTCGGTCGAGGTCACAGCAGCTGAGATTGGTTCGAGGTCTTTGGTCTTCTGAGATCGTGTCGACGTGGCCGATGGCTTGGTGACTCTGGACTTTCCGCCAAATGAGAGCGTCGATTGACCTGAGCGGGAGGCGGCAGTGTTGCCTCCGCGGCGACGAGTGGTGGGCATATTCAATAGATTCCGGGATATGGATGTAATTTTTGTATTGGAATAGGCCGTTCAAGGCCGATAGGTTGTTGCAGCTTGCAGTTTGTGAGATCTGGTTCCGGTGGATGTGGAGAAAGCGATGTCATGGTGGGCGTTGCACATGGCAACCGAACCGTCAACTGTCAACCAACCATCAACCACTGGCGGAGAGGTACATTTTAATAGTTATGTGGCACTGAGAATATAAGGTATATCTATATGCAACTGAGGATAAGTTTGGGGTACAAACGGTCATAGGTCGAACAATTTGGTTTAGGAACACAGATCTCGCAATACGTTTAAAAGGAAATCTGTAAATCAGTTCTTCAATGCAGGTACCTTATCTCCAGGCCTTAGACTAACATGCCACTATAAATAGCTCCGTGATCAAGTGTAGGACACTCCACGGTGCCAAAAGTTCATCTGTCATCCCCTTATTTCTTTCATTATTTATCATACAAAAGCGAAAACAAGTTAAAGGCTCACGTTGAGTGGTCGCATTAGGCGCAGATTCGGTGCTGTCGGAAATGTAAGCATACCAAGATATATTCTCATACTCCCGGCATACAAGTTGATATCAATGCCGTTATTGGCCAAATCTACTCCATATACATCGCCCATTCAGTACCTGACTGACTCTAGAGATAGGTGGAATAATTCAAGGTCGTTAAGACAGCCGGCAGGTCGTTCACAGCCTTCATACTGTCAGGAAAGCCTAATGCAAACCTGAGTAAGAATAATTCACAATACTACGGGGTTAAGTCTTGGATATGATTGGTGATATATCCAGAGATCGGAATGATCCCGGCGTGCAGCCGTCGTCGCTAACTGTGGGCTGCTGTAGTACGTAGATAAGAATTCTCTAGCCATCAGAGTACTGGAGCTGACGTCGAGTGTTCCAAGTAGAAGAAGCAACGCTGGGGGCTGAATGTTATGTCGGTGCTGTCAGATCGTGTCTAGCTGATGCCTGTGGAGTTGGTATCCAACAAGGCTATGACGTAGACCGCTGAATAGGTACCCTGTTGGACGACGAGGAGCGGCATGGACAGCGCACGATTGCTTAGGTATCTGAATAGTCTTAATTCCTGGCGGGGCTGTAAGGAAATTGTCTGTAGCGTTAGTAGTAGGATGTCTAAATTGCTTGAGGCTCAGTTTGAGTTATCGGTGAGTTCCAGGGATCCCCGTTCCATAACTCTAGACAAAAGGGAACATCAATCAACAATAACGGGTACATAGTCAAAGAGGAAAGTGTTTTCTCCGAGTCGAGTCTGCGGCTGAAAGATACCCCTCCAATACCCCTGAGAGGTAAGGTCATGTCATAATCTAGCCCTCGTGTTGGATGCCGATCGTCGCGAATTGTAGCGAAGCGAGGCCTGGGGCAGTTTTGTCGAGTTCGAGAGAGAAGCAGAAGTCCTGGACTTAGCCGCTCCAAATGTTCCCCATCACTCTCCTCCCCCCACATCGGCGCCAATAAACAAACCGCCTCTACGACCTCTACAGCCATTCAACTTCATCATCGCTGAAACAGTACCACTATCCGTCCTTCTGCGATTGACTCACCGTCTCGATACCGAAGCTGCACACCCCACACCCCTATCGACGAGCAGCTTTTACCGCTTACTCTTGAATCCGTGACTGCACCTCCTAGAGCCACATCCGTTCAGTGCACCTGCGTCATTGTAAGACCCTTGGCGCAGATGCGATTAAGCGGGACTGCCTGATCGTCCGTGGTCTCTATGAATTATCAGCAGTTAACAACGTCCCTCGAGTCGCATAATCTCCGCAACAACCCCGGAGCGCATCCCTTCCAACCGCCGCGTGCCCATGGTGGTGCGGGTACAGCCCTCTCACTATGGCCGCCTTCGTGCGAGTGTCAGGCCCGCCGAACGGTAATTTTCTGATCGGCTACCCTGGTATCTCTGCGACTATGGTAAGCGCTGGCTAGATTGGGTTGAAACTGTGAGAGATTAACGTTTTGAGGCAGCCGCGAATTGAAGGTAAAGTCGAAATCAGACCCAGCGCTGGCATCACCGCACCCGTCAATATATCCCTCGTGACGGTATCGCTCCACCGCCGCGAGACAATACACCCGTCAGCAGACTCCGTGACCAAGAAGCATCTTGCGCCCCCTAGGAAGGAATTAACTGATATTGTCGGCAAGGAGATGCTGCTTTTTCGCTGTCCGGCCGGTCGAGAATATGAGGAAGTAATATCCATGGATCTGCCTTTTGTCCTCTTCATCCCGTTCGGACGTGGTGGATCGGACTCTTCAAGACGCGTTCCTCCGGCCAGCCTGCAACTCCCCAGTCGCACTGCGGAGACATACTACGAAATTGTCGTGACGGTCCAGCAGGGACAATCGGAACAAAGGAAGTATGCATTTCCAGTACCGATCTCACGATACGACACACTATCCACGTTTGGAATGTACAATCGCCCTGAGTCGGCGGAACGGGTGACAGATCATTTGGTGACTCTAGGAATCTCGTTACCACGATGGTCTTACGGCCCTCTCGACCCCGTCAGCGTCTACGTCAAGCTATCACCAAATCCGGACTGGATGACCAAAGCAAGGAAAGTCACAATCAACAAGATTACAATTGGTATCGATGAGGAGATCATCTACAACCACGAGGGCGATGAACCACAGCGCAAGGTCAAAACGCTGGTCAAACGAACAGAACCAATTGGCGTGAAGTTGCCGCCTACCGGCTTCTTGACAAACTTGGGCTTGGTATTCCCAGCAAAGGATCTGCGAGACGCAGAGGGAATTCTTCCTAGAGGTAAAGCAGCTTTTCCAACGTATGCTGTGAGCGGTTTCACTACTACAGCAAGTCTCTACAAGATCGAGTACTATTTAACAGTCAAGGTTTGTATTCTTACCCAGCCAACTCAGGGCAATTATCGAAACCAGACTAATCCAAGTATAGGCGCATTTGACGTCTGCACGAGACATTGCGATTCGACAGCCAATCGTCGTTTGTCCTCTTGACCATGCGGGGTGCAAAGAAGAAATGGAAGCCATCGAGCAAGCTGCTCGAGATGCAGTCCATGTGAACCCAGATAACCCTATGTTACCTCTCCCGTCTATTGTACGGCCCAATGATCCCAATGCCCTGCGACATCTCGGAGTGGCAATTGTTGGAAACCAGAAGAAGCCACTAATCGATTGAGAAATGGCTCTGTTTTCGAAACCACAACATTTTCGAACTAGACCAGAATATCTGTGGTCTACTTAGAAGTCCTCTACTACCTCAACCGCCGACCACCTATGAGAGAGCCGAAGTTCCCAATCACGGCGGTACGCCCTGCTTTAGAAGCGAAGCATGGCCATGTTTTACGAATGCATGGGTCTGGAGTTTGTCTTGTTGCATGTCATTCAGGGTAGCCTTTCCGTTTTGTTGTTAGGGGTGGGGAAAACGAGGTGTTTGGTCGGCCTTGCTTATGACTTGGGAATCGTCGCCGGTGGAACACTCGCTTTTCTCATATGGTCCTCTAACCATATAGTTCAATATAATATGTAAGATCTATGATGCCGGAATGTCTGAATATGCACTTAGGTCATCAATTTCACTCGGCTCCGAGGACGATCTTCAGGAAACCACTGGCTTTGGTCGAACGTTCCTTTCATGCAGACAGCCCCGCTGGACTCATCCATCTGTCGCAAGTCGCGGAACTGGAGAGATACCAGATTGTTCATGATCGACGGAGATCCGCATTCAGGGTCAACCTGAAACATCGAGAATGGTAGATCATCTCCCAAGCTCTAAGAATTTCATCGCCAAGCTCAGGGTATCTGAGTCGAGCGCAGCGGAACTCTTTATTTTATCGTTCTCGATGTCATCCATGCACTCCTTTAGTATCTTCAGTATATTCTGATACTGTTGGGAGGAGGCACCGAATGTGTTGAGAGCGTTTGTGAGGTTTTTGTGGATCTGGCTGAGGTTAGGAGATGACTGATTGATTTTGTGTTTGAGATATACCTGATCAAGTATTTCGTTATAATCTGTAATAGCAGAATCCATGGTATACCAGAATTCTGTCTTTTAAGGGGAATGCACATGAAGCTCTGTATCCGTAAAATATTATCAATCGACGGCTTCCCGCGATTCGTAGTCACAAGCGGAACTGATAAGCTTGGACCACCGAGAATTTTTTTATCGGAGATTGATATCAGCTCTCAACATCATTCGTGCACAACACACTGACCTCGGAGCCAGGAGCTTCATTCGCACCGAAAATGGCAGACATGGACGAAGATGTCGCTCGTATGCCCTCAAACGACACTTCCACCCATATCGAGACCGACCTGTCGGACGAAACACAAGACTTCCGCATGCTAAACCACCTTTCCTTGTCAGTATTGCTTCGCGGAGCCAATTAGCCCTTAGATGTCCAGTCCAGTTACTAAATCAATGCACCATAGCCTTGCAGACCCATCACAGTCTAGCCTCCCCAAACGAGGAGAGAAAGACTTTGAACCCAACCCGACGGAATTCCAAGCTGATGTCCTCGCCGCCTCACGCAGGGCTATGTACAATGCCCTCTCGTACCCCCGACTCCACCACCCGAAGCACAGGATCGTAGGCGTATACGCGCCAGACGGACTCGCACCGCCGTCGATAGCGCCCGTCGCGGAAAGCGAAACGCAGAACGCCGAGTTGAAGACGGGAAAAGCTGCGGTGACGAAGCTGGGGGTTCATCCGGACTCGTGTGTGTATGTGGCCAATCCCAAGGGCCAGTTCTTCAAGACGATGGGCCAGGGGGATCGGTGGAATAGGGTGTGGTTGCTCCCTGAGGAGGCGCTGTACCTGCTTGAAAGAGGGAGTCTGGAGATCCGGTGGCCTGTTTCCGCGACGGAGTGCGGTGATACTGGGGATGCGAGCCACTCGGGGATTCCAATGAGCCTGCAGGCGGCGTACGCGTGTTTTATTGGGCGCGGTGGGTTGACCATCGATAGGTTTACGGTTTACACGGGATTGAAGCGGCTGGGTTATACGCTTACTCGGGCGCCTGGGTGGTATGACGAAACGGAGGAATCAGGTGTCGATTCAGAGACAGAGGAACCGGTTCGGGTTGGTGCAGGTCTAGCAGGGGTGTATGAGCGATTCCTGAAATGGCTTCAGACTCCAAGTCTTACGACCACGACAATACCACTTGTTGGTGTTGGAATTCATCGCAGCTATAGTGAGTCGGCCATGGAAGCCCTGATGTGCAAGCCAACTAATTTTCTAGGTGATATCTACCGCAAGCTTTCCATTATACCGTGGCATGATCCTACAGTTCCCCATTCTCCAGCTCCACGAACGGCAGCTCCCTTCCGGGTTGTCTTCCACGTCTATAAACCCTCAACGCCCTTCCGCAAGTCTGCCCCTCCCGCTCCCGATTTCAGGATTGCTGTCATCGACTCCCGCACTCATTCTATGCCCACACTCTCACAGCTGGGCGCTTTGCTCGAAAGCACACCACTAGATCCGCCGCGAGGCGAGAAAATGGACAGACAGCTCTATATGCGACTACGGCAAGGGTATCGAAACGTCATTCTCGCCGTTATAGACCAAGGTGTCGTGAGTTACCTGCGAGTTGCAGATGCCGCGTTTGGAAAGGAAAAGCTATACGAGAACAGAGGCACTCCTCAAGGAAACAAATTAGGAGGATTCTCGAAATCAAAACCGAAACCTAAGGGGCGATGATCAGACACTGTCAGCTGCGTCAACAACCACCCTGGATCACGGATATTGAAGGAGCATGTTTCCCCTGGAATAAAGCCCTCATATCCATGGAAAATGGACGAGACCTGAATAAAAGGGACATGACTGCTCTGCCATCGTCTTTAGATCGTCCGGCCATTGACCTAGGACCGGACGGGATGCTCAGATGGCTAAGTCGTTTTGGGCGAGTTCCTAAACTCTAGAGCGGATGCCCCATGACATGTGGCGGAGGAGCTCAAGGCTGCCTCTGCCGAAAGGTCGGCTTAATAGACAAAGGTGTTCTTTTTCGTATGCGCGAAGGATACCTAGTCCGAACAAAACCAATGGTTTATTTCTATAGAAGATACCTAGCCACCAACTCCGGTTGTTGAAACAGTCATGGTCCTTGCATTGCAGAAGTCGTTGCCTCATGAATCGTGAAAGAAATGCAACTAGAACCTGTCAGTCACAAGGTAGAAGACAAACAGGTCAACGACCGTAGACATACAACCCACACATCAAGTATCCAGATAATCAGCCGCCATCAACAACTCTAAGCACAGCTCTGGAGGAATATCCATATCGGGCACATTGGTCTGGTTCTTATTCTTCTCGTTGTAACAGAAGTACTCGCATACTTTCTCGAGAACGACTCCGCTGAGGTTTTCGAGTACGCAGCGACCTGTTATTGCCTCGGAGAATTTACCTACAACATAGTGGAGAGCATGTCAGTGTCTGTTCCCGCGCGTTAAGAAAAACTGAATCGATCTGTCTTACTAGAAGGTTCCAGCATGCGTCGTATTGTTCCAGACACGCAGGCTGTACTCCGGGGGATGATGAACTTGAATCCGTCGCCTGATACCAGTGTCACATACTCGGAGGGTGTAGACGATGAAGATGCCATTTTGGAGTGATGAGAGTGATTGCAGTTGAAGAAAGGATGACTGGGGGAAAAGATGTTCTCGATTTGTCTTGCCGGGTGGTCCGTGCTGGAGCTGCTCTGATAACATCTGATCGTCAACGGACCACAATCCAGGACATGGACTGATAATTGGAAGATACGCTATAGAAAGCTCCAATCCCTAAAACTTGGACTCATGCTTGTATTACCTATCAAGCTGATCTGGGAGTTGATCTGAATCCAGTCTGCAAATTGAACCGATTTTGCTCTGGCCAATAAACAGTCCAACAGCTCACTCGATCGTTCATGGAGAAAACAGGCCGAATTCACCATAAATTAAAGCATTGAAGAAAGATATTTCATTGTCTTGACGAAAAGACTATTACCGACCTAGCTCAATGTACTATACGCATACTTTGCGTTCCTGCTTCCGCGGCGCGGCAGCATTGACATCATGGTCCACGTTATGCACTGAAGCACAGCCTGCTCGTCGAGTTAAGACCAAGCTTCATGCACATTTTCCCGAAATAGCTACTTTAATATCAAGGCGGCTTATCCGATGGTCATCGTCTACGGCATGCAGGACTGGCAGTAGTCCTTTCAGGTCTTCGGACCGACTATCTGGTCGAACATGTATGATCACAGGCGGCACATCCGGCATTGGGTTCGCCATTGCAGAGCGATTCCTCCAAGAAGGTGCCAAGCGCATCATCCTCGTTGGCAGATCCCATGAACGGCTTGTCAACGCTGCTTCCAAATTAGAGGCGTCTACATCTGGGAACGCTTTCTCTGCCGTCGAATCACGCGCTGATAATATCATTCGGGAAGTAGCAACTAAAGCCCCAGAAACAGATCAACAATCCCAAAGCAAAGATACGGAGGCAAAGTCACCGATCGACTCCTCGGGTCGGGTCAGTCTCCTCGTCGGTGATGTATCAGAAGCCGGGACCTGGCTACGCGAATTGGAGAAGGCAATGGTGAGCTCTCCCGCCCAGTCTCGGATGATGGTATCTAACAAATCCAAACAGCAACCGGTAGACATCCTCGTCAACGCCGCAGGCATCTCCATCTCGAACATCCTCGCCAAACTTGAACCGGACGATATCTCCCGAGTCCTTCGCACGAATCTCGAGGGCGCAATGCTAACCTCGCGAGCTCTTGTGCGCGCCTCGATCCGCAGTCGCATGAAGAATCGTGGCACCTCCAGCTCCTCTGAAATACGAGTCCCCTCAAAATGCATTATTAACATTTCTTCCCTGCTTGCTGTCAAGGGAGGCACCGGCGCGGTACCATATGCTGCATCCAAGGCTGGCATCCTTGGACTGACGCGCTCATTGGCTGTGGAAGCTGCCCATTCCCTCCGAGGCGTTGTAATTCGTTCCAACGCGATAGTACCGGGGTATATAGAAACGCCGATGATTGCCGGTGAGTCGAGTCCTAGCGGAGACGTCGCTGGTTGTGACCATTCTTGATCGAAGACTAATTATATAACTGCAGATTTCAGCGAGGGCGAAACCTCCAGACTGAAAGACAGTGTTCCTCTTCGGAGGTTTGGTACTCCGCAGGAAATTGCCGATGCGGCTGTGTTCCTGGCGCAGAATGAATACGCGAACAACTGCGTCCTCAATCTGGACGGTGGTTTGAGCGCGGTCTGATGGGAAGACTGCACAATCTACGTAACGGAGTCAGAAGCTATATACCTGCTATGACAGCACGGGCTGTTTTACGGCTCATGAGGATACCATGATAGACTCCCTCGAACTATGGCGCCTGCGCCTCCAGGAAACCGAAACACAATGCCATGCGCAAGTGGGACAGTAACTGGTATGATTGACCAATCTATATTTCATTTCAGACTTTTCGTGTTCGTGAGATATGTTACAAGGACATCATTGGGCAAGATTGCAGATTCCCAATTCCAAATGCAGCATGCAAGAGCTGGCACCTGCGAAATAAAACCAACGCCGAGTGCTAATGGTGACATTGGCGTTTGATGAAAATGCTAACGTCTTCGACTGTTCAGTCGTCGATCAAAATAGCGCCGCCATCTGCCTCATCCAATACAATGGGGTGTTCTCCATCGCCCTCGGCGACGGGGGCACTCGCGATACGTTTCGCACGTTCGTCACCGTTGGTGAGACCAGCTTCCTCCGCTTTGCGCTTGCCAGTGGCTGCTGCACCATTTACAGGTTCTGGGACGGGAGGCTCGCGTGCCTTGGGCTTCCGAGGAATATCGATCATCTTCTCTAGAGAGACGGGTTTTTCTGCTTCAGAGGGCTCGGGTCTGAAATATAGTTAGCAAATGATTCAAGTCGACAATTACCACTCTATGTGCCGTAATCTTACTTTTCAGGCACAAGAACGACAAGTTCAAGATTGACGCGAGGTTGATCATCTTCTTCGTCCACGACAGTGAGAAAACTCTCATTCTTGATACCGAGATCCGACAGTTTCTTGGGCAGGTTGTCTTCAAGATCCGGATCGTAGATGGTTCCCAGCTCGTTGCTCAGAGAGAACTCTTCGCCGTAGCCCAATTGCAACCGGAGTACATCCTGCACCAAGTCATTCACAGTCGCACGTTCAGGGTCAATCTTGATTCTGGCAGTGGCAACGGAGCACACAGGGCAGCTCGGATTGGGCGGTTTCAGGGAATCAGAGTTGACGGCGCGCGCGCCAGAGCGTTCAAGGAAGACCTGGTTGAGGATGAGAGGTCAGATTACGCGGGAATCAGTTCAAAGGTAGGGCGTACCATTTTGGCATTTTGAAAATCATCTTTGAGAACCTTGAAAGCCTGCAACACGCAGAGCCCAGCTGTCATCGCGTTTGTTGTCGCAATTGCGGGAATGATATTCCCAGCCATCTCTGATATAACAATCAGCAATAGAAATGAATCAGTGATAGGGTCTAGCTTACGTTTCGTGTCAAATTTTGACTTAGGCTCGATTCCGAAGATCGTCGCTCTGAGGTTGGCGCTCGCAGTGACAAAGTCGAGAGTGTCGACATCATCCTTGTCAAAGATCAGGATCGGCTTCAGACCATCCTTGGTGTTTTCTTGCAGAGTCTTTAAGCGTTTGCTAAGTCGTTCCAAGCTATAGTGACAGTCAGCGATCGCTCGTTGTCTGAGGCGACAGAGTATCGAACCTATCTTTGAAAACAACAAAGTCCTCAGCTAATGACCACACTTTCTGGTCATTGACGGAGACTGTAGGCTCGATTGAGGATGATTCTTGCTGCAATTTTTCGAAATCAAGGGGCTGGGGTGCCGTTCGAGTTTTCCACATGTCCTCCATACCCCTTAACCGCTCGATGTCTTC
Source organism: Aspergillus viridinutans (assembly GCF_018404265.1). Taxonomy (NCBI): domain Eukaryota; kingdom Fungi; phylum Ascomycota; class Eurotiomycetes; order Eurotiales; family Aspergillaceae; genus Aspergillus; species Aspergillus viridinutans. The sequence continues at coordinate 451,397 of NW_025091225.1, read as the reverse complement.
TTTGAAGACTTTCTCGAATACCTTCTGGTAGAACTCGGGAGAGCCCATGGACTCACGGATTGCTTTCAGAGCCTGCGCCTCCTTACGCAGATTGGCAATTTCGGTAGCTGCTGCAGGGTTAGACCCAGTTTGCGACACGTAGATGACCAAGGTAGTTCTTACCGTTATCAGCATCTGCCGAATGATCGAATTCTTCCGATTCATCTTCGCTGGTACCGAAAAGCTCGCTTTATAGCATTAGTCTTGTTTGAGGCTAATGCGCAGATATGTATAACACTCACGGGAACAGGTAACTCTTAGCCCAGACAATGCAATGAATGGGTTGGCTCGGCGTGCTCCTGATGGTGCACACTGGAAATGTCTTGGGTACTTCCTTTGAATTACAGTCGTAGCACTCGGTTTGATTCTATGATAGTCATCAAAGAATGTACGGAAGGAAAGGAGCATGGATCAACTACTACGGGAAAGGCTTACCTTCTTGATAACCTGCACCTGTCCGTTGAACCCTGTTGTTCCGCTCTCAATCAACGGCACATTGGCAGCCAGGCACATTCTATTAACATGTCGCCGGGCGTCGAGGTTGTCAAGCGCATTGAAAACCAAATCAAAGGTCGCAAACCAGTCGACATTGAATTGGCTGTCCTTGATGTTTGCATGGTACGCTTCCAGCTTTGCGCTCGGTTGAAATTTATGAGCCACTTCCTTGGCAACCTATATGATTACCCGCATAGGTCAGACCTTGTTCGCCATATCGCGTAGCGTAGGAGATCGAAGCGCAAAAGCGAGCGGACGTGGGAAGGCAGAGGAACCGATCAGACGGCGAAGACGTACCAATGCTTTCGGCTTCTTGATATGTTCGTAGCGGAAGAGAAACTGACGATTCAAGTTGCTCAGATCGATGGTATCAAGGTCAATGATATGTATCTCTCCAAAGCCGGACAGCAGAAGGTTTTTGAGCAACTCGCAGCCGATACCGCCGGCACCGACAAGAAGCACACGCGACTAAGTTGGAAAAGGGACGTCAGCATCAAGCTTGATTCAACGGTCGCGAGTACGAGCGCATCGAGAAGGTAAGCGTAGGGTGTATTATAGTTACCTCTTTGATGCGCCTGGAAAGCGTTCCGAGGGAACGCTTCAGATAAGTGTCCCTCGCCATTTGTTGCGAATTGAAAGATGGGGTGTGACGTAGAGCTTCAGAGTGGTTGGAAGAACATCCCCGAAGTAATTGATCACTTAGACGCAGAGTTAATTGTACGAATGAGGGATAACATAAGGTAGGCGATAAACTGTAGGAGGTGTTGGAGAACGTAAGTTTAATAATGTAGTTCTCAAGACGCTGGAAGGGAATCCGGAAACAGACGTAACCAGGCGCAAGGTTGAAAGGGAAAAGAGTGGCCGGGGTGAGTTCAGTTCCGAAGCAGCTTCAAACAACACAATGGTGCCTCATCCATTGCAGGGCAAAAAGGCGAGTGAATGCGTCTGATGAGACTCTTTTGCGCCAGTCAATCTCATCAGGAGTGTTTGACTACAGAGACGTTTTCTAATCTCAAGAGGGAAGCTCTCAAACGTTGTGCACGGATACGCTCTTATCAGAGTCAAGTGAAGCGAACGCTAGATACAGGCTGATTAGGAAAAAGGCAGCCTTGTTGCGCCTCTTAATACCTAATCGGCGTCCAGACGGTCGAGAATCTTAAGGAATTAATTTCTTAGTGTGATGAGGGAGAGGAGATGGAGAACAAGCAGCATGCATGCATGGCTCGAATCAAATCAAATCTCCTGACTGGAGAGGCTGCTGCATTTGCCCGAGCCTGGACTTTGAGACCTCACATTCCTCTCATTCTCTCATTTCCGTACCAGCTAGACTGGTATCTATCTATGCGTCTATGCGTCATCAGTTATGCAATTTACTCAGCACTGTTCCCTAAGGCTTTGCGAAAAATATTATCTTGCAATGTGAGATGCTCCATCTATCTAGCTGGTGTCCGATAATTTGGAGATGGTCCAATACCGAGGGGTACATCCAACGTCATCACAGTAGTGGCAGTTCAAAAATCTCCTCACATCAACACCAGACAATGGAGTCAACAACTACTGGGGACTCTGTCGCTTCCCTTCCATATCCAACGGTTATTGGGATCAAACAATCCATGCATCCGCACCCTGGTCTCATTTCCAAGAGGCGAGGATGGTGGTCAGAGACATACAGATCTGCCGCCGGACTTTAATAGCGGACCCTTTTGTGCCTGAAGAATGTGGCACCAATCTCTGTCGCTTACCTAACCTCCCATAAAAGAGTCCTCCAAAATTCCCCAGATAAGATAAAGAAGGCAATTTTTGGGTCAGAAATTGAGGTTAGGCAGCTGAATCATTTTTCTGTTGACCCCTTTCCTACGATTCTAACATCTCTCTGGTTTGTCTGCAGACCCTCTTCATGCTTTGACTTGCTCAAAACATCCTTGGTCGTCCCCATAGAATACGCAACAGACCGGCTTTGCAGGGTCCCTTTGCGGCGAACTGATCAGCGATCGCTTGAGTCAAACGCGATCTGGTGACATAGTTCTCTGCAATTATACGTCCGCGCTCGAAAAAACCTTTGTTCCCTTGTTCACTGACATCAATCTTGGGTTCTATCTGGTGGATATATATCTTCAGTTATACCCTACAATTCGGACAATTGTGTGGGAACTCCTGGAAGTAGACCAGAATGATAGCACGCGCCATGTCGGACGACGAAGCCGATCCCGAGCTCCTGGCCCTTCTTCGCAAATCACTTGGATTAGATGGGGGCCCTGCCAATCCGCGGACAGCGGAGACGAAAGTCCTCGAAAATGCGCAATTCGTTTTCGATAATGCCATTGACGTCGCCCTGAGTCCGGCGAAGGTTAAGGAGGCGGCGGAGACAATATGGCGTCTGATGCAGAAGAAGAACTACTCAACCGACACATGGGCAGATCACGAGTTACACCCCAAGGCGAAAGATGGGAGCACAGTTGACTTCATATTCACGATGGATCTTTTGAACTTCAGCTTCTGGTCGGACCAAACAGAACCGTCCAAGCGATTTTGCATTGAGTATCGGGGGAAAAAGTGGACAGGCTACTGGAGTCTGGTAGCCGCATTGCAAAGAGCTTTAGATGAGGGTAAGTCATCTGTCAATGTCTTCACTCCAAGGAGAGACTCACACCGCTCTGCTTTCAGGGATTCAGATCACCACACCAGAATTCTGGATCAATGAGGAGGAATGCACAGACGCTCTTTTCAGACATGTTTTTAGATCAGCGAGTGAGGAGAAGATTCCACTGCTAGATGAACGTCTCCAGTGCCTTCGTGAAGCAGGCAGGGTCCTTTGCTCTGTACGTCGATGCCCATCGTAGTCTCTTACCTTTCGAACTACCCTTGCTAAGTCAATGCGTTTCTAGGATTTCGACGGCAGCTTCGTGAACTGCATTTATAGTGCCAATTATTCGGCCGCAGCTCTTGTCAATCTTCTTGTAGAAAGCTTTCCCTGCTTTCGAGACGAGACAGTTTTCCAAGGCCGGCGAGTACGATTATACAAACGCGCACAGATTCTCGTGGCAGACCTCTGGGCATGTTTCAATGGAGAAAGTTACGGAGAATTTCACGATATTGACAAAATCACCATGTTTGCCGGTATGTTTATTCCCCACGCAACATATCACGACGTCACTCACAAGTGACGACTGGCAGATTACCGAATCCCGCAGATGCTGCATCAACTTGGTTGTCTCTTATACTCGCCATCGCTAGAGAGTCATATCAGGAGCAAAAAGCTGATTCCCAGTGGCTCCAACTGGGAAATTGAGTTGCGGGCAACCAGCATCTGGTGCGTCGAGTTGATTCGGCGTGAAATTGAACGCCAACACCCCGAAGTGAAGAAGCAGAAATTATCAAAAGGKGCATCAGCTCAAAGCCCAGAAAATGGAGCCACTTCATTCGAAAACGAGACAAATCCTGCCGCGCAAAAGCACATCCGACAGAACAGTACCCACGATGCATCCGGCTTGGGGATCAATGCTATCTTGATCGACTTCTTCTTGTATGATACAGCAAAAGAGTTGGAGAGGGACGGCCGCGAGACCATTCCGCATCACAGGACGAGAAGCATTTGGTATTAGCCCAGATGCAGCATATGAACCGACTGCCACTTACCATGATACCCAAATAATTCTGTTCCCCTTTGCATATTCATGGCGATGCGTTCGGCGTACATACCGTCAGGGGTCATGCTTTGCCCTCCATTTTACTGGGATTTCCTTTGATGTCGCTTCTGAGAGTTTGGTGACCTTTTTATGACCTGCCGGACCATCTACTGCACTATTGGTTTATAGAGGATAGAGATGATTTTGGCATATTTAAGGTTGGTACGGCATAGAGGAAAGGACATTTAAAACTATCTACTTAGAGGAACATTTAGAGATGTTTAGGTCAAGGGTATCATAATTCATATCATGCAAATGAGAATGTTGAGATAGGACACCCGCTATTCATCTAGCAGAGGTCAATTGCTGAATGCGGGCCATTATATCAGCCTTCCATTCCATGTAATCCTCGCGGCGATCAAAGCTCAACCAGTCGACGCGGTCCTGCATCATTGTCCCCAGGCCAGGCAGAAGACCTTTCCTTTTCGACGAGTCCTCCAGAAGAAAACCGTGACCCGCACCTGTTGTCTTCTGGCGCTTTCTTTCATTGTCACGGTCGCCATACTCATCCGACAGGTACTCATCGTCTCCGTCCACTTCCCCAGCCTGCGGGATGTTCTCGAACCACTCCTGACCATTCATCCAGCCTTGCTCCATGATCAACGCAATCCACTGATCGACGTCGTCGCGGTGTCGCCGCTCCATGGAAGGCAGGCCAAGGCTGACAAGGGCAGTCTGCCGCATCTCCGAAAACGTCTTCTTGTCCATCTTCCTTGCCTCGCATGCCTCCGAAGAGCCATCATCTGGTGCATTGCGCCGGCGCGCAAGCACGATGAAGTAGACTGCTACGACCAACGCGTACACGACTTCCTTGAAATCCTCGTCCTTCTCTGTATCCTTGACCGTGATGATTGGCTCGAGGAACTCCATCATTTCTTCGTCCAGATCCTCGTCATTCTTTGCTGAGAGGTTCGAGATGAGGTAGAGGATCGATGATACTCCAGCGAAAATATGTGGCGGCAGAGTTCGAGAGATCGGGGGCCGAGACCATGTGCTCGTGCGCGGTGCTGGAGTGGAAAGTGTCTTGCACACTGTGCGGATCGAATCCATGACCCATGCAGGTGCATCGGCGATGATCGTAGAGCTGGAGAGACCATTGGGACGGACCTTGGTGGTTTTCTGAGGAGTGGGCAACAGTGCAGCCGGTCTGTCCGAGGCATTGACAGCTTGCTTGAGGGGCGTAGACTTGCTCGGTGTATTTTGAAGGCCGCGCGGCGTCGCAGCGGTTTTTGCAAGTGCTTGTGTCTTTGTAGGTGTTGAAGGTGCAGAACCCGAGCGTGAAGGCGTCCCTGGGGCCGAACTGTCTCTTGCGCGTTTTGAGCCACTGGCACTAGTCGACAACGACCGTTCCAGAAAAGAGTATAGTTTCTTGTATGCTCGAGGAGGGCATGGAGGATGGCCAAGTAGCGGAGGGAGTTTGAGGGTCCTGCTCAACCTGGAGTATTGATGGCTCGTTCAGTGTCTAGGGCCATCAATTGGGATCTGAAATAGTTGTACCTTCTGCATGCGATCTCGGCACAAGCATGGGGCCGTGCAATCTCCTCTTCGGGCTTCAAGCTTGCTGCAAAACTTCGTGATTGCGCGACTAGGGACAGGGCTAAGCTGACGAGCTCAGGCGGTAGGTCATTGGCGTGCGTTGGCACTAAGATAGACAGAGCTTGCTCCACAGGTCTGTTGTTCATTTTGGGCTCAGTATATGAATGGAGATACGTCAGTGAAACGTTTGTACCTGGTCAAGGGATCTGTCGAAAGCTGCGGGCTCCAGCTATTGTTAACGTGCTGCCATTTTTAGACTAGCGTTATCGCCTGTTATCAACGATATGAGCCGAAGAGGAATAGCGCCGAAGCATGTCACGTGTTTCAACGGAATGAAGCTGCCAGAACATAGGTGTGATGATCATTATCACTCGGATTTCGTTCGATTTCAGATACTAGCGCTAGACGAGTCGCCATGTCAGTCACTGTAGGTTCTTCTCCATTTGCTTTTGGCACTCCGAGCCTTGCGCAGGTTCCTTGGTTGGGAGAATGACGATGCTGACCTCAATCGGCAGCTTCATACCACACATGGTGATCTCAAGGTCGAGCTCTTTTGCGAGGCCGTGCCTCAGACAGCCGAAGTGAGTGTTTTTCCACCCTGGCGTCTTCGTATTCGTTGATGAACGTTATTCTTTGCTTTCCGAGACCCATCGAGGCTGACCCGGACACTACTCATCACAGAACTTTCTCGCTCTCTGCGCTTGCGGCGCATACAACAATACCCCCTTCCACCGTATCTTCCCCGGCTTCATGATTCAGGGCGGCGATATTTCGCTCGGACCAGCACCAGGAACATTGAATACACTAAAACCTATGCTACCTGTCAACGAAATTCCCAAGGGCGGCACCTCAATCTACCATCCTCGTGCACTAAATCAGGAGATTCACCTACCAGCCCTCCGCCATAATACGCGCGGAATTTTGTCAATGGCGTCAAGACCAGTTAAAGACCGGACGGCACCGGGGTCACAAGGTGCGACGGGTGCGACGGTCAATGGTAGTCAGTTCTTCATTACCTTCGCGCCGGCTCCCCACTTGGACGGGGCGAGTACCGTGTTTGGGAAAGTTCTGAACCTGAGTCCGCAGGATGAGGGAGGCGACGTCCTGAGCAAAATAGAGAAGGCGAATCTAAAGGTGGACAAGAAGGGGAGAGTGACTCAGCCGAAAGAAGGGGAGGAGGGGGAATACGAAGCGATTGGTATCAACAACGTGACGATCCACGCCAACCCGTTTGCGAAGTGAGATGAGGCCCTCCTGTTCACAGGCAGAAGATGACTTCATGAGAGCGTTCTCTTGAACCGCGGCCCACGGTCCTGAAGCCTCGAGGAGGACCTACAGATCCTTGCTGGCAGTATTCGACCCAACCCACTGAGATTCGTGGAATTGACGTTGGGTATTTTAAAAGCCGGCTCAATGACCGGCAATATTTACCCCGGGAGCTCGGATTACCGTCACTTATGTCGACCGCTCAGTGCCGCTGATATGGCTCTGCTGGGCGATCTGAGAGTCACGCTTCCAGCAAGATTTACATGACAACGGTGAGATACAGCAGTCATTGCAACCTCAAAAAGGTTTGCAGGCAAAGACCAAGTAAAGTGACCCTGACTGAGTTACGAAAAGATACAAGAGACACTTGACTGAGTGAATTATGAGCAACAAATATGATTTCGCTAAATACTTTTCCACATCCCCATAAACAGTAGAACACCATGAAGACCTGCACATAGTGATATGACGAAACAAAGCTCACCCGCGTCAGGAATCTTAATGCAAGGACTCGTCTTCGAAGGACTCATCTCCGATCAAGCAGCATAAGCGCCGTAATGCGAACTCGACAAATCATCAAACGGTTGAAAGTCGATAAAGAAAAATCATGCACATCATGAGCAAACCCAACAGTCACAATTCAACACAGGAAACAAAACCGTCTTCTAATTGGTATCAAAAATCATGACTTCTGTTCATCAGCGCCCTCGGCGGGCTTCTCTTCCTTCTGCTCTTGCTCGTACCCCTCAACCTTCATGTCTCTCAGACCGAGCTCCTCTTCCTCCTCTTCAGTACGAGTGTACTCTTCAGTTGTGATTTGAGGGTCGGCGGCGGGAGCACACAGATCTTGAACGTAGCTGTTGGCCATGGGATCCTCAAGAGTAATGACGAACTTCATCTTTCCGTTAATGGCATCGTCGAGACGGCTGAAGAATCGCTCCCACTTTTCCTTGTCAGACACTACCATACTGTCACCACCAGAGTTGGTGGTGTCGTCGACATCGAAGATCTGGCCGTGCAACTGATCGCGAATCTCCGTGAGCAGACCCTCAACGGTGGTGAAGCGGCCGCCAAGGGTACCGGGCTGAACAGTAACCTCAAGCTCGTCGCTGTGAAGCGCGCAGGTGTCGGACTTGAGGATATCACGCGACAGGTCGACCTCGTTCTCGACACGAAGGGTAATGCGCTTGCCCTTCTCGGGAACCTCACCACCGGTCTTGACCTCGCTAGTGCGGTAGCCGCAGTGGTCGCAAACTGTACCCCAGATGAACACCTCCTTGAAGTGGGGAATGTTGACTTTCTTCATGTTGACAAAGCATGCCTTCGTGCAGCCGGGGCACTCCGAGGGCAGACTGTAAACCTGACCTTCGACAATTTCCGAGTCGTCAATCTCGCCCTCCACGTTAATGCCTTCATTCTTCTGGGCCTCGGGGTCGGCAGCAATACCGAGCTCTTCGTTCTGTTCATGTGTACGGGGGTAGTCGCGACGTCTGTACTTGTTTGTCTTGTCCTGTGTATTGGGAGCAATCCAGGAGTTACCGGTAGGATCATCGAGCGAGATGGTGAAAGGAAAACCCTCTCGCTTCAGAATCTTCTCGAGCTTCTCGAGGATAGGCACGAGCGCATCGTGCAGCTCGGGAGCTTCCACCTTGCGCAGTGGCTGCTCGCTGGACAGGTTCTCGTAAATGCGCTGAATAACCCCCTCCACTGTGGTCAGCTGGCTTTCGCCCTTGGGCATCTCGATACCGAGCGATTCGACCTTGAAAGTCGAGACATCGCTTCGAATGACTTGGCGCTGGAAATCCTCCTCATTCTCAACGTCCAGTGTGTATTTCGTTCCCTTCTCTTGAATCTGACCCGCGGATTTGACGGAGTTGTCTCGGTGGCCGCAGTGCTCGCATTCGAAAGATTCGAGGATAATGTCGCGGAAAAAAGGTACTCGGAGGAGTAGAAGTCTGGTGATACCCTAAAGTTTTGTTAGTAATTGTCGCCTCGGCGCAGAAAAAACCAAATATCCATCGGTGTCACTTACATTTTCATGGCAGTTCATGCAGAGACTCTCCAATGACATAACGCCGGTATCTTCATTTCTCTCCACCAAGTCGCCGGGTTTCTGAAATTGCGACTCTACCACAACATTGCCCTGAGGGGCAGTGCTTTCTCCTTCTGTTGACATGTTTCCTGGTTTGCAGAGATCAATTGATTTTCGTAAGGGAAAGGAGAAAAAATCAAGAACTTGTAAATAGAGGGACTACAATATATTATTACAAACCCATTGGACCCAATGAGAAAAAATTAGCCGGCAACCACGGGAACGTTCCTTTGCCTTCCACTATCGCGGTGGCGGGGCAACTTTTTTTTGGAGGGGCAGCTCTAATTATGCACAGTCGCCCAGGTGTATTACTCAGCAATGCAGATCTATGCAATAAGCAGCAAAGAGCGAAGAATAATTGACAACTTGGGAGTGATGGCGTTGGTTTGTGATGATAGCATGCGGCGAATTGGTTGACGGGCCTAGTCTACCAACAGCTACATAATCCAAGGTAGAATGAAGACCGGAGATAGCAGTCCGAATCACATCTCGAAGCTACTATAGATCCGCTCGGCTCAAGCCCGTCAAACTGATCGTTTGATGTTGATCGTTCCTTCCTGCGGCGGTAGTTAGCGGAGCCAATCTCTGAGGGGCGTGGGTGACTTATAGAAAAAATAGGGGCCGCCTCCCCGAGGAAAGGCGGCGGTTCACGAGCGGAAATCGACCTGCAGATGTTCGGCACCTTCTGATCCAGAACTCGCAACAAGCTTCTCGCACAATAGCCCGGTCCTGGTGCCCACATACAAACGCCCCTTAGCCGATCGAAGCGCAATACGCTCGCTTCGTTGATCTCCTACACGCCCAGGACCAACTACCAAGTCGCCAAAGTCTCCGCAGAAGCAAATGTGAACAGTACAGAGGACAAGTAGACAAGCCTGAGCTTTGATCCCCACCCTTGTGAGGTCCCACAAACGCCTCCTGTGAACAACTGCATTGTATGCAAGAGACATGTTGAACGGGCAGCCGGGTCGCATGATGGACGAAGCAAGAACAGGCAAGCGAGAGGAGAGCGACTTGGTGGGCTTCAATCGGGACGATTGCCGGCTTCCAAGACATAGAATGGCAATGGCAAGTCATCAAGATTGCAAGATGCTAGAGCATAGAGCGTTGAACAGCAGTACAAAGTCGAAGCTCAATGAACGCAGCGTGTACATCGGACACAGTCTCGCGTCCTTCGCGAAGTTCATCCGACCCCATGTTTTCCCGCGTTACTCAGCCTGATTTTAATCGAAGCTTTCCATCTCCCAATTTGCTCTCGAACATGCCATCCATGTGGGCATAAAGACAACCTTGGTCGCTGAGACCTAAGCCTCGTGCGGGGTACAGTACTCTCTGAGACAAGTTTTTGTTTCCTCTCCGCGTCGAGCAGACATTGGAGGGCATTGTAGAAGCGAACAAAGAACATCCGCAAAAACCGCTTCCTTCTCCCCGAAGGGAGGGACGACGAGGGAGACCCCATCGTCATTGTCGGCGCCCATCAATCTATTTGCAATCTACATTGCAAAGAGATGGTTAACACGGTCGACCTGGATCTTTGAGTCAAGTTCGAGCCGGTGGCTGGCGCCGGGACTCGAGGTTTGCAAGCCAAGACTATGGCAAGAGACAAGGGTTCGAAAGTAGGTACGGGTTGCCCAGGTTCCCCGGGTAGGGAGCATGCACGGGATAGCAGAACAGATAGCGGAAGAACAGGTAGGCGCCCATTGCAGAGGCGGGATCATTACTCATTGATGGCGAATCATGCGCCGGAACTAGACAACAAGCCAAGGTTTCTGACAGCATCACTCAAGGAGCAATCCTGGTCAACTCAGTCCATCCAGCAGTGCGGAAGAACCTCGCTACAATGTGATTTCTCAGGAAGCACCTGGGCGCCATCAAGACATCACAATGATTCCGACGAGTGGATTGCTTCCGACGTACTGACTTTATGAGTGTTTGTAGGCGCGTCCGAGGACTAATTGTTGCGTTCAAGATGATCACCGAGCAATAGTAATGAATTCCGCTGCAATTTCAGGGTAGCTCCAGACATCCCACGCATTGCCATTCATAAGAGCTCCCAAAGGCCGTACTCTGTAACGAGAGGCCCGACATGCTCCACCTACTCTCTCCCTAGAATCTCCAGCGCTAAGGCATTGACAAACCATCCATCGTGGTCAGCATGTAACGCCCAGCATTGGTAAACCGACGCGTGTCCCATTCCGGAACTTAAAACGCATAGTAAACCGTCTTTTGTTGCCCATGACAGGCTCTGGACATCGGATACCTTTCGTCTCTCGATTCCTCCAGGAATCAATAAACTAATCAATAACTCCGCCATGCGAGGCCGTGAAACTTGTGCTGTTGCTAACACTGGACCGACTAGGTTAGGGTTAGATTCCCAATAATCAATCACCCTCTTTAGAAGGTATAATCATAGGGTGGGGTGAGCAACGTATGATTATAGGACTCCTAAAGATGCATCAAGATGCAGTGATGGAAATTGGAGAACTATACGGAGAGTAAGGTCTGTACAAAAATAAAAAGCCCTCGCAGGCAATTGAGGCACGGCCTAGCAAACCAGAGAAGCTTATGGGACACACGCTGACACGTCTTCGAGCGAGTTAGGTCCGAATGAGAGCTCGTAAGGATCAAGTTCAGTATTCGCTCAGACGCTAGAAAATCGAAGCACGATTGAACTGTCCGCGAAGTCGGTTGTGACTGACCGAGGCAGCAGCTGCAATGGGTGTAGGAAGAAGAACATCGAGAGGAGGGCTGCCAGCGGACCAAATAACAATGCAGCGCGCGTCGCGACCACCACGTGGCTTGACGTGGATCTTCCCATTCCCTAACTGCCAACCTCCTATTTTGACCAGCATTCTATGATATGACAATGCAGGTCTCTCAGGATCAAGATGTACAAGGAAAGGCTTTGGTTAGCGCAAAATGCTCTTTGCGGACGTTATTAGTGTATTCCTCTTACATGTAATCAATATTTTTTACCGATCTAGCATGCATGCAACTACGGAGTACATCTTGCAGCCAACTCACGGATGAATTACTGTCGAACACTCACTATATTGAGATTTTGACATTTGGGAAGAGAGTCCATTTGAGGAAGCCCTATTACTCTGACATGCACCCTTTTTCCACGACTTGCCCAGCGCTCCGAGTAATGTGGTGCCCCTTCTCAATCACTGTTCTGAGTGAGCCAGAGAATTGCACTTTAAGAAGGACGTCATAGGCGACGCCACAACTTTGGTCAGAGTTCAGTTTTCATCCTGTTTATTATTATCGTCAATTATGTGTAGCTCAGGTTGTGGCTTATCTGCATGTATGATGTTGGGCTTGTCCATAATAATAATGTTATTGAAACGCGCCGAGTACTCCATATCTGATCGATCGTCGACTCGCGGGGGCGAAAGCAACAACTGAGCTTCTCGAGTCCAATAGAAAAGGGCGAGAGCAATTGGCAAATCGGAAGAACAAAGTTACAACAGTACAAGAGGGGCTTGCGATTGGCAGTGGTTGAGATCGGACGGGGTACAGTGGCTGGTGCGGTGGAGTCGGCGGAGAAAATTGAAAAATGGGAAAAAACCCCCTTTGACATCAACATAATCTCAGTTTCAACATCGCAGCCATTTTTCTTCCCGTCTCTCCTTATTTTAGCCTTCATTGTTCCAATTGGTGACCCCAAGGTCACCTATTCGGCTCCGCTTTTGTTCTTCAGAAGCCAGCCCGCTCAGCGCAGCAAATACGAAAATTGGTTATCTAGTCACCTGTGTAAAAGAACACAACAGCAATCGATTCATTTTCGAAAACGTCCGATACCAGCAAGCCCATCATGGGTCGTCCGCGCAAGTCCAGCCATCTGGGAGATATCCCAGGCGATACCAACGCGCCAGCCATGTCAACTTTAAACGAGGTCAGCCCTATTGAGGGAGAATCTCCAAAATGGGACAAGGTATATCCTTATCGGTGACCTCAATATCATCCGTCGTCTCGGTCCCGTGCTCACTGCTGTCAGGCCTTGCAGAACCAGGCAACATCTGAGAAGTCTCTCAAATCGCAAACCAAATGTCGCAAGAACCGATCGCCCCTCCGTAGGTTCAAGGACTTATGTTTGAAACACACCTGGGTTCTACCTCTCCTGCTGATGAGCGTGATCCTCCTCGCATACGCCGTTAATCCCACGCCGACCAATCCTTTCCACAGCGCTATCTTCTTGTCTTACCCGCAACCTCCCAAGACCCCTGGCGGCCCGGTTATGTACGAAAAAGGTCCCTTGGACTTGGCTTTTGTCGGCTTCTACACTATTGTCCTGTCTTTCACACGAGAGTTTCTGATGCAATGCGTGATTCGCCCATGGGCTGCCTACTGTGGCATTCGCGGCAGAGGAAAGACTGCTAGGTTCATGGAGCAGGTCTACACAGCCATGTATTTTGCAATCTTTGGACCTTTCGGTCTGTACGTGATGAAGCAGACGGATATCTGGTACTTCAACACCACGGCCATGTTTGAGGGTTTCCCTCATCGGGAGCACGTAGCCATCTTCAAGGCCTATTACCTGCTCCAGGCTAGTTACTGGACTCAGCAAGCGATTGTGTTGCTGTTGCAGCTCGAAAAGCCCCGAAAGGACTTCAAGGAGCTCGTTGGTCATCACATCATCACTCTGGCGCTGATCGGATTGAGTTACCGCTTCCACTTCACCTATATGGGCATTGCGGTCTATATCACCCACGACATCTCAGATTTCTTCCTCGCGGTATGCCTGCAAGTATCCTCCTTAATTGAACGAGACCTGACAGATCCTTCTTGCAGACCTCGAAAACACTCAACTACCTAGACTCCATCATCACTATACCGTACTTTGGCACCTTCGTTGTTATGTGGATCTACCTCCGCCATGTCCTCAACCTGAAGATCCTCTGGGCCGTGCTGACCGAATTCCGCACCGTTGGACCCTACGAGCTCAACTGGGAGACCCAACAATACAAATGCTGGATCAGTCAGATCATCACCTTTGCCCTGCTAGCCAGTCTGCAAGCGGTCAACCTCTTCTGGCTCTTTCTGATCCTTCGCATTCTCAAGAACTACATCTTCAACCGCGTGAAGAAGGACGAGAGAAGCGACGATGAGACCGAAGAGGAACTCGAACACGAGTCAGAGAGCCATGCTACTCTCGCCACTGGAGCGGAGCAACCTCTTCTCACCGCTCGCAATACAAACAAGGCCCCTCAGGTCTTCGTCAACGGCGAGCCTCTTGGCGCAAAAGCCGACTCTTAGTGCTTGATGCTGAGAGCCAACCGAGTATTTCCTTACTGTCACTTTGGGCTTCGATAGCTCGCTGAGCTTTGTTTATATCATGAATTCGATTTGTCTGGCGATGCTTGACAAGTCTTTTTTATTCTCTGTTGTTTTGCGACGGTTCCATGGTGAATGACAAATTACAAATTTCTCTTTCTGCAAACATACTTTTTACCCCCTCTCTTGTGATTGACGTTGTGCACGGCGAAGCTGGACGTATATAGTGACGATTTTCTTGAGTGAGCAGTTCATTGTACTCTTTTAGGGGACGGCCGTGAAGACCACTTTCTGCAAAGCTAATGATAATCATAATAATAGATCTGCGCTGGTGATTTTACAATGGCTTGAGCTCACTTTCCCTCCACATAGCCGTTCTGAAACTGCTCAAGGACCTCGGCTGTTTGAGACACTTACGGCGGCGGAGATCGTTAATGTGAAAAAATATTGTGCTATGTGATATATTACACGTTGTGTCTCTTGAACATACAGAGATATCGATATCGGACATGGCCGACGCGAACATTTTCGCATACTGAGTCTCTTCCCATCAATAGCAGAGTGCAATCATCGCTGTGGCCGGGTAGGGTCAACAGTTCCCTTCAACTTGACAGAATCGGTCTCGCCCTCGCCCTTTACGCTCTTTCCCGGTTCTTGAACGTAAGGGTGGGAAGTGTCCGAACTGTCAAGGCCCTCCTGCTTGCTAGACATGGTGTTGGCTCCTGAAGGTGCCTTCCGACCGGCAGGCTGCGGAATCTTCAGCATACGTTTGACACGGGGAATGAGTGCAGGTCGAATAGCGAGTTACTTACCGCATCGACCTCAGAAGGCTTCACATCCGGGCCAACAGTCTCACGCTCCGGGGGGATCTCGGCTTCCTTCCTCTCAGTCATTCTTGTTTCGCCGTGGTGGTTGTGTGAGGCGATCTTGGAGGGACTGGGCTGAAGCAAGTAGAATGCAGCGGGGACGCCGAGGCCAACCGATGCCAGCATCCTGTAAATCGAGTCGTTAGTCGCCTGGCATATGGAATGCGATAGCTCATGGGAACAAGCGATGAAGGAGGCTTACCATGGAAGGTCGCTAGATTTCTTGGTGCTTTCTTGTGCAGAAGCGTACGTCCGGCGTCCGGCCTGCTGTATGGGTCCTCGAGCAGTGGCTCCGGCGGCACGAAGGCATGCACGGATCATCTGAGAGCGTACGAGAACCATGGTGGTTGTATGTATATAAATCGAAAATGAGGTCAAGAATTGGAGGTTAGAGATGCTGATTGAAGATTCGTGGTTCAATTGGGATGAGAGGACAAGTTAAGGAAGAGAGAGGCTGGAAGAGGTGACATGACATGCCCTTCTTCTTACGTATGCAGGCCATGGGCCGGCAGCTCCCAGCCTCACAAGCAAGGAATGGAAGCACGACCAAGAAGCTCGGAGCGGGAGCAACCGGCATGGCCCAAGCGCTATTGGTGGTGATGTAATTTTGGTAGATAACTGTTATGGCCTAGTTTGGCATAGTCATGATACGCTATGTAACTGCAATTGAAATGCAATTGAAAGCAATTGTCATATCACACGTCCAGCAGTTCATTCTCATCAGTTGTCCGAGAGAAATCCTGTCCTCCTATATTTCATTCTCGATCGTCGTCCTGGAAGCCTGCACAAGTGGTCTGTGTAGTCTCCCGTTGGAGCTCAAAGTCTGGATCCAGCCATTGTCGCCTTAGGCAGACTGCTATTATGCGCCCCGCGTTTAGTTCAATCTCCCCTGCTTCCAGTGAGCCTTATCCACAGCTCTCAAAACTGTGAGCTGGGAGTCTCCCTATCTTAGTTTCCACTTTATCCTTTTCTGTCACAGTACGCTTTTTCATACTTCATACTTCCCCCATGGCGGACAGACAGGTCATTCAGCAGAATCTCAACAGTTTGTTGTTGAAGCTCGACGATCCAGATGCAGATCTGAGATATATGTCCTTGAATGATTTACTAGGCATCCTGAATAATCCCAACTCTTCATTTCTTTCCCACGATCAACACTCAGCTTCGAGACTCGTCGACGGATTGCTCAAAGCTCTAGATGACCAACATGGCGATGTTCAGAATCAAGCGCTGAAATGGTTCGTATTAGGAGCACCACTTTCGTTGCATACATCACTCACTCATATCTTACTCCAGTCTCGGTCCGCTTGCGCTTCGGCTGCCCTTTGAAAGCCTCATGCCACTTCTCGAGAAGCTATCGACCCTAACCGCCTCACAATCCATCGATACCTCAGTTCCCAACACCGCCCTGCGAGTCATTGTCACAGCACTTCCTCGTCCTCAACCAGGGCAAGCACCCAGCAAAGAAGCCACCATGGCATACTCTGCTGTCTCCAGAGTCCTTATCCCCCGTTTAATCGGCCCCACGCCGTCGCCTTCAAACCGAAGGGGTAGTGTCGTAAAGGGAATGTTGGAAAAGGATCCTGCTAAAGGCTTCAGTAGCGACGCAGTTGATGTCCTGATCCAGGTGGTCACATGCTTTGGACCTCTTCTCAAGGAGGAGGAGTTGACCGCACTGCAAAAATCTGTGATGTCCATCATTGACAACGACACGGCTGGTACCGTTGTCACCAAAAGAGCATTGGCCGCTATCTCAGTGCTTGTGCTCCACTTTTCGGACAACCAATTGAATGCCTTTGTGGCTGAACTCGTCGAGAGATTCAATTCCTCACAGTTGACGACCGTTCACCGGCGACATCTGATTGCTACGGTGGGCAGCATAGCCAAAAGTGCTCCGGCCAAGTTCGGGCCCCATCTGCAGACATTAGCGCCTTTCGTGTTCTCGGCTGTGGGAGAGGAGAGTCTTGGTCAGGTAGCTTGAATATACCCATTGAATGGCATGTCTACGAAATGGTCCGACCAGTGCAGTAGCAGCCTCAGAATCTCAAATCAGATACCCTGCCCATGATAATCTTAACCTTTCTCACTGCTGTATATCGTATGTTACCCATGAGCTTTTCTCATCGTGGCATCTCTCAATAATTTCTAGGTAGATACTACTTTGCGCCTATGGAGTAGTTGTCGCTAATGCTTTCAAGGAGCGTGACGTTAGAATCTGCTGCATTGATAAGAAAGATTCCAAGGCATCTGCAAGATCCTCGAGCTGGAATTCATGGCAAAATCCTGTCAACCTATATTCGCAGCTGTGCGACGGCTTCCTAACTCGTTCAACCGTTTCTACAACTCTCACGGTATTGCGGATCCGTCCACATGAACATGTAATGATCCAGTCCGTTCTTGCCTCGTTATGCTCTTTCCAAATCGCTTTCCTTTGCTCGTTTTTCTTCCTGCCATTTCTGCTCTCTGTGTTTTGCTGCTCTCTCTAAAACGGAAGCAACATGCCTCCCGTGTCTTCATCTCCTCGACTCAGAATTCTGTTCTTTGTTTCCTCTTCCCACCCTCTCAACCACACATAACTGCGCCTCCATCTTATCCTGCATATTAGGTCCAGCATCCTTCTTCGAAAACATCTCCAAGATGCATATGCGTCACTTGCTGCTCTTACCCATCCTCGGGCTCGAGGCACACACAGTTGCTCGCAATATCGTCAAATTACAGCCTGGTCACCACACCTCCCAGTCGGTGCCTTTGCCCGACGGCAATGTCACTCCGCACCTGTTGGTAAGAAGCGGTGACGGCGTGCGGTGTGGTCCCGGTGTGGGAACTTGCTCGGATGGCAAATGCTGTTCGACTGCTGGTACATCCTCTTTACTTCTCGTCCAACCACGCGCTCAAACTAACCGTTGTTTCCAGGCTATTGTGGCACTACCCAGGCTCACTGTCGCTCTCCAGACTGCCAGCTTGACTTCGGTCATTGCGACGCTCATGAAACCCCAGAGGGCCCTCCCGTCGAAGATATACCTCGACCACATGTCGGTGCCGTACCATATGGCCCGCACGTCATCCGCTCGTGTTCCAAAGCAGGCACTATTGCCCTGACTTATGATGACGGTCCGAACAAATACACTGCTGACCTTCTCGACCTGTTGGACCGGTATGACGCGAAGGCGACGTTCTTTATCTCTGGAATCAATAATTCCAAGGGCCCGATAGATCATCCCGATCTCCCATGGGCCTCTTTGATTCAACGCATGCAACACACCGGACACCAGATTGCGAGTCACACCTGGTCGCACCAAGATCTCAGCAAAGTTACGCCAGACCAACGACGACAGCAAATGCTGAAGAATGAAGCTGCGATCCGCAATGTTTTGGGCAGAATTCCGACCTATATGCGTCCTCCATACTCGAGTTGCCTCCCCGAAACGGGCTGCTTGGACGACATGGGCACGATGGGATACCATATCATTCTTTATGACGTTGACACGAAGGACTATAGTCATGATAGTCCTAGCGCCATTCAAGTCTCCAAGGATACGTTCGATGCTGCCTTAGCTCCATGGAAAGCTTCAGAGAAATCCTGGCTCGTTATTGCTCACGACGTACACGAGCAAACAGTCCACAACCTCACAGAGCACATGCTAAGGCGAATGGCAGAATATGGCTACAAAGCGGTGACAGTTGGTGAATGTTTGCAGGATCCCCAAGAATTCTGGTATCGCGAAGCCGGCGAGCCTCTTAGCAATACTGCTGTCAGAAAGTCTTCATCACCAGAGGCTCATGATGTTCGTCCGAATGCCTCCAAGCCCATCTCCCTTGATGGCAAATGTGGAAAGGACTATACGTGCGCTGGATCAAGCTTTGGCCCTTGCTGTAGTAGTTCCGACTACTGTGGTACCTCTAATCTTCACTGCGGATTTGGTTGCCAGCCAGAAGCTGGAAATTGCTTCTCCATAGACGAACCATCGCACAATGACACCAATGGTCCTATAAGACCAACGGCCGGGCCGGGTTCGGGTCCTAACGATCATTCCAATGACGACGGTCTTCCTGGAGGTGGATCAGTGAGGAAGCCTGTGAAATCGGAGGCAAATCCAGCGGTCCACGCCTTGTCGGCTGCGGCCTGCCTGATGTTGGTTATCTGCGCAACAGCAATCGCCTAGATGAAAAGGTCCCTTTTCTGATGCTTGCGATCAACTTACTGTCCTTCCCAATACGTTCTTATAGTGAGGAAGACCTTCGAGACCCGTGCAGATCACGTCAGGCGCTCTCCGGAGTTGTCACTGAGCCACGGACTGTCCGATGGTCGAAATGACTTACCCTTTAATGCTTTTATCAATTATTATTCCTCTCGCACCTGAGCGGCCGGATAGGCAACCAATTTAGAAGGATTCATGATATCCCAATACCTCCTTTTGCCGTAGCAAGGTTTGGATACCAAAGTAGATATAGATGAACGTATACAAGAGCAAGACAACCCATCGCCTTTAGAAGATGCCGGTTACGGGTAGATGGATCTCATTTAGTGAGCGTGCAGTGTTCTACCTCACTGCTGTGCAGATGAACTAGCTTAGGCTTGTGTGATAAGTTGTTTCCTTGTCGCCGCAAGTATATATTTTTAATTCTTGTCGGAGACGATGAGGCCTAAACAGTGAAGTGATGTCCTTGCAAGGAGCATGCGGTGGTTCCATAAGCAATTCTCCAAATCAGTCCGATTATGTCTTGCTCTGGGATTGTCTACCAGGTCATATCGATAGAGTATGATAAACCTCACAAGCTGAGACATTTCAAAAGATGGCGAGTGAAGGAGTGTACATCTTACAGTTATATTCTCCGGATCTAAGTCTACCATCGGAAAATTCAAGCTGGTCATAGCACGGAGACAATCTGCAACGCGAGAAATGGCAGTCCTTCAGAAAAGAAAAGGGAAAGAAAAATCGGAGTATGCCCCTTAGCACAAATGCAAACCCTTCACTCCAGGCTCAAATCACGAAATCGTAAGAATACAATGTATGGTATACAGGCTGAAAGTCGTTCAGAGGTCGTGACGAGCATTAGAAGATGAAGATCGATATTAGATATACAGTAGAAGGAATGATGACCGAAAAAAAGTCATCTAGACATAAAATAGAGTGGCAGCAATGGTCGATGTTATCGTCGGACGATCTTCAGCAGAGGCGCGATTCTGGCCTTGCGGCTGAGTCCGACTCGATAGGGGACCTTGCTGGTTCCTGCAATCGGGCTGTGCTTGTCGGGGCCTTTTCCGGTGTCTTTTGTCATAGAACATGTACTCGTGTCTGGCTGGTTAGAGGTTGATTCGAGTTTCTTTGGGGTTTCAGGTGCGTTTGCCTCTGTGGCTGGTGAGGGTTTGGACGGCGAGAATGACTCTTGATGTGGTGTTGCTTTTTTTCCTGAAGGAGAGTCATCATTCATGATTTCAGTCTTCTGCTCATTGATGTCTTTGTTCGAGGGCCGCTGGAGCATGACGGACTCGCCAATGTCTGATTGTTGCGGTGGTGGTGCTTGATTATCTTCTCGGCTGCCTGTAAGTTCATTGGCATTCTCGAAGGGAGACTCTTCGCTGGTTTGTAGCTCAGAAGTCTTCTTCCTCTTGCGCCCTCGCTTCTTGGGCGTTGGAGGTGCAGGTTTTGGTTCGTCTTTCCATATCTCGAGCGAAGCTTTGGGCTCGGTCACTTCAGACGCAGAGGGTGAGAGAGGTCTTGGTATCTGGATTTGAAATGACTCTGTATTGTTTGAATCGACAGATGTTGGGTCATTGCTGGGTTTCTGAGCGGTCTGTTCGTCTTGTAGGATATGATTTGAGGGTCTTTCATCAATCCAGATCACGTCGTCTTCGACATCTGATTCGTAGGTTTTCTTCAATGTCACTGAGGTCGTCTTTCCACGCTTCAGTTTTTTCTTCTTTGATTCTCTCGCCTTTTTTGAGGGCTTCGCCGGCGGGATGTTTATTCCGGCAGTCGTGTCGTTCGAAACTTCTGTCCGATTTACTTCTGAATCATTGGCAACTTCAACTCGAAAGTCGTCTTTTTCTGGCACATGTGATATCCCGTTGGCTATGGGATCTGATGCAATTGCATTGGGAGGTAGCCGGTTATCACCAAGCTCCTGAATCTCTTCCGAATTAAGAACAGGGTGGTCTTGGGGCTGATTGTTGGGCAGCCCGGCGTCATCAGATTCGTTCAACGTCCGTACGAACTTCGGGGGCCGACCCGGCTTTCTTTTGACTGGTTCGCCACTCTCGGAAATGCCTTGATCATTTGAAAGAGCAAGCTCATCATCTTCGTCGTCTTCTGGCATGTCTTGCTTTCTTTTGCGTCCGCGCTTCTTTTTCACCACCGGTATCTCGATTGCAACAGGGGCTGCGAGCTCATCGCATGCGCTTCTTGGCGACTGTGATGGAGCATATCGGCAAGTGTTGTCGCTTTGGGCTCTACTGACTTTCGGCGTCACTAGGGACGAGATTGGCTCGGTGTCGTGGGGAGAGTAAGGTGTAGCTTGCATGGAATGTGACCTTCCTGGGGTTTTATGAACGGCTTCCGTCTGCACTGTGTCGCTGGATTTCAGGTGGCTCTGAAGATCGTCATTCAACTGCGCTGGTGGATTCAGGGATGATTCGAAGAAATTGTATGACGTTGAGGATTGCGCCAAGTCATGAGTCGACAAACCGTTCTGCGGCCTGACATGTCGTATATGATCCCCGTAAAATCCAGTAATGTCATTGTTGGAGTAACCGTGGCCGTGGTTTTTGCCATTGAGGAGCGCCATGTCTTGCGATGTGGGAGTAACGAATGCATTAGGCTGCAGAGCACCAGGACTCTCCTCGTGATGATTGTAATCATCGTAATTCGACACTGCCATATTCAGAAGAACTGGAGACTCGGCAGTCGCTGAGCCATTGTCCGGCTGGTTGCCGCAAGCAGCTGTCTGGACCCCGCGGATAACTGCATGTTGAGCATCATCGTCGTCGAAAAGCCGTTGCTGCGCAAGTCCAATTTCCGTCATTACTGAACCTGCATTAATTGATCAAGATTGTTAGTCACCAGTGTATTCACGAGGACTCTCAATGTAATTGACGTTCAAGACTCACCAATTGATCCCGCCCCAGCGTCAGACGGAATCCACCTCTCCTCCCTCCGTTGCTGAGAGGCAGAGAAGCAATTTGGCGCCAGTTCCTGTGACTGTAGGAATGCATCAAAGTCAACAGCAAGATGATTCCCATGAAATATATCCCGCGCTTCTGCGCCTGGTGTTACAATTTCAGATTGCTCATTGCAAGTAGTGATATTATCAACATGATTCTTTGGCTGCTCCGGGGGCCGCTTGACTGGGGGCGGCATCTCCGACAAAGGATCGTCCTCATCGTCAGAGTCTTGAATTACTCTATCAAAGGACATTTTGTGAAAGATATGTATACACTCTTGTAGGGATACTGGGCGACAATCGTTAAGAGGGGAAAGTGGGCTTATCAGTCTACGTTTAGAGAGGTACATATTCGTTATCACACGCGTCGAGTGGGCGAAATCGTGGAACGGAACCGACGCGCGAGCACGTGCTGATAAGATATTCGATAAGGGAATTCTACTGATAGAACAGCAAGGCAACAAGGCATGAAAGCATCAAAACAGCATTCATTGGTATCAACTGGAATCGGCTCGAAATCATCATAAGCTCAAGCAAGTATCATGATTCCATGGTACTCTGCGGCCGCATCACACCCCGACCGAAGAACTCACTAACCACGCCGAATCGATCCTTTGCTCGTTGAAGTTCTCCCTTGAAGAGATCATGTTGATCTGCTGACTCCACTTGTCTCCTCCTGATAGCTTTGATGGTGGAGTTTTCTTGCGCACACATTGGGCATTCCGCATCTTCATCCACCTTATTGAGGCAACGATGATGAAATGAGTGCTTGCAGAGGAAGTGCACAGTAGGAAGGTCCAGAGCTCCACCGCACGACATGCACCGACGGGCCTGAAAAACGACGGGCTTAGTGCCCAGTTGCTCGATTTCTTGCCTTTTCTTCTCGGTTTCCGAGCTGTAGCTCGATATCAAGCGGCGATTCTAGGGCATATATTAGCACAAACTAGGTAGAAGATCGACAGAAAGCAACTTACAGTAGAAATCTCTTTCCGCTCGCGCTCGATGTTGTCGCTGAGATACTTCTTGACTCGGCCCATGGTAACCACAGAGTTGTTGCTCAATGCTTGTATTACTTGTAATGGCGACATCAATCTGTCATCGTGGATTCTTTTGAGTACTACGTCGAGTTCGTCGCCAGCCTCCTCAAGGATGGCCGGACTTGAAGCGAAGTATGTCAGAGCGTCCACATATAGCTGAGGCTCTTCTGGTCCATACTTCCGCAGAGCTCTGATAGCTCCGTGGGTGTCCTTTGCCGAGGTAAAAGACCGGAAGATGTCAGACCGAAGCCCTTCTTGCTCACGTACGAGAGTTGATCCCTCTCGGAAATTAGACAGATCTGATAAGAGAAGGACGTTTGAAGTCGAGATCGGAATCTAGAAGCCAATGAGAGACGAAGCTACAACTGGAGCAAGAGCACTTACGTCTTTCCCTTCGATGAGAGTTTTGGCTTTGTTTTCCCACTCTTCCTTCTCAGCAGAGCCCTTCTTGCGATTTGCTGTATCCAGGTACATCTCAAAGAGTGTTGTGTAAATGTCGACTTTGTCCTCCTCCTTCAGGGTTTCCAGGTCGATCAGAGACTCCAGGAAAGCGATGAATTCTTGCGGGCGGCCCACAAAAGCCGAGAAAGCTGTCCTTGGTCTCGGAATTTCATAGCTTGGAGTCGGTTCAGCAGTTTTCGTCTCCTCGTCAACAATATCCTTGGGCTTTTCAGCTCTCGCTCCGGAACCCGCATTAATCAGAGACAAAGGAAGGAAACCAGCCAAGCTTTGCAAACTACTGGTTGGTTGTGTCTGGGGCGCGGCTGGGACCTCCACCTCTGTTCTTGGCCTATACTGGCCCTTATAGTACGCCACGAAGAGTTCCGTAGTCTCTTGAGGGCAATTTGCTAGCAGTACCCGGGCATATTTCATTAGGCTATGGTAAGCCTTTATTGGGTTAGCCCTGGAAAATCACAAGGGTACGGCTGCCATTACGAACCAAGTCCGGCTCAAGCCTCCAGATGTATTCCACGGCTTCAGCGTATTTCTTCGAATCCTCAATCAGGATATCAATGACCATGTCATTTTCACCGTATTTTGTAGCCAAATAGGCTGCCTGCTCATAATAACCTCCTTGTCGGCACATAGCGATGGCCGTCTCCAGGTCAAACTTGAGCTCTCCTGGAGCTTTGATAAAGGAATTTAGCTTGTCCGTATCCTTGAGCTTGGCGTAACAGTTCAGAAGGAGCGTAGTGTGATCAACGGTAGCTCGGTCGTGATCGTGAAGTTCTTCAAGATACTCAATAAGGTTATGGATACGCTGAGTGTCAAGGTACTGCCATCAATTCAGTCAGATATAAGCTTATTAACCAAGTGCAGGCAGTAATACCTTCCGTATAACCTGCGACGGTTCAGTATTGTCAATAGCCCGTAGGTATTGCTGCATCGCCGTGTCGTAATCGCCTTTCTGGTAGAGGAAGTCGCCATACTTGCGATAGATGGCATTCTGCTGTAGAGTGTCAATGCCTTTTTTCTGCGCGAGATTGATGGCCAGTATGTAAAGATTGCGTTGGTAGAGTATCTCCAGCTTCTGCTGGAGGCTCTTTTCTCGGTAACGGTATACCTGCCCGTCTATTAGCTATAGCAATACTCATTCTCATCATTGGATTGTACTTTTCCATCTGTGGAAAGGAGGAACAAGTCGCCCCATTCTATGAAAACATGCTTAACAGACGCTGCCAGAGATTCCGAATGAGCTATAAATTTGAGATCCGTATCAAGCAGGGTGAAAGTCGTTGTGCTGAAGATCTCGTCGGCCTGGCTGCGAAGGTTTCCCAAGGTAGCCCTTGGAGGACATACCAGGGCCACGTAGTCTCTGAATACGTTGATCGAGTTCTTCGGGCTGTCAAATGCATAGCTCGGGCCACGTCCATGCGGCCCATAGGTGTATATAGCATCCTCCCTAGCAACAACAATATCGCCAGTGTCTTTGTCAAGCGCCATGCAGCCAACGCCGCAGCCAGAGTCATCCAATACACGCGCTGGTTGACCTTGTCCTCTGCCGGAGATGACCAAGGTCAATATTCGACTCGTCGTCGAGATAAAAAGTGTCGATAACGCCCCGCTTTGTACCTCGAGCCCAGTAATCGGCTCCTCCGACTCGAAGACAATGCGTTGTCGGGCACCACGATCGTGGATCAAGTCGCCTCGAATGATTGTAACCGATCCGTTGCCAAATCCCACCGCTACCTGCGACAAATCTTCCAGAGCGGCGAAGGCAGATATCTATACCTCGTCCAATGATCAGTTATCTGAGTCGTACGTCAACCTAGGGGCAACAAACAGGAAACGGCCTCCGCGCATTCTGTATCGAGGTTGTAGACAAGCAACGCGGGACTCCGGTTTTCTTATCAGGTTTGTCGAGCGCCCATACTTTCAGCACGGGCTCGTTGGGGAGGTCTTCCGCAATGGTTATAAGCAGTGACGTGCCCTCTATCTGTTTAATATGCGTAATGGAGCCATTGTCCGCTGCCTTGAACGATCGCACGATCTTGAATCCGGCGGAGACGATGTGTACCACGCCATCGGTAGATGCGATGAAGAGATTAGATGAGCCGGCGCTGAGAGACGTGAGATCGGACTAAGCAGAATCGGACATTGTTAGAATTCAGACTGCGAACAGACGGGTGATTTAGAGGGAGCCAATCGTGTACTTTTAATATTGACGAGCAGTCTTCTGGAAGTTTGACCGAGGAGACGTCAAAGAAGTTGAACGCTTTCCACTAGCAAGAACGAGTCAGTATTTTCTGAGAGCTTCATTTTAGTGATTAGATGAGCATACTGATGTCAGAGCCATTTGAATGAAGTCAAGTCCACGCCATCCACAGGATGCGGTAAGCAAAGGGAGTGGAGGACGGTTGATAATGCTGTATCTCGATACCCGGCCGAAAGCGCAATCGCGGAGCTGCGCCGCGCTAGTACCTTATCCCGCAGACCACAGCTCGACCCAACGTCATCTTTCCCCTCTCACAGTTGTTGACAATTCTGCTCATTTACTCTGATACGAAAATGATTAAATAAATGCTTGTTTTATCTTGCTCAGACTTTAACATCATTATCAATAGATGTTTGTACATTAATTGGCCAATATTTAATGCCGAAGTTCTCAGCTGAAGGCAATGTACAAATCATATAGGTCGCTAAATATGGCAAAATATATCTATATGACGGCCGATATTTTTCTAAAAGGAACCCCACGAAGCTCTGGTAATTAACAATAGCTGGGCACGCCCGTCAATTGTTTGCATCGACGCTCAAAGTAGAGCACGATGGTCTGCAGGCAAAGGAGGGCGTGCGCTACTACACTGTTGAAGATCTCGGTTGATCTCAAAGCTCTGTTGCAACCAGCTTCCTGCATCTGCAATGGCCTGACTGAGGCTAAAGCTATCTGCACCTGCGATTACCCCTTGTCCGTCCTGGGCGGTGGGTGGTGTTGTTCCTGTCAACGTCATTGGCAAGACACTATTCTGGCTCTGAGGTTGGAAATCACGCAGCATAGCCGTCTCGGGCCTGGAGGCATCGTCGATGTTCCTCTCGGCATCTGAATTCCTAAGCTCTGAGTGATCCTTCACGCTCGGTGATGGCGATGAGTGCGTGGATGGCGCTATGCGAGTGGCAAGATTGACATCCTCTGATTTCCTTCTCCCTGCACGACTCTTTATCGATGAAAGAACACGGTAGTTACTCTTCTTCTTCTCTGTACTAAATGTGAAAGGAGTGACTGCATCGATGATGCATTGCGTGCTCATCACTGGCAATCCGGTAGTTGGAGGTCTTGATGGCTTATTTGTGACCTCCCCGTTGCCGGGAGTATTCACTTGGTAGAATGGTGTTATTTCGTTCGCGGGAGATGTATTGAGGCCAGGAGTTCGGTGCAAAGGAAGCTCCTCGGGTTCCGGGCTTTCCAAGTCTTTCTGGAAAGATCTCTGAGCGAGCAAAACAGCTGCCTGCGTGGAAAATTGGGCCTCTGGGATAGTATCACCATCATACTCTGTGTCTTCTTTTGACACAGCGATGGTATGCAGCGATGTAACGCAATCCATCATGGCCGAGTTTCCAGGTACTCGTTGGGCAGAATACAACCTTTCGCTAGTATTACCCTGCATCGATCTGGCTGCCTGAGGATTCCGGGCTGTTTCCATATCGGGAGGATTGGAGATCGTGGAATCATTCTTTGTCAAAGTATGTGATGCCTGCGAGCTTTCCGATCGGCAGATATCGGCTGCGTCTGCGAATGAGACGTTTCGCAGTGCAGGCGCTTGAAGCGGACGATCGGTCGTGACATTGGGCACCTTCTCTACCTCAGCTACTACTGGTTGCTTTCTCTTGTCCAGGGCCATTGGGGAGCTGGTATGTTCCTCTCCAGAAGCAGCACGTACCTTCCGTCGACGGTACTCAAACTTAGGTAGTTGTGACGACGACGAAACGATCTGAAATGAACTGTTCATATTTTCGTCAGGAACAGCGCTGTGTTTCGCCGAACCGTTTACTGATAGATTATGCATCGATTCCGTTTCATTCTCCTTCGGTCCACCCTTGCCAGTAATGGATCCCTGGCGGTAAATCACACGGACCGGAGATTCCGCGCTATTGGACGACTCCATGCTGGAACGACATTGAGACGGAATTGTGCCGGAAGGAAATCGCCGGTTGGATGAGCAAATTGTGGTCGCACGAGCTCTCATATCGGATTGACGACTGGAGACAGTGGTTGTAGGGGATGTGGGAGGATCAACATTCCGGGAATTGATCCAGACACGATCCTTCTTCAACCAGGGAGCATCATTGCTAACAAACGGGCTTTGATCTTGCCCTTGTAGACCGGAGAGTCTTGCCCAAGGTATTGACCTCTTCGGTGATGGCTGAGAGGCTATTGAGACCCCGGATCGTCTTTCACTGGGTGCTC
This sequence comes from Aspergillus viridinutans, assembly GCF_018404265.1. Taxonomy (NCBI): domain Eukaryota; kingdom Fungi; phylum Ascomycota; class Eurotiomycetes; order Eurotiales; family Aspergillaceae; genus Aspergillus; species Aspergillus viridinutans. The sequence goes on along the minus strand of NW_025091225.1, from coordinate 423,036 downwards.
TCGACGACAGTGGGCTTTTCGATTTTGTTCGAAGATCCTCATTGCGAAGGGAGGATGGAACATGCAAGTTTGAGAGACCGACAGGAGAGTCTGTCCCACGGATGTCTTGAAATTCATGGTACCGTCTCCGCTTCCGAGAGTTGGTCTCCTGTATCACAATCTCTTCCGCTGCGGCCGTATCCCTCGTCGGCCAACTGTCTCGGTGCCCAACGCTAGGCACTCTCCTTCTTGACTTCTTCCAAGGGTTCACCCAGTCCCTGTCGAATGGCCCTCGGAGCGAAGCAGAGAGTATGAAAAGCGGAGTGCCATTCAAGTACGACTCAGCGAGCCTCTCAATCCTTTGTCGTCGAGCAGACCAATCAGCTTCATCTAGTTCTTCATCGGAGCCGAGTACTCCATCGATATCCATGTCGGAAGCGGAAGGCGAGCATATTTCCAGCGAAAGCGGGGAGGTGGGTGGACGAGGTGGCATCTGGTTGAGATGCGGAGGTCATCAACGGAGCTAATCGCTTGAAGTGCTGCTGCAGTTCGGTCCTGCATTTGAGCAACTGAATAGGGAAGCACGTCCGCGTATATTTTCTCATATCTTCTGGACCGGTAACTCCGCTGAAGTCATGGCTGACAGCTGTGAATTGTCCTAGATAAGTTCATTCAGGTCACATGCGAAAAAAAGTACTTAACGCGTGTAAATGCCACAGCAACCAGACGTGGATCCATGGCTTATGTAATGCTACCAATCTTGGTAGTCAAAACAGTGACATATAGAGAGGTACCTGTGTAGGAGAGGTAGCACATTATGAATATTACAAAAATATAAGACATGCTTCGCTTCGCTCCCCAATGATGGTATCTGGTAAAAACCAATTTACAACAGGCCATTTTGCCTCAACGGACTTGCGCTTACACCATATACCAATCCTTGACGAAGGCCTCAAGAGCTGCTGCTTCCTTACTGCCTACAGATAATGCCTTGCTTCTGCTACAACTAGTAGAAGTAGTCCTACGTCGCTGGACCCCTCGCTTCTGGGCCGTTTCAAACAAGTATGTAGCTTATCCGTAGACAGACCTTAGCAACTTATTATTCTCCGAAAGAGTAATGGATCCGATGATTGCTTGACTAGCACGTAGCGAGAAGCGGGGATGGGCAGACTCACTGTTATCGCCTATGTAGGAGAGAAGTCCAGCAAGTTCATTTCTGGGAGCAACAAGCATATGCTGAAGGATCAAGATGTTCCAACCACATCACTACACTGAAATGGGATATTTGTAATTTGCTTCTCGACCAATGCGTTTCAAGATCTGTGAGGAGAGCCTTTGCAGTAATATTAAAGGCCAAAAAACCTGCTGGGGTTGCCCCGACCACCCTTAAACTTATCGATCTCAACCGTGTTCCAGCTCCACTTTCATAACATTATCCTCCGGACTGATAACCAAACATACAGCTTTGCTGCTACACTTTCTGATTGCTCGAGAGCAACTTCATACCCAATATTCATTTGAATATGCCCCTTCTTCCGACTTCTGCGGTGGTAATTGGTTGATATTGTCGTGATCCATCTGATGTTTTGTTTGTATTGCTTACCACTGGTTGTGCAATTCACTGCAGCTTCGTGATTGCGAAACGCGGCCGGCTAGCTCAGCGCAAAACCATCATAGAAAATGGGCAACACACCATGGCTGGACAATCTCTCGGACGACTGGGTCTCGACACCAGGCAGTCCAACCAGCCCCGTTCCTTCTCGATCCCTCAACCACTCCCGCCGTTCCAGTATCCAGAACTCTCCAAGTCGCATTCCGATCCCCGCGCGTCGCTTGGCCGAACAACAATCGCCTGCCGATGGAAAGAAGAAAGTCACTCGACCCTGCCATTTTTACAAGAAAGAGCCTCCGACACCTAAAACTCCCAGAACGCCGAAGACTCCGTCGAAGTTGAGATCACCAGTACCGGACAAAACAAGAAAAAGCCCCAGGCCCAGTCTGCCTTCCGGGCATAAACAACAGCCGGCCATGGATGCTAGATCGCCATTGCGGTCTGTCTCTAATGTCTCCGGCCGGTCCGGCAAGCAGGATACTGTTCAAGTGAGAACGAAGAAACCGAAGGCGAAGGATACGACACCTGAATGGCGGAAACGGCTTGTCCATGGAGAGTTGCCTTCTGGCGAGCAGCGAGATTTGTTTGCGCCGATAGGACTGGAGAGCGTGTTCAAACCTCCAACACCAGGCTCAGATACAAAACAGAAAGATGCCTTTGCAAAGATGAAACCAGCCGATGATATGTGGGATTTTACGGATAATAGCTCCACGCGCAAACACACCAGAAAGCCCAGCAAGCTTTCAATCGAGACGTCCGGAGCGAATAGCGACGATTCTCTGGCCCAGGATCCTGAGCAGCCAGAAGGAGCAGCGACAGCCCAGTTTGATAATCAAGAACCAATCGGAAGCCCTACACAGTCTTCAAATGGAACTCTGGTGATCAAGAAAGCGCCTGACAAGGACGAACATGGTTTCAATAAAATAAGTCATGATGCATCCCAGAAGGAAAACCAGATACGCACTGCAAGCGGACTGGAGGATCTTCGCAATGAAGGTATTACGCCAATTGTGTTCTCGCGGGTCAACACTGTGGAAGGGCAGGCCACGTCCGAGGTCATAAAGTCAGCTCTGAAACAAGTGACGAACAAGCTTGAAAGACTTTCGGTGGGTGCGCGGGAGCGTCCGGATTCTAGAGCCAGCGATAGTGTCTTGCTCCATCAACAAAGTGAGCTCGTTGACTCTCTTCCAGAAGATGACCTACTGGATACCACAAGTCATTCTTTGCCTCAGGACCTTTCCACTGGCACTCTAGACTACAGAGGACGGGGCGCCTTTGCCAACCTGCGTGGAGAGCAATATCTAAACGATGGTTTCTTTCCGCAGCGACGGTTTTCTCCAACCTCCTTTCTGTCTCAACGTCTTTCTCCATATTTGCCCTCAAACTCAAGAATCCGCAGCTCGCCGCCCTTTTATAACAAGATTTCTCGTGCTACAGAACCTCCAACTTTACCAAGGCCTTCTTCTGCCTACGCTAGAGCACCTAGTGGTGACGGCAATCCCATTGCCATGCCCTCCTCTGGGAGCCCTCTCAAACTCTTTGGAAACCATGATACGTTTACCAACAACAGGCTTCTGCGCCGAATGAGCCAGTTTGAGGAAACGTTTGGCGATCTGTCCGAGGAAGACGAGCCGGTTTCGCCTTCCGAAGAGGCCAGGCGTAAAGGAGAGAGCCGAAGTTTCTTGCATGCGAGGCAGGAAACGCCTGGAGATCGCTCCACGAGAAAACAAGAACGTCCACGCTCAAGCAACATGATAAAGCCTAGAATTAGCCGATTTGGTGATGGCGAACTCGATCATTTCGATTTCTCAGATACAAGCCCGTATGAACCCAAATTCTTGAATAATGACGTCGAAGAATCCAACTTCCACCCCTCTTCTCGCCGAAAGCCTTCTGGTAGACGACAACATCCTCGACATAGTGCTTTTGGAAACCACCACCGCGACTCTGAGATACAGAGGCCTAGCTCCAGCCGAGCATCAAGAATGAGGCCGCAGCCCAGCGTTGATCAGATGGACAATCCAGACAACTTGGACAACCAATGGACAAGGGACACCCCAGCCAAGGATCCGAACCCGAAAAGGCGCAGAACCATTCTCAGCCTTGATATCTCGGGAGATGAAGTTTACGGGGTAAGGGAGGGCAACGGTCAGCCGACTGATAATTTGTCCCTACTGCAGAGAAGCTTGATCCAACATGGCGTGGATCATGGTAACGAGGACTCGCTTCTTCCACAAGAATCCACGCCGAGACCCAGGACTCCAACCCCAAATCAAACAAGGTCCTCGTTGAGGAAGAGATCTTCGTCTAACAGAGACGGGTCGCATCGTGATCTAAACGCCCGCATAGGCGCAAGGTCCCCCCGGGAAGCGAAAATACCCATGGTGAGGGTGACAGGCGTCAATGAACAGATCCGAAAGGGGTCAATCACGACGCAAGACTTCTTGAACGAAGCAACGAAAATTATGGACATAATCCGAGCAAAGGGCAAGCCCGCTGGCGGCCTCTCGAGCGTCGAGGAGTCTGATACCGAGGGTGATGATGCCGAGACTTATGAAGATGAGTCAACTCGAGAGGAATTCTCGCGCCCTCCAAGTCGTGAAGGTGTAGATATGCGCAAATTACGAGAGCCTAAAGAGCCTAATCCTCGGATCTTGAGCCATCTCAAGAGATTCCAGGAACATGATGACCCGGAATTTGGTGTCAACTCTTCCGTGATGTCTCTGCACCTGGAGAAAGGTGAGAGTAAAGGAGGAGAGAATCTTGAGAACCCGAAACGGAAACACCCTGGCAATCTGACCGAGGAACGAAATACTGATGTGGACCCTCCCCTGACGATGGACACCCATGTTTCCTCCAAAAGCCTGAGTTCACGCTCGATACCCACTGCCTCTTCTTTCAGCTCACATGCGAAGGGAGTGTTGTCTTCCGATCTTGTATCGCGTTTGATCCCGGAACAGGTGAACGGGTTTACTTATGATCGTTCCAAGCACCAATGGGTCAAAGAGAAACACGAACAGTCCCAAGAGAAGCCGAAGGGTGACGATAGCGAGGATGACCCTTTCAAGGATATCCCTGACCTCAGCGTGGATGAACTACAGGAAATGATGAGGGTACACAGTTTATCCTCGCCCGACAAAACAAAAAGTCTTCCTCCGAGTCAAAGAGGTGAAAACCTCACAAGTTCTGTCGGTACCAGAATATCCAACTCGAAGTCTGGCTCTGGCTCCCAACCAGCTGTTGTCGAGGCGCCGGCTAGCGGTAGTACTCTTCGTTCCAAGTTGACTCGCTTTACTCCTAGCGCCCCGAATTCAGAAACGGGAGCCACTTCATGGGGTACGGACGAGCAGAGAGACACTGAAACTTCAAGTGAAGTTGAGCACGAGATCCAACTCCATGAAGGGCGCTTGTCAAAGCCTCCACGACATGACAGAGACTTTCATCATCAGGCCCGGGTCGTAACGATCAGCTTCTCTTCACCTCTAGTTTCCCATATTGTCTACAACGATGGAAGCCAAACAGGATCCGTACGTCACGCGGCGAGTACGGCCGAACAAGGTGCTGGAACTACAGCACAAGGGCCATGCGGCCGCCCGCGGCCTAGCCGACTTTCTCAACTTATCGCGAACCGTGGCTCTCCGGGAGGACGGACTTTCCTACAACATTTGCTCAAAACAGAAGATAAGAGTGAATTTGCGGACAATGATCTAAGCATACTCCGAGGCGATTCCGGGGATTTAGAGTCTACTCCTGACAAGGATCATCCAGAGAACTCCATGATGTACCTCACACAAACTGGCTCGGATACAACATATAGTTTCCATCTCAGTCCTCTGCCTGACTTTACCGCCGACGGGATTGACCAGCCATTACACCTTGAATTGAGTTACGTCGCTCAGCGCACGCGCTCTACATCCTTGCGACAAGTCCATGGGACGTTTGCTCTGGCGACCGAGGATCTGGTCAAGCACTTGACCGAAGCGGAACCTTTCGAACCGTACTGGGATCATGTACGGCGCTTAGTCCTTCGAGAAAAAGGGCTGATAACGCTGCACAAATTGAACGAGTTTTGTCCGCGTCTAGAGGACCTTGACGTCTCGGACAATGAGATAGGCCAATTGGGTGGTGTGCCTACGAGTTTGAGGACTCTCAGAATACCACGGAATTGTCTTTCGAACTTGACTGCGTGGGGCCATTTGGTTAACCTACAGTATCTGGATGTATCCAACAACGAGCTGGACAGCCTGGATGGCTTCGGTAGTCTTATTCATCTGAGAGAGCTCAAAGCAGACGGAAACAATATCCGGACTATTGATGGTGTACTTGATTTGAACGGCCTTTTGACCTTGAAGCTGAGTAACAACTCACTCGCGGCGGTTGATTTTGGAACTGGGGAATTGTGAGTTGATCTGTTATTGTGGCTTTACTCGACGTACCCTGCAATGCTAACTTGTTTCTCCCTTTCGGAGCAGAACTCGCTTGCAAGAATTAGACCTGAGTCACAACCGGCTGGTATCCGTTCGGCACCTCGACTCCCTCCCGTCCCTGTCAAAGCTTGACCTCAGCTCCAACCAGCTGAAGCAGATCGATGTCTCGGCGCCCTTGCGGATGCTACGATCATTGAAGCTTTCAAATAATCAGCTTCAGACTCTCGATGTCAGCATGTTCCCGTCTTTGGACCTTCTCTATATTGATCAGAATTTTCTGTCTACGGTATTCGGTCTAGAACGGTGCCGCGCCTTGGAGATTCTATCAGTTCGTGAGCAAAAGTCGAACAATCAGAAAAATACATACTTGGACATTGACCTTGGAAAAGTCAAAGACATCCGCAAGGTATTTCTTTCATCGAACAAACTATCAACGCGGGTTCTCTCACCCTCCGCCCCGCTTTTGGGCTTACAACTTCTCGACGCTGCCTCATGCAATCTCCAGAGTCTACCTGCAGATTTCTCCTCGAACTTTCCCAACCTAAAAGTTCTGAACCTCAACTTCAATTCCTTAAGCAGTATCACTGAATTGGTGGGCTTGAATTGCCTTTCCCGGCTGACTATTGCTGGCAATTCTATCGTACGAATGAGAAAGCTTTGCCAGGTTCTGAGTCGAATGGGACGAACCAAACAAGGACAGGATTGCTCTCTTCGCAAAGTCGACCTGAGGGGGAATCCTCTTACGTTGCGGTTCTATCCACCGGCTCTGACTGGGAACGGGAAAGATGTTGACAAAAGGAGGATAAGAGCAATTCCGGAAGAACGCAAGAAGAGAGCAAAGGGTGGCTTAGATCTTGCCTCTGCCCTAGCTGATGTAGGGCCGCATGAAGGTGATATACGCCCGACGCTTTGGGAGACACCTGCCGACACAGAGCTGGAAATCGACGATCCATACACTCTGCCAACTGCAGATGCACAGGCGGACCGGAAATACCTATCCCATCTGGATGACGCGACACGTCTTCGCCGCAGAATATTTGAGCTCATGCTGTATGCTGGGACCGGCGGCTCGATCAAGTCCCTGGATGGATTGGAGTTTCGGCCTGTACTAACCGAAGGTTCCGATATGGATCACGCATGGTCGAAACTGGAGCAACTCGGCGTGCTGAAGAAAAAGGCTATCACTCAATAAGAATTTTCTTTCTTTTCCCAGTTGCTGTCAAAAGCTTGGCAAATCATTTTGTCTTGAGGTCGGTTGGTTATCTGTCTTATTGGAGGAACGGAGTTTGGCAATTGCATTCACGGCGTGACTATTCTGAGCGTATTCTTACATCGGCATCTTTTTCATTCCTGCGTTTTGTCTTTGTTTCCATATTGGAGGACTTGATTTCTTGTGATGACGGTTGGGCGTTGAGTGGCGGCAAGACATTTGCATACTTGGAGTTCAGGTTCACGAGGAATCGAGCGATACCATTTAGCATTAATGACAAACAAGCATATTTTCATCTTTGACAGGTCTGTATTTATCAGTCGACCTTTGATTACCCTTAATCAGGTCCATAGCTGCTCCTAGGCATATGCTGCGCTACGTTGTTGAGGTCGTCTATTTGGATCCTCAGCTCATGTTACAGCCGGTATCGATATGTCTTACTGGTCCTGATTGATGAAAAAAAGGCTACAGTTGGCATCCAGTCATTACCATTTGTCAAGCCAGTAGGAACCCAGTCGAGACAAACGAGTATCCATCTCAACGCCTCGAAGGACTTTTTTAAAGCTCCTGAGAACAAATGCACAGTACGGCGCGCCTTGATCGGTACCATTGCCAAGCTTTCCATTCCATCATGATGGCGTTCTTTCGTCTGAAAAGMACGCTTAGAATTCTGTCTCGAGGCTTTTGAGCTGGGTAGCAAATGTCTTTCGAACCCATTCCATGTAAGCTTTCCACTTGTGATGATCACCGGAGACCTCAGCATTGGGAAACGCCTTGCTTAGCTCTCGCGTCACCTTGAGGATACCCATGGAGGCCTCCTGTGCTTTCTCGAGTTCCTGCTTCACTGCATTATCCTTGGGCTTGAAGGACAATACGGCAGAGTAACGTTCCGAAAGCTGGTCGAGGTAGCGTTGTGTTTCTTCTGGTGCGATTGGGATGAGTTTCGAGGTCATGAGATTGCATATGGTGCGAATGTCTTGCTCGTCTTCGAGTCCAGCTAGGATACGGTCAAAAAATTCGGACACATGGGCGACGGAGAACGCGGTGTCCAAGGAGGCGTAGAGTGTTTCGTAGGCGCTCTGATGAATGTTAGTTCGATGAAGCTGAAACGATGCATCGGTGTGCAGGACAGGTATATCACGTACCTTACGCAGCTCTAGGCCATCGTCAACCTTGTGCTTGAATGGACCCATCTGCACCTCGCGGATGAGTTCAGGTTTGACCTGGGTGTCGCCAAAGACTGCCGGAAGCAATTCGCTAAGGTGAGGCAGGATAATATTCATCTTGTTGTGGATGGCGGAATTGAGCGTTGTCAGAGCGAGGCGGTGGTTGCCAAGATCACGGTCACTGAGCATGTTGACCAGAAGCGGGACAATCAGAGGTCTCAACACATCGTTGTAAGTGCCCCGCGAATCTGTAAGAGTGTAACGGAATGCAGATATGACAACACCTCGAATATTTGGATCGGAACTGGAGAGGTAGTCCTAGAGAACTCAAGTCAGAAAAGGCAAAGAGATGTGGACAAGGACTCAAAGCTTACCTGGAAATGCGGGATGTAAGCCACCGGATCAATCAATGCCAGGCGACCAATGCATTCTGCTCCCACGGCACGATTGTCCTCTTCTTCCGACACCAGAAGGAGAGCCTGCCATAGCTTGACAGCAATAGGAGCTACATCAGGGCGAACAATCTCGGGATGTTGGAGTAATTCCTTAACGGAGTGCAGAAGCAGATAGCTTCGAGGGTTCGATTTCGTAAGGCCATCCAAGACGATGGGCATGTAAGTCTTCACATTACCTGCGGCTGCGTTTCCGAGAGCAGTAGCAGCAGCCAGCCTGACCTTATCAGACTTTGAATCGAAATGGGTGATAAAAAGATCCGGGTTTAAGGAGCACGTGGAGCCCATACGAAGACCGATCTCACCAATGATGGCGAGTGCAAGGCATTTCCGTTGAGCATCCTGCGCAGTTTGTAATTCGGTCAAGAAGTCCTCCATTCTAACGCCTAATTTGGGACCGCCATGAACAAGCAGAGTTCCAATCGCTCTTCCAACCACGGAGGTGTCGCCGTTGATACCCACGTCCCGGAGGAGCTTCTGCATCAATTCAGCTCCAGCACCTTCCTCTCCGATAACCTTCACCAGGAGAAGTAATGCCTTCAGCACCGTGCCAACGAGGGGAGCGAGAACAATAGAGCATAGGGCGGAGACCAAGCCTTCATTGACAAGAAGCTGGGCATTACCAGGTAGGAGCTTTGCCAATATAATGAGGGAGGGTGCAAGGAAATGAAAGTCATCAGCACTGATTAAAGGTAGAAGGCAGTCCTCCAGCTCCTTCATTGTCTTTCCGTCGTAATGGATCCTTGTACTTGGGTTCATGGCCAAGCTACGTAAAGTTTCCAGGCTGGCACCACGCAGGACGCGGTCCGACTTGCGCAATTGGGCACCAAGTTCCACAGTCACCTCACTGACCCAGGCTGCGCTAACGTCTGTCTCCTTGGTGCAGAGAACAGCTATATCATCCACCGCGCGGACAGAGGCAAGACGTGTAGTTTCATTCCTCAAGCGATCTACCAAGACAGAAAGACCCTTTGATCGCCGATCTGATGACAGGAAATCAGCGCCCTTCTCCCCGGACGTACGTGCCAGAAGGACACCAAAGACATGAATGGCTCGCTGCCGAACTTCAAGGTCGGCACTCGTATCCGTGATGCGGGAGAGGATCTCATCGTATAGCTTTTCTAATTGTGACGCGAGATCACGAGAATTTGCAGACACACGAGGTGGGGTCAGAGCTTTGATGATTTGCTCGACAGCTCCAAGAGCTTCGCTGCTGACCTTGTAGTTCCGGTCGTTGACAGCACCGATCACGCCCGGAATCAAGGCAATCAGGAAGGGCAAAAGTGCATCGGATGAGTGGGTTTCGGCAATGGCAGCAATCAGACTCAGTGTTTCAGTCTGCAGGGTTCCGGCACTGACAGCGGGGCCAGCGGTTGCAGTCGCACTGCCTGTGGACGAAGACTTCAGGACATCAGCAATGGGATCTTCGATCTGCTGCAGATGATCGGCTAGACCGCCATAGCGCACGAGAGCCAGGCTCTTGAGCAGGACAATGATGGCTTGTTTCAAAGGCACCGAAGCCGACTTCCACATCTTCACCAAACTCTGGACGATAACCGGAACCGATCTGCTTAGCTCAGCCTGAGGACCGGTCTTGGGCGACGATGGAGCGATAACTGGCGTGCTGATTGCGGAAGAAGTACCGATGCTGGGCTCAAAATCAATCATACTAGCATCGCTGTCTTGTCGTCTCCTCTTCCTCGAGTTCTTCGATCCTCCCACTGATTCAAGAAATCCATTTGAGGTTATAATCATAGCTCCTTCGCTGGTCTTTCGGACGAGAGCAGTCATGGTTGAGACGACCTCAAGCTTCACACTCTCTTCTCTCTCCTTCTTGAACCGAGCAATGAGAGCGGGCGCGATTTGCTGATACAAAGCAGTATCGTCCAAAGCCCGAGTACGCCCATAAGTTGAGATCACAGTGTAAAGCAACTTTGCTGCACAGCGTCGAACCTTCCAGCTCATATCATCAATATCACTATAGCCTCCTTCATCTTCAAAGTCACCGAATTCGTCGTCTTCCAAGTCGGGCTCCTCTGTTGCGTCATCCTCGGAGCCATCATCCTGAGTGCCTCCCATTTCCTCATCGTCTTCGACGTCGGCCACATTAGGATCGTACTTGAGGAAGCGAAGAGAGGATTTGACAGCGTTCGCTAGGTAAGGTTGCATTTGCTGACTGCAGGAGCTTATGAGGGTCTCCAGCGTCACTAGAGCTGTCTCGCGGAGCTCATCCGCCTGGGGATCGTGCTCATCATCGTGGGAATAGTCGGACATCGAGTCGGAGGACATCTGGCTAGCTGGTTGAGCCTGTAACCTATAGACTGCAATGATGTGCTGTAGCCGAATCAACGAGGAGAACGAGAGCGAGATCGTTGTTTCGATCTACGGCGATACAACTGGAGCTGGAGAAGCTTCCCCAATGATGTTAGTAGCAGCCCCGCGCTAGTCCCAGAATAACTCGGATACGAAGTAGCGCCGAATGCCCGGGCTTGGCACCAAAATGCTGCAGAATCCCCGGTGTTGTTTCACTGCTGTAGGAAATCGAATAGATCAAGAGACTGAGATGATTTTGATTGAGATTGCTGCTTTGATGCCAGGAGAGCTTGTAGTCCGCCTTGCTTTCTCGCTTTCGCACGTTTCTTGCTACTGGCGTTGTCGGCCGTTTTACTGCTTCGGTCCACCTCAAAAGATTGCGCAGTGGGAGAAACGGATTTTGCAGTGGTGGATGTCGTGGACTGCGCAGTAGAAACAGCGGTCGCTGTTGTGTCGGGCTTGGACGTTATATTGGGACGTGCTGCTGGTTTAACTGATCTTCGATGGCAACGAAGGCATTTGTAGACCGTAGCTCCAACAGCTGAAGCTTTCTTGGAAGCAGAAGAACTAGAGGATTTTGCTTTTTTCTTTCTAATTTCAATAGTCCTGGTCCTCTCAGGTTTTCTGATACTACCACAAGCACCACATGCAAAGTCAAGTTGCCGTTGAGTCAGAGGTTTGAGCTCGTCATGAAGAATTCGATTATGGACCATTAACAAGTGAGATGCAGTAGAAGGGCTGAGCGAGTCCAGCACGCTGGCAGAGTCCCTGAGAAAATTCAAGCGAGGAGTATGGTCACTGATAGGCATATCGTCAAAAGTAAAAAGGCTTCTTTGGATATGCAGATAGAGGTTATTGTGAATATCAGCCCCTAGGGAAGGAAGTGATAGTTGGTTGTCTGTTCTGTTGTGCCACAGAAAAAGTGACGGAGAACGGGATTCTCACAACCCCAACTAAATCTTCTTCATCCGTTAAACATTCATTCACTTCTGAGCAGATCACGCTGCCAGCCTCCTTCTCCTCGCCTCCCTGAATCACTCACTTTCCCCTCTCTCTTTTCCTCTCTTCTTCTCTCTGACTTGCTTTTGCTTTATTTCCTTCTTCCATCTCCCTCTTTCTCTATCTCCTTTTCCTTTCCCCATTTACCCCCATCTTTGCACGTCTTTGAATCATAGCATACAGCGTTTGTCTACCTCAAATTCTATCTCTTCTGACACTATCCAAAATAATGGAAGTGTCCACAGCAAACTCTGCCCCGTTCAGGGTCGCTTTTGAAGGTTGCGTAAGCTTCGCGCCTATTCTCCATATCTGAAGCCTACCTACTCATGCTAAAACAATGTTAGGGACACGGCCGACTTGATGACATCTACGCCTCTGTCGCAAGGACAGCTACTCGAAGGGGTTGGGATGGTGTCGATCTTGTGGTGATCGGAGGTGACTTTCAAGTAAGAATGATTCCTAACTCAAGTGTCGGTTCTGCCTCTGACTTTCCAACCCAGGCCGTCCGCAACTCAAACGATCTCGCTTGTATGTCAGTGCCTCAGAAATACAAGGAGATTGGCGACTTCCATGAATACTACAGCGGAAAGAAGATCGCTCCTTACTTGACTGTCTTCATTGGGGGTAACCATGAAGCAAGCAACTACATGTTCGAGCTTTACTATGGTGGTTGGGTGGCACCCAACATCTATTACTTAGGGGCAGCAAATGTCATCCGTTGCGGCCCTCTTCGCATTGCAGGCTTGTCTGGCATCTGGAAAGGCTACGACTACCGAAAGCCACATTTTGAGCGTCTTCCCTACAACAATGATGACGTGCAGAGCATTTATCATGTGAGAGAGTTGGATGTACGCAAGCTTCTGCAAATTCGTACTCAGGTTGATCTTGGCTTGTCCCATGACTGGCCCAACCAAGTTGAGCTTTGCGGTGACTACGAGACGCTTTTTGCAAAGAAATACGGCTTCAGAGAGGATTCCAACAACGGCCGACTTGGAAGCATTGCCGCCAGATTTGTTCTTGACCGTCTGCGCCCTGCCTTCTGGTTCTCAGCCCACCTGCATGTGAAATTTGATGCAGTGGTTCAGCATGGGGCCAACTTGAAGGCAGACTCTGTCGGTCAGACGAGACACATTGCGACTTCTCAGAGAATCCCTTCCAACACATCTACTCTCACAACCCCTTTTGGGATGGACGGTGCCGTCGTCACCTCGCTCGTACTCGGTGATGAAGACATGCCGACCGAGCAGACCCAGATTCCGCATGATCTTGCTGAGAACAAAGGGCATGCCACCGCCACCCATAGGGAAGACGAGCGTCTGGAAGAGCCTTCTAGGGAACTACCTGCCACTCAAGAGACTCCTCAGAGCAACCCCGTTGCCTCTCCCCGCACCAACTCACCTCTTAAACGCGTTCACGGCGATGATCAAAGCCGAATTTCAGCGTGGAATAACTTTCATGCAGTGGCTGCAAGAGACGAAGCGGCGGAAAATACTCGTCGTTTGGAAGAACCGCACGACGCCTCTGCTTCGGACATCAAGCACAGTATAACTTGGCGCAAGATAAGCGTTGACGAGGATGATCCGGTGCGAAAGATCACGAAAGTTGAGAAGCCGGCTGACGAGGATGAATTGGAGACCAAGAAGCAAAAGACCGACCATGCCCTGAGCGCTGCAAAGAATTCCGACGAGATCCCTCTCGATCTAGATAGCGATTCCGATCTGGATATCTCTACGACGACTGAGACCCAGACCGCAACTCAGAAGCAGGATGCAGTTGTTGTGCAACCGGTCGCCTCAGTTGTTCCTGACGATGGTGCCCCAAAGGCTTCAGGCGCCACCCAACAGGACAAACCTCAGGTTAGAACTCTAGTCTCTCAAGACGTTCGCAATCTACTCCCTACGAGCTTCTCTCGGCCTGAAGGTGCTGTGTCCCAGGACGTGCGGAACCAACTTCCCGCCAGCTTTTCTCGGGTGGAGGGTGTAGTCTCCCAAGATGTTCGCAACCAGCTCCCCTCAAGTTTCGCACGTCCTCAAGCCCTCCCAAAGACCGATCCGTCCGTCAGTGAACCTGTTCCAGAAACAATTACCAACAAGAGCACACGTTTCCTCGCATTGGACAAGTGTGAGCCGAAGCGTCATTTCCTTGAACTGCTCGAGATTCCGATTGTTTCTGATCAGAATGGTACTCAACGCACTCGTCCTTTCCGTCTTGAATATGACAAAGAGTGGTTGGCTATCACGCGCGTGTTCGCCAACGAGTTGCAGCTGGGCGATCCCGCCGTTCAAATGCAGCCGGACCGTGGCCAAGAATTCTACAAACCCCTTATCGAAGAGGCCGAGCAGTGGGTTGAAGAAAACATCTTCAAGGCTGGCAAGATGATGGTTCCAGAGAACTTCACACCCACTGCACCTTTCTTCGATCCCGCCGTCCCTATTACTACCGACGAGTTGCCCCCTGAATACACCAACCCTCAAACTGCTCAGTTCTGCGAACTCATCGGAATCGAAAACAAGTTCCACCTGTCGGACGAGGAGCGCCAAGCAAGGGTTGAGGCTGGCCCTCGTCCCAACAAGCCCAAGCCCGAAGGTGGATGGAATCGTTCCCGCCGTCGTAACTACAACAATAACAATCGCGGCGGCGGCGGTAGTCAGTGGCGTGGAAGAGGAGCAGGGCGCTCTCGGGGAGGAGGTGGCGGTAATCAACGCTGGTAAATATCTGAGCGTTTCGCGGCAGGCATGTTTTTCTTTTCTCTAATCTCACAGGCGAATTTGTGTTGATCAAGGACTTTCCCGTCATGTATGAGGACTCGGATGGGATGGCTGTAATGGCCTTGAACGTTCACTGGGTATCTGATCGACGCTTAGGTGTTTTACTGGGATGGCGTGACTTTCGGTGGGGTTTACTGGCTCTGTGGTCCATATCGAAATGATTTTACGAGAATGGTGTGCGAAATGGCTCCTGTAGCTTAATGATAACTGAATTGATGAGCCTAAGGCAATTTACGTTTCAGATGTTTCGAAACCGGAGAGCAGACGCTCACGCAATAGTAATCCGCGGAAACACACTCTTACAGGTCATTTTATTATGTTGCGCACAAAGTGACTTGAGAAACACTTGACTAGTTACAGAGCGCCGGCGAGATCACTCGATTTCTTCAATCCGTGGTCTTGCACCTTGCCTATCAGCCATCGGATCGATGCTTAGACCAGCTATCCTATCACCCAACTCCAATCTAGGTTGGATCTCATCTGCATCTCTGCCCTGCGTCCCAATGCCCCATAGTAGCGACTTCTCCAGCCACGCTTCCAAGCTCTCAATCAGCACGCGGATGTGACCACGAACAATGGTGTCTGTTTCTTTGCTTTCCACGAAGGCCAAAACGCGAAGCATATGAGGGATATTGCCTATTGTCGCGGGACCACGGGTTTCTTCATCCTGTTTCTCCCAACGGTTTCGGGTACTTTCGTCGGAGAGCGAGAAGCCGAATCCCAGCCCTTGACTTCCGCGAGATTCCCTCGCGGTATCAACTGCTTTGAGGATATCGAGGAGAAGGACGACGCTTGCGCGGCGGAGGATTGCTGATTCAGGACCAGGCTCTAGGGTGAGAGTGTCGAGCGCTAGATTAACTGCGGATGAGGCGATCGATGGGCCCAGACCTGTGATATTAGTTTGAACCGCAGAAGCCAGGACGGAGAGCGCAGACGCCCGAACCCGGAGGTCATCTGGCTCTTCATCTGGGTGAGTACCTGCGGCCCAGGTGGACAGAATGTTTGCGAGATGGGCAGCTTGCTCTGGAGTCTCGGCATCGGAATCATCCTCTTCGGCTGCCTCGGCTTTCGAGCTGGTTGGCGTTGTGGTGATGGCCGGAGGTATGGCGGGCTCCTTATTTCGGCGCTCTTCGCGCTCTCTCGCTCGTCTTTCCTTCTCGAGCTCTTCCTTCCGACGCTTGTGTGTCTGCGCTTTGCGTGCTCGCCGCCCTGCAACCGCAATCATACCGTCGCCGAGAATCTTTGCTGTTTCGCCTGCCAAGGCCTCTCCGAGATCCTGAACTGTTCGTAGTAAGGACTCTCCGATTTTGAGTCTCTGGTCGAGACCGACGGTTTCGGTTCTGTCGATGTAGCGGTCCACCAGTGTTTTCACGACAGTGCGTGGGTGCCTCGATGCTAGTGTCCCGATCAACTTGATAGCATTTAGATATATGAACTCGTCGTCGGCGGCTGATCCAGATTGATCGGTAATAACCGACAACAGCAGAGTTAATGTGGAGGGTATGTCTAGAACTGGTGAGGATTTCTTGATGAGATCAGAGAGGAGCGAGAATCCCTCAGCTTGCACGGGTGGGAGGTCGGAATTGAGATTGGCCAATGCTCGGCGATGTGTTTCAAAGTCGGAGATCTGAGCAGGCGATTTTGCCGGGCCACCTTCTTCAGGTGAGGTGATATGGATCTCCAACAGCATCGACGAGGTCGTCCCTGGCTTGGCTAGAGACGACGGTAGATGCGGTATAAGCTCATCGAGCACTGACTTCAGCTCTTGAAGAACGGGCAACATCTCCTGTGTCACAGAAAACTCGGGGGAGGCCAGCACGGTGGAAAGTAAACTGAACACAGCCGGCAGTGACTCGGCTGCGTCAGTGCCGGTCACATTTACCCCTCGCCCGTGCTTTTCGTTCGAAACAATGTTTGCTAAGGATGAAAGTGACACCCCTTGGGAGTCTTGAGGGTTGATCTTCTGAGATGCCTTGACCCTGTTCAATTCGCCTTCGATGACTTGCTTTATAAGCTCAAGCACTCGAAGGGGCCGCCGTGAAAGGCTGTCCTTGAAGTTCTCCAGGAGTACTTCTGCCAGCTTTGCGCTTACTAATTTCTGAACGATATCGGTTGAATTTTCGGTATCCGAAGGCAACTGCAGCCGGTCCAAGGAGCGCTCTTGTGCTGGTTGGACAAGCCAACTGCGGCTCACATATAGAAAGATATCGCCAGTCCGTTCTTCGCTACTCGGGTCAGCTCCCAGTAAAGCGACAAAGAGCTTGGCCCGGGATTGTAGTGTATCAACTAGCCGCACAATATTCGATCTTTCTGATTCCGTGCTTTTACGCTTTTCTAACACCAAGAGGTTGTTGGAATCAAGACCGTAAGTCCACGTCGTACCACCGTCCCATAGCAGATTATCGACCAGCTTCTTCAAAGGCTGGATTCCGACCGATATGCCAAAATATGTCTGTAAGATTGCCATGACTTTTTCATGGAGCTTTGGTCTTTGTTGCTCCAGGGAAAAACAAGCCAATCCCCAGAGTGGTAGAAGAATGGGATACACGAGCCTCTTGACAAGTCCGGGATTTGGATGTTGAAGTGTCAAGCTACTTAGTCTTTCAATTGCCAACAGCAAGGTCGGTTCACAAATGACTGTCGGGCTCTGTATGTCCTTTCCAGACACATTCATCCATTGCTGCGTCGAAGCATCATGCTCCCCCGCAAGTACCTTGAAGATTGGTTCCACGAAGATTGAGTGACCTATTGTTCCGGGGGCCCCATAAGCTCGCTTACCAAGTATGCCGTTGCCGATAACATATGCCGCGGTCTTCTTGAAGTCGGGATCCTCGCCGTCCAGCAAGGCTAAAAGCTGCGGAGCAATCCTTGTAAAGTAGGAGTTCGGATCCATTCCTTCGGGTACTGAAGAAAGCAACCGCGATATCTGCATGATGCCTTGTACGGTGAAATGGGCGCCATTTGACAGCTGGGTCTGAGACTCGTGGCCTAACGAAGGAGCAAACTGGGATGCTAGAAAGACGATTGTCTGCAACACTCCGTCCTCACGCAGAGGAACCCGCGAAAGTTGACTAGACACTAGACTTTTGAACCAGGGAGCAGGATTTGACTGAAGAAAGCTTGACAGTGTTGATAATAGAACGGAGCTGGGTGTTCTGTCTTCGTTAGTGGGCGAAGTACTAGCGAAGGCTTAGACATACTCATCAATCAGTCTAGGAAGTATCTCGCCATATTTTCCCTTCGTATTTAAATGTGGGATGCTCGGATTATAGGCCAAGTCTGCCGCAGCACTGATTAAATCGCTCAGAATACGACCGCGAATAACGGGCTGTATGCTAGGTCTCCCATCGAAAAGTATATCTGATAGGATATCCATGATGCGCTCAAGTAGGAACTCATGATGAGGCTTATCATGCGCAATTTTGTCTTGTTGCTGAGCAATCACACCAGCAGGCAACACAGAAATGACTCTCTGCTGGAGGGGTATTCCTACTCCTGAAGAGAGAGAGGGGTAGACACCCTCAAGAGATATCAAATCGAGTATCGCATGCAGCGCTCTTCTTCGCTTTGCATCCTCGAGTGCAGCGTCTTCCGATACATGATCGGGCTGAGGTGAACCGTGGGCTTGATCTACTGGCGTTACGAAGGCAACATGGATGCGAAAGAGTATGCCCAACGCTCTTTCAACAACGACTGTCCTTTTGGAGCCATCATCTTCGGTCCCAGCAGGTAAATGCTGGCTCAGGATCTCCAGAAGGGATTTCCCACGATATTTCTGAATTTCCTCTTGCGGTTAGTCAGCATCAAAATTTTAGAACTCAAAGCTGAGTGGTTTGCGTGCCTCGCTGAAGGACTGGATTCAAGAATTCGTAGGCAGCACCAAAAGCTTCTTTGATACTCATTACATCTCCCATTATGTTGTCATCCTGCTTGGCGAGTAACTGCTTGGCTAGCTTCTGTCATGAGATCATGTCGCCGATACAGTTGAGGCTGTTACTAATTAGATTACCACGTGACTTTTGTTTTGCGCTAATCAGATATAGTTTAGCGCGCCAAGGCCCTGATCTATATCGCCGAGGGAAGAAAGCGAAGAGGAAACGCACCCTGTAAAAATAGGTCAGATCATCCGTTTGAGCTGGCACCAGGGTTGAACTTTCGAGAGGACGAGCTATGCTTCGCAGGTGTTATTGTTTTCCTCTTAGCAATCTAGACGGACGCCAACGGTCAGGACTCAGGACACAGCCGTAGTGTGGATCTGTGTGAGCTTTGTACCCTTGCCATAGTAGAGTGTGTCTATCCTCCCTGGGCTTCGAGACCCGTTACAAAACCTACTCAGAGCTAGATATTATATCAAAAATAAACTGATTGCAATATGGTACGTTACGGACAACTCACATTGTAGAGAATGAGTCAGAATTGGGATGTAGGAGTTCGCTCTCTTTGAGTTCAGAGTTCTCTGTTGGCCATAAGATGCACTCCATCCATGTTCGAGTCATTGACAGGATTAAATCACAATTTATACAGGCACATTATGGAACCCGCTCTATTGCGGACAGACAGCATATCACCTCTTCACCAGGTCCACGACTCATGTATACACGTGCTAGCCGGCTCAAAAGTCCCATATCACTCCGCTACATATCATTCCACCCGTCACCGTCTTTCTGAAACCGTTTCCAACCTTTCAGTCTGCTTATGCGTCAGGGTAGCAGTGGATGAATCTGTTGGTCAGGAAGCTTCCAGTGCTTGCGCAGTTGGGTCCCTTCTTGTATTCATAGACACAGCGTCCAACCTTGACATTTCCATTGTTCTTGTCAATGATATCAGCGTACCATACGCCATCCGCTGCTTCATCATCAGAGGGGCAGTCACCGCCGTTGCGGTCTATTCAGCGAATCAGTCTCACTTCTTATCAAAGCCACTCCACTCAACCCTCATGGATGGAACTTACCGAGTTCGTGACCGTCCGGGAGTCCAGGGATGGGCATATGGCAGAAATTGGGCCCGTTGAATTTCTGACCCGGGCAGCCGCCGGAGCCATCAGCGGGATTGGTGCGGAGGCCATCACAGTTGGATTGATCGCCGACCATGACCTGGTAGTAGCAGACGCCCATCTGACCAGGATTTTGCCAGGTGCCGGCGAGGCCTTCACCTGAATAAGAGCCAAAGTAGATGTCCTCGAAGCTGGCGACAAGGGTAGGGGCCATCATGAGGGAGAGGCCGAGGATGGATTTCGGGGTAAACATCTTGTTGCAGTTGTTGTGCGAGTTGATCGAGGTCACTGAGATGAGATGGAAAGGCAGATGGAGATGGTGTTGCTTGTCTGGAAGAGATTGAACTCCAGGTGGATGGTGGCCCTTTTATGTTGATTCCTGGCTCATGCTATATACCGCATCGCATGTCGTGAACACTTTTTCCTGGCAGACTGGCCTCTATTCCAAGACAAATATGTCACTTGGCCCTCGCCGTGATAGTCTCTCATCCAATAGATCTGCCATTATTCCAGCATCCCATTCGTGAAGCCATCACAAACCCAGTCGCCAAGAGACATTAATTATGGAGCCCTCGCCAACCCCAACTTGTCAATTGCACAGTGGAGCAGACACCTCGTAGGTAGTCATTGTATGTAGACACAAGCATTTTCCTATAGAGGGAACCAAGACGAAGATCCCTTATATTGTAGGAAGGCCCTGATCCGAACCGCCGCACTCCACATCCTTCGGGTGGATCAGAGATGTCTTGCAGCGGGTGGCTGTCGTTAGAGATTTAGGGCGCCGCTAATGAGATGATAGGCAGGTAAGACGAGAGGGGAATGTTTCCAGCCCTAGTAAATGGGCAGCTAACATGGTGGTAGTTAGCTAACTGTTAGATAGTACATAATAGATATCTTGAATGTAGTCATTCAAGGTCCAGATTGACTTTTGTGGATCAACAAATTGGGATTATTGGAGGAAATGTCACCAGAAGGAAAATCCCACCAATTTGGCGTCTGTTTTCGAGCCAGTTTCCTTCTCGAAATCGCTCAATGACATAGGACGAAGCGTTTGAGACTATAGTTCTCGTTCTATCGACGAGTTTTGATATTGGGTGAATCGACAGCAACCAAAATCTTCCCTGTCATCTGTATATTTAGTATCGCAGCCACCGCGTCATCGCCTGTGCATTTAACTAATTATGGTCTTCTTTTGGTCAACTCTCGGCTCGAAAGCTACCTGGTTTTTAATTAATCAAAATTGCCGATCTGTTGAACAGCGTCACTCGGCCCGTGATATGCCTTCAGCACCCAGTTGGATCGAATTGATACATCTCATTAATGACCATCATAACGAAGAAAATATTCAGCGCAAAAGGTTAGATGTCCCTAAGAGAAATTCTCACAAATTCATCCTGAAACTCCCCCTTCTCCCCGCTGAATGAGGGACGCCGCGCATCAGCAGGCAAATTGACATCCGCGCCATACTCGATCAGGTCGCGGACAAGAGTGGCGTCGTCTTTCCACTCCCCAGTTTCATTTCGCTCCGAACACGCAGCGTAGTGTAACGCCGAGTGGCCGCCAGGCTTAGATCTGATCGTCGGGTCAGCCCCGTTCTCGAGTAGGAAGCAGGCCATCGCACTCTGACCAGCCAGCGCAGCGTAGAGCAATGGCGTCCAGCCGTGGGCCCCAGACATATTGATAGTAAAGTAGTGATTGTTCAGAATCCACTGCACGGTATCTATACGGCCGGCTTCTGCTGCGTGGTGGATAACCCGTCCCGTCTTGCTCCGGGCATGAATATCTGCGCCAGCTTGTACCAGCGCCTGCACCACAGGCAGGGAACTATGGTACGCTGCGTCGTATAGCACAGTCTCCCCGTAGATATTGCGGAGGTGGACATTCGCCGACGCAGCAAGTAAGGCCCTGGTGGCAGGAAGATTATCTGCGTGAACAGCGTACCATAGCGGGGGACGGTCTAAACTGGGCCCATCAGGGGAGACTCCATCATCCAAAAGCCGGGTTACTTCTGCAATGTCGCGTCGCTGGATTGCTTCGACAAGCGCGCGTTCTTCTTTCAGTTCTCCGCATGGGTGCGACATTGTAGACTAGGTGGTCTGGGGCAGCCTGGGGCATGATTTATGGATCCAATCTGGGGAAGCGGGGAAAGTGGGGCGAGGGTTTGAGCTACAGCCTACAGATAGACTTTATCAGAGTATGTTGTATGTTGTATGGGAAATAGTATCTATCGACTTACTACCCTGTTTATTAAAGAATAGTGGTTCAAAATGAAAGAGAGAAAAAGCTCTTCAGAGAGATTAGAGTAAGTTTGCAGAAGCAGAGATACGGCTGCGACAGCATGATTCACCTTGATTATCATGATCGACTATCCACTATCGATGTACAGAGGATAAAGGAAGAAAGGTAATATAGACAAGTCCGGGTATTAAGTAGAAAGAATGACGAGACGTTTATTCCCGTCGTCAGACCAGAACCCATTCGGCAACAAACGAAAACGCCATACGAACCCGACCAACATTCGCCTTATATTCGTCCACAGTGAGCCCCCTGCAGTCTTTCCGGTCGCCAAACTCAGTCAGGGCCACTATCTGGAGCTTCTGCCCAGGTGCACCCACTGTCCTAGGATCCTCAAGATCGATGTACCAGAACTCAGGCCCACTGCCCCGAACATAGGTAAAAGGAATAAGTTCGTCTTTCCGTCCATCAAGACCGTGGGTCCACAGGAGAAACAAGCTAGGCTTGACCTTTCCGTGACGCTCCAGCGTGAAATGCTCACAGACGAGACCGAACTGAAAGCGAAGCGGTCCCGGCTGGTAAACCGAGACCTGCTTGGCAGCCGGTAAGAAGCTGCGTTCGTTGATGAAATGGCTTTTTAGGTCGAAAGTCCTTGGCTGCTCAACGCCAAATGGGGCCTCCGGGTCCATGGTGATATACACCTCCCAACTCATCCCTGGTCGACCATCATCTCGAAAGTGGTGTTCATTAGCTCCAGGATAGTGCTTTACGCTGAATTCTTCATTCGTCATGGTGAACAAGGTTGGGTTGAAGAGTTTCTTATATGGTTGTCCTGGTCCTTGAACTACTCCAGCGCCCCAGCACACATCGATCAACTTCCATTGCCCATTGTCGATCCGGACTGCATTCCATGCATGGCCTGCGCTGTAGGGAGGAATACTCTGCCCGGGTCCCAGAGGCTGATAGCCGTAGCCCTTGCCGTGGCCACCGATCACGATTGCTTCCAATCCAGCATGGGTTGCGAGGGCTGCAAAGAGCCCGGCGTAGCCCTCGCACACGGCCAGGCCAGAAGCAAGAGTACTAGCTGGTGTTGATGGCTTCACACAGTTATTGAAAAATGCATCGGCATCATAGCAAATATTATGATGACACCATGTGAACAAAGCTCTCGCTTTGTCTGTAGGTGAAGGGAATGGTGCTGTAAGCTCGCGGGCCAGCCAGGCAAGATCATGTGTTGGAAGAGTCTCTCGCGGAAACCTGGCGGCGTGCGAGTCGGGGGCGGAAAAGTCTCGGCATTTCAAGCACATCGCCGTGGGCTCTGTAGTCGTAGTGTTTGGCTGAACACGCGGTTTGGTTGCTAGTAATTTGGAAAGGTCCGGCTTCTCTGGTCTTGACGCAATAGGGACCGGAGGCAGTGCACCATTGACTGTGGAGGGTGCAGTCTTGTTCAATCCTCCAAAACCTGACTGTTGCAACTTGCCAAGAACTGAGCCCGAAGGGGGAGGCGGAGGCAGCTTTCTCGCCGGCCTCGTTTCGCATTCTGAGCTTGGCGACTGGCCCTGACTGTCTCG
Organism: Aspergillus viridinutans; assembly: GCF_018404265.1. NCBI lineage: Eukaryota > Fungi > Ascomycota > Eurotiomycetes > Eurotiales > Aspergillaceae > Aspergillus > Aspergillus viridinutans. Next base: position 399,311 of record NW_025091225.1, on the reverse strand, counting down.
GGACGGGAGCCGCGGGGGCGGCCGAGGTGCTGCGTCACCATTCTTCAGATTGATGTTGCTTGATGCTCGCCGGATGGGCAAGGCAGGTCGAGCAGAGGGACGCGACGGCGGTTCTCTTATCGATGGCAATGGAGGCGGTAGACTACCTCGGCTCTGTGTCGTTGTCGGTTTCGGCCGTGAAGGCGCTTCGGGATTTTTCACTTCCTCTCTTCTCGGAGGAAGGACAGGCAACTCTGCCTCATCATATCGAGGTGCGCGCACCGTACGAACGTTCCCAGATTCACTCGAGGAAGATGATCGCCCTGGTACAGGTCTCCCCACACTTGTCGACACGGTTGATCGGGACGTATCGGACGCAGCTGATTCAATAGAATTCACCGAAGGTCTGCGAGGTGGCAGCGCAGGCGCAAGTTGCTGATTGGAAGCTTTCCGTGTTGGCAGCGGCGGGGGCGCCTTGGGTTTCTGGGTGATCGACGGTCGCGGGACCAGTGTAGGGGGTGCTGCTGGCTCATTGCCGATCACCGAGCGCTCAATGACAGAACCGTGACCGTTGACCGGAGGGTTGTTGATTGTTTGGGCTCGAAACGAAGGTGGCCGTGATTCTTGAGCTTGTTTGAGCGCCTTGATCCTCTCCTGAATCGTCAGGACCGGAGTTTCTTCCGCCATGCCATCAGTTTTTATAAGATGCGATTAAAATGCATGTATCCAAGAGCGAGAATAAGACAACGAATGCTAATAAGCTAACGCGCCCTCAAGAACGCATCCAAAGACGACATCCAAAAGACGCCTAGGGAAACGGGAAGAAAAAGAATGAATAATGTGTTGAAGAAGCGGAAGTAAGGCCACTAATTTATAGGCCACCCATAGTTGCGGCCCCGCGCGCTTGAAACAAGGCTGTGCCTGTTTTCTAAGACTCGCAAGGCTGACTACCTAGACCTTGAGGTACAGGCAGTTGTTTCCTCGAGGCGACCAAGTATTATTTTCTTTGACTCCATCGACGGAAGAACCAGCGCAATCGGTTCCTGGCGCCTATGGGCGAATCACATGTGTTTCTCCCCCACCTCAAGGTGCTGGCCCCACAAGGCTTGAGGACTGGTGCCTGAGGTATCTATCAAAAAGGACGGATTTGACGCGACCGAGCCTTGACAGGATTCATGTAATTAACCTATTTAAACACAGAAGAACCATCGACTAGAAAGATTACCGAGAAGAAAGAGAAAAGCCGGCTCCGATGATTGTACCCCAGAACAGACCTGCGTTTCAGGAACAGTCAAGGAAGACACAAGCGCCATATTCAAGCACAAGAAGAGAAAAGAAGTTTAGACACGAGATGTAGGCAAGGATTGAAACCCATGAGACAATACGCAACCCAATGCTGTGGACAAGAGAGAGGAAACAAGAAAGAACAAAGGAGAAAGGGCAGAATGTGCAGAGAAAGTAGGAAAACCGACTGGCAGATTCGGTTTGACACTTCCAGACTCAACGGATCCCTCTGGGTCACCCATTCTACAACCCAAGAATGACGAGCAAAGGTATTTCAGGACATCGTCAACGTCACTTCATCCCAATATACATGACAATCGTACCACTTCTGTGTTGCCGTCGTTATGTTTCAAACATTCTTATAGAGTAATAGAGGCTCGCCAACGTTTTCGATCTCGGGAATGGTGCATCTCAAGTCAAAGGCTTTGGCAAGGACAATCTTAAAGATCTACACTGTCGGTTAGTGCGGTTCGAGCTCATGTCCACGCGATCATACCTTTTGCACGTTGATGCTGTGACTGGTACTGCTGAAGATTAAGCTCGCTTTCATCGCCTTGGCGAATCTCTTGGCCTGAGAAGTCATCAGCACATCCCGGTCAGATCATTCTTGGCCAGCCGTGCCTACCTGAATGGAAATTTCTTCTTGGTCTTCTCGAGGAAAGTTGACGAAGTGGTCATACTTGGTGCCAACCAGGAAAGGAATAGCTGTCTTGTTGAATCCACGGCCCTGACGGTACCATTCCTTGATTGAATTCAAGGTGCTCTTGCGAGTGAGATCGAACATGAACAGAATAGCGACGGCGTCATTGCACACAAGCGGAAGCATATTGACGAATTCGCGTTGACCGCCCAGATCCCAGATCGAGAAAGTGATCTCCGTATTTCTGATGGAGATTGTCTTTTCCATGAAATTTACCCCTGTCGATAACGTCAGAATATGTCCAGCACGAGTCCAGAAGAGTAACATACCCAAGGTCTGGATATAATCTTCGTCCCAGCTGCCCTCCACGTACTTGACCATCAAACTTGTCTTGCCAATTTGAGCATCCCCGACCATTCCAACCTTGATCACCACACTATTCTTCGACGGCTGGGATGGTTGTTTCTGACCGACATCTTGAGAGGTTTGCGAGATTCCTTGTCGCTGTTCAGGGCCGCTAGACAATCCGGAACCCGGCCTCGATGATGACGGCGGTCGTGGTTGTTGGGTTAATGTCGGAGACGCGGTGAATTGAGATTGATCATTCTCTTGGTTTCGAGGTTCATGTGCGGATGGGGAATCGAAACCGCCAGTGTGTGAGGTGTAATGAGCGCGGGAGTCGCTGTTGTATCCATTGTGAAACTCCGGAGGCCCCATTCCCTCCTCCGTAGCCGCCAATCCGGGGCCAGACAACTCAAGGTTCTGCTGGTGACCGGTTTCTGCGACATCCGGGACATCAGGTACAGGCTGCGGTACATCCATGTCGCAAATTGTAAGCTGGTTAGGGATGACTCGACGACCTGAAATGATACGTCTTCCGTTAATTCTCCGATCGCCTGTCAGAGCGGGGAGCACGAGGGAAGCTGAAACTGACCTAGTTGCGGAAATGCCGGTAGAAGGCAGGCTTTCTCAAAGCCGCATGAGATGCGGTTCGGCAATTAAAGATCGAATACTTTGGCGACTTGAATTTCAGGTTTGATAAGAATGACTTGAACGAAGGAGGAGGAAGATCACTCGGTGGAGCTTCTGTTTGTTTTTGTTATGCCTTTGCTGGAACAAATGACGTGGGCGGTAGCTGAACCAGCAGACCGGTAAGCAAGGGAATAAACGACTGAGAAATGATGAGCAGCGCTCGAATCACAAGTTAGCAGGCGACAAGAACAGCAGGACTTGGTCGAAAGGCACGAGGTTCTGCGAGACCCTTGTGGCCATCGGCATCAAGTCAAGTAGTCAACACAGCCGCATCCAGACGAAGCGGCCCGATCTACGCTAACCCGCGATAGGCTTAGCGCGCATCCCACCTCAATCTCTGGACGAGAAAAAAAAGTTCCTGAACCCTAATCACTGATTCCGATCAAGCAACAGGCGTCTTTTTCATCCTGTCGCACGACTGGCTCGTGCACATATCTACCGGGATATTCACATCATAACCACGACAAAATGTTCAAAAGAGCTGCCGACACGTCTGAGGAGCACTCCGCTGCCCTCAAGGCCGGAGAGCGGCCGGTCGCCAATGACATTCCGGATGAGGTGGGGGAGTTTGAAGATGAGTTCGAGGACGAATTCGAGAGTGAGGACGAGATTTTGGAAGCAGGGGTCGATGGAAGACCTGATGCGGAGCGCGAGGAAGAGGAAAAAGGTTTGTCAGCCGGTTTTTTGTCGCTAGAATTGCTACTGACTGAAATGCGATGACAACAGACGCTATGGAGGTTGACAAACAGACATTCATCCCTGGAAGAACAAAACTAGCTCCTGGAGAGGTACTGTCTCCGGATCCGTCTACATACGACATGTTACACACGCTCAGCACACCATGGCCTTGTCTCTCATTTGACATTGTGCGCGATTCCCTTGGCGACAACCGAAAGACATACCCTGCGACCGTCTACGCCGTTTCGGGTACACAAGCGGCGGGAGGAAGAGCAAAGGAGAACGAACTGCTGGTGATCAAGATGAGCGGTCTCAGCAAGATGGAGAAAGAGAACGAGACAGATTCGGAGAGTGATTTGGATTCAGATGATGATTCTGATGACCCGATTCTCGAGTCGAAGAGTATCCCTCTCGGATCAACAACCAACAGAATCCGCGCGCACCAAACCCCTTCCCAGTCCGCCGACTACTCCAGGCCGCCACAGACAATCACAGCGACCATGCTCGAAAACTCCCATGTCGTCATCCACGATGTGACTCCTTATCTGACCAGCTTCGACGTCCCTGGCACAGTATTGCCTCCTTCAGCCTCCAAGCCGCTCTCGACCCTGCGCATGCACAAGTCCGAGGGTTATGCTCTGGACTGGTCCCCACTCCAGCCCCTTGGAAAGCTGTTGACCGGTGACAATGACGGATTGATCTACGTTACCACCCGCACAGAAGGAGGAGGTTGGGTCACAGACACCCGGCCATTCACCGGCCACATATCTTCTGTCGAAGAGCTACAATGGTCACCAAATGAGCGCAATGTGTTTGCTTCCGCCAGCAGCGACGGAAGCGTCAAAGTCTGGGACGTCCGGTCAAAGTCACGCAAGCCCGCAGTTGACGTCAAGGTCTCCAAGACAGACGTCAATGTCATGAGCTGGTCGAAACAGACGTTCCATCTCCTTGCCACGGGTGCCGATGATGGACAATGGGCTGTCTGGGATTTGAGACACTGGAAGCCAGATGCGTCCGCCCCCTCGTCACAGATCAAAGCATCGCCAGTCGCAGCTTTCGACTTCCATCGTGAGCCCGTCACCAGTATCGAGTGGCACCCCACAGACGACAGTGTTGTTGCTGTCGGTTCTGCCGATAATACCGTCACCCTCTGGGATCTGGCTGTGGAGCTTGATGAAGAAGAGAGCCGCGAGGCTGGCCTGGCCGAAGTGCCTCCCCAGCTGTTGTTCGTTCATTACATGGAGTCTGTCAAGGAGGTTCATTGGCAGGCTCAGATGCCTGGTACCATCATGGCCACAGGCAGCTCTGGATTCGGGTAAGTCCTTAGTTGAAATCGTTCTTTGTTGCATGATCTAATGCTGACTCCTTGCAACAGTGTCTTCAAGACTATCAGTGTGTAAATAATCGGCATGCGCATGTGGCACTTGACCTTCTTGAAACGACGATACCAACAGTCTTCTACGCTGTCATTTGATGAACATATTTATAGATTCTTACATAGGGTAGTACAGCTCGGGATTGAATGAATGATTATGACGTGCATCAACAAATCTCTATCCGAGATCGACTACTCTGTCTGGAATGGCACTCAAAGTAAACCTGAGAACGTATTTGAGCCCGTTATGGTTATAGCTGTGAACTGCTCTATCTTCGAATAATTGTAAATTTTCTAGTTAGTGGAACAATCCTGAACATTTGATGTGGTAGTAGTATATATATCGGTATGGTCAGGCCGCCTCACTCTTCATGAGCCAAGTAATTATAGGATTATAATGACGATATCTGACAACTCCCAAGATGAAATCGTTTAACACTTCTGTATTATGATAATCCCATAGCAGAACGTGCAATCCATCGATGCGACGGTCGAGACAACTGGATAGTGGATTTCTGGGGAAATGCGGGCGAACCAATCATTGGCAGGGTATTCTCCTCAAGATGCGGGGAAGGCTGCGACTCCAAAAAGAGCCCGTGATTCTAGCAACTGGCTCGGTCTATTCTTTTCGCCGATGCAGTCGGAAGCGTTATCAGACGGCAAATCTTCATATTTGACCTGCAGACTGACAGCTAGGCCTTGTCCATGTTGCCGTCCGCCCCTGGCTTTGTCCCCGCAGAGCTCAGCGCTCAACTCATTCACCCCGCAATCGGCCATGAGGATCGGAAGGGGCTGCGAGCGCTGTCGCCATCGTCATATTCGGTGCACAATTCGGAAAGGAGCTTCGTCCTGTAATCCCTGCTCGCGCTTGGGACGGGTGTGTCGGCTGGATCCTCCGTTTCGGTTTAGAACTGTCCATCACGTCTATCAGAAGAGCCATGGCACAGCGTCTAAATTCGATCTTGTGTGGGATCCACATCAGACTTGGGTCAAAACTCCTGCATCATGTATTTCCTTTTCACCTTCATTATCCTATGATCCAAGGTGCTAACGGTATCAGTGACATTCGTACTCGAATCGGCAGATGATTCTGCAGAATGGGAAGAGACAGATGCGCCGCAAGACTCTCACGATGAAGCACCGCCTTCGGACCAGAATCCAGCAACACCTAGAGCCGTATTTCCGGACATATCATCTCTCCTCATCCCAAGACCAACAAAGCCTTACGATTCAGTGATTGAAAACCACCCGCTAGACCTCCCAGCACCGACCCCATCGATACCGGATGAAACCCAACTGATACTTCCCTCATCTACTGCCATCTCGCCAAGTGCATTAAATAACATAGTATCTCCTTTGCCATCAACAGCGCGGACAGATGCGACATCCCAATGGAGTCCGATAAGCCCGCGGGCGATCACTTCGCCGAAGTTGTCCTCCCGGGAGGCATACTTGTTACGTTCATTCATCTCCAAGATAGCGCCTTGGGTATGGAAACCCTGCTCATAGATAGTACATTGACAGTACATTCTGACTTTGACAGACCGACATATGCGACTCGCGGTCTCATTTTTCAACCGAGGTACCACGCCGGGCACTGGAAGTGCCTATGGTCCTCAAGGCGGTTCTAGCTCTCGCAGCCAGACACGACGCCATATTGTCAGACGCTAGCGACTGGGAAGCCGCCGAATATCACGGTCAATGTCTGGAGCTCTTGATCGCTGCGCTGGCGCAGCCGGAGGATACGTATGACGACAACCTCCTTATCACGGTCGTGATTCTCCGTATCTACGAGGAACTGGAAAGCAACAACGACGAGAAGTACCATTTGTTCGGCTCAAACCGTCTCCTCAACACCATGTCCAGATCAGCGTCATCCGGCGGCCTAGCCGAAGCCGTGAGCTGGCAGTTCCTGCGACAGGCGATATATGCATCTGTCGTCCAGTATCAACCCATGCAGCTGGACTTGGAGAACTATGAACGGTCGGCTGTCTTTCACAGGCGCGACGATGCCGCTTATGCCAATGTCATCATCTACCTCTGTGCTCGGATTCTGCAGTGTGGAGGACCGCATACCCGTGGCATGGATGAGGCGACGTGGCGCCAACTCTCTGATAGCGTTGAGCAATGGCATCGAGCAAAGCCAATCAGTTGGCAACCGTTGAAGTACAAGCCGGCGAACATTGCGGAGAATCGACCGTTCCCTGAGATCTGGATGATGTCTCCGCCAGCCGGTATGTATCCTACCCGGTGAACCGAAATGGGCTGACAGTCGTAGTGGTCGGAATGCAGTATTATCACACCTCCTGTATATTTCTCACTCTGTGTAACCTACACTGGCAAGCTGCGAGTGACTACGAGCTGGCTCGTTCGCAACGTACAGTAGAGGTAAGATTGTACAACTCTTGGGAAAGACCGCTACTGACGGGCTAGAATACAATCGCATCACATCTTAACATGGTCATCGGCTTGTCCATGTCAAACGAGACGGTCGAGAATGCGTACTTTATGGCATGCCATTTATTACACCGCTGTAAGTTTATTATTTGAGCTTTCTCGATCATCCTGACCATGATAGATGGGTACTGCCTGCGACATCCCCTCGAACAACGCGGGTCATTGCGCTTCTTGACCTATGTGGAAAAGACAGTAGGCTGGCGGACGCGATGGATGATACGCGAGCTGGAGAAACAGTGGAGTGAGCTGCGGGGACTGGACGCGTGGGGAGAAAGCCATGTCTAGCTAATGCAGTCTGCAAACTACATCCGTCTGCATTTTGGTGGATCGTCATCTTTCAATGCCATGTATTGTTTATGCCCGATTCAAGCGGGATTCGTTGAATCAACATCCAGGAATTGAACGACGATATAAAGGCACCCTGCCGTCACTCATTCCTAGAGAATGGTATCGCTTGCATTGCACCGTGCTTATCACTCGATAGAAGCATTATGCATCTGTATGCCATGTTGTGAGCAAGAGCACCCCAACTAAGCCGAAATACTCTTAATCATCTCTTCCAACTCCCTCACATTCCCACCAACAACCCTCTTCTCCAGAGGCTGCCCATCCTTATATAGCACAAACGTCGGCATCGCCCGGATATTCATCTCCTGCGCCACAGAGCGCACCTTGTCGACATCGACCTGGATGAATCGCACATTGGGGTACGTCTCGCTAAGCTTCGCTACACTAGGCCCAATGGCCACGCAAGGACCACACCAGGTGGCGAAGAAATCGACGACAACGGGGCCGGAAGAGGTAAGGGCCTTGTAGATGACCGGACTTTTGTATTCCTAGTGAGTTTGCTTCTTGATTGGGGTTATGGAGACTATTTACTTATCAACAGCAATTACTTTGCCATGCTGCATGGTTGCGGCGGGGCTGGAGAAGAAGCGGTTGTAGATAAGGCGGATTGCTATCGGATTAGTGAGAAGGGTTGCGAGGGGCAAGATCGTGGGAGTGCTCACCGATGTAGACGGCGAGAGCGAGGATAATGCGGGAGTAGTCCATGATGCTGATAGAAAGGTGGTTGAGCAAAGACGGGTCTGTTGACTGGAGGGGAAGAAGCAATGTGTTATGTTGATTTGTAAGCAGTGCAATTCAGCATAAAACTAATTATGCTGCAGCAACGTTTCTCGACGAGATAACGTGATTGATATATCTATCAGATCGCAATGGACCGTGCAGTATCTTGACCAGATACTCCGATAGGCCGGGAGAGATTCGTTTGAAGTCACACAAGTACCTGGCGAGAGTGGAACACAAGAGCATTGCAGATTTTCTTGATCGAAGGTTGCTTGATGGAAGTGAACTCAAGGATTAGGCGTCAGCGTAATGCTCAGCGAATATGACCCCGCATCGCCTACACGGTGGCAAGTTGGAACTGGGACGAGCGGACCCTGAGAGGAACTACCCCGTAGTGTGTCTTTAAGTAACAGCCGCTGATCTACGCCTGACTCGCACCAGACTGGATTCCATCAGTCCGCAGGCCTATGAGATCTGTTCAAAAAGTCAGGATGTCCGTAGTGCCAATCCTAAAGAGCATGGCTCAGCCACAGCCGGTCTTAGGGCCTGCATTGGTTGGTTATTCATCTGGACGGTTATCTATGCGAGCTTTCCCGTTCAATGATAGATAATTTTTGTTCATGATGCTGTTCAATTGTCAAGATCTGATATCCCATCTCTGAGGCATACCAGATGAGACCGCTTTTCTTCTGTCTGCTCCTAGCGCTGCGGCGCGTTGCAGCCGATAACGACGAAGATTCCGATTTAAACCCAAGATGTAAGTTGAAATGTCTGTCCGTACTTGATCGACGGCTGAACAATCAGGCAACACCAATGTGAGCATTACATCGCAAGCAGATGCAGACTCCATCGCCTCCTGTCAAACCGTCCGCGGTAGTGTGACCATGACGAAGTCTGCGAGCGGGACTATCAACCTCCATGGAGTCGAGGCAATCCAGGGCCCTCTTACAGTTCATGGAGCTTCGAACCTCAGTTCCTTGGTAGCGTCGGACCTGAGGACCGTCACTGGAACATTGACTGTGGCCAACAATGATGCGCTCAATCAAATCGCAATGTCCAACTTACCGACCGTTGGAGGAGACATCAAAGTGGAGAACAATCGAAATCTGAAAGACCTGTCGTTGAGTGACCTGGATGAGGTCAGAGGGGGGCTGACCGTCTCTGGTGATTTCAATCGGTCCGTTCAGGCATTTTCTCCCTGCACTTCGCACAGACCTGACGAGGCGTAGGATCTCCTTCTCGAACCTTGGCACAGTCAGCGGACCTTTTACGATCCATAGCTCAGGCACCTTCAACTGCTCAAGTTTGGATGGTCAACGGTCTGGAGAGGACAATGTATTCCAAAACACGTACTCATGCACGACCGGTAAAAGCAACAAGTCATCCAGCAGCGATGGACTCAGCACGGGTTAAAAGGCCGGAATCGCCGTGGCAGTGGTGATCGTCCTTTGGCTGTTCATCCGCCGTCGAAAGCGCCAGCAGAATCGACGAACAGAAAAGCTAATATTAGAGGTTGCCACACCGCCAATACCAGGTCTCACCGGCCTCCCTAGCAAGACAGAAAAGCCGACTCCAAAGCCCACGCCGCCCCAAGAGGCCGTGGAGAGGAGTACTGTTGTAATTAATCCACTCAAGGGGTCAAGTTCCCCCGAAAACCACTGTCCCCACCACCAGCCGCAGACGCGAGATCCTCTGTTCCAGCATCTTTCCTCCCCGGATCCGAGAGAATGTCTGTTCCTGTATCATTACTTCCTGGCTCCGATCCATCAGTATCCTCGGGCTCCGTTCCCACCGAAGAGTCACGTCCGATCCCACGTTATTCTTACATCATATCCCGCCCCCGGCGCCACAGCCTGGAAGTACCGATTCTGGACAGCGGGAATGTATACGAGGTGGGGACCGGTCGAACAAGGCCGCAAACTCCTGCCTATGAGCTGGTTGGAGGTGGAATGAGCAATCATCAGTAGCCTATCAACCGCGAATAATGATTATGGCATGTCCATAGTTGTATGCCAAGTAGACAATGAACAACGGTACAAATTGTCTTGCCAGGCGCAATCCTTTAATGAAGTAGATGCCAGCCATTCTTCCAACATCAACATTAGCAAGATGAACGCAGTATATGCTGTTTAAGTATGAAATATCCAAACCATCTATACGGTCATATCCAGCTATATACATAAACCCCAGCTAGGTCTGCGCCCTCACTGCCTGCAGTGTCTCCCCATTGGCCAACGGCCCACACCACCCATACACATCACACCGACACTGCTCAAAGCGCGGACAATAGATATCCTCCATGCCAAAAACCACATGCCAGACCTTCTCAAACACCCACCCCACCCCAAAGCTATCCGTCAGGTCCGTCTCCGCTGCCCACGCCAGCATGCGCTCATAGTCCCGCTTCGGACGCTGCCGGATCCGCTCCCTGGTGACGGCAAACTGCCCGCAGCAGACATTCCCGATATGCTCGGGGACGCGCTCCGTGCCGACGCCAAACAGCGTCTGGTACACCTGGGGAAAGTACGCGCGGATATCCTTCTTATCGATATCGATCTGCGTCGGGGACCACGGGTGCACGTTCGTCGGACAGCCCGGGTCGTGTTCGCAGCGGAGGTTGACGTAGCCCTGTGCGGACACGGCCTCGATGCGGAGATTGCGCAGCGCGACGCTGGTTTTGGGGCCGAAGAGGTCGTTGTGCCATTGGTCTTGCTTGGAGTGGATGAAGATGCTGTAGGGGGGGAGTCGGTCGTAGAAGTCGACGACGTAGGAGAGGTAGGCGGCTGCTTCGCGGCCGCGGGTGGTGTGGGGGACGAGCAGGTACGGAGCGGGTTTGGGGTCGGTGGTGTAGATGAAGGGGATGGCGTCGCTGTTTTGTTCTCGGGTATTAGTATATGGTTGGGTTTAAGGACGAGTACGACGTACTGGTCACGGCAGTAATTCAGCAGCCAGGTGAGATCTTCCGATTGTGTCGCGGCTAGTACCAGCGCGATAGTGCTGTTGGATGAGTATGTCTTGGTGATGTCGGCGAGTTGCTGTGTCACGGAGTGTTGGTCGAATTCTAGCCAGTCAGTGTGGCTGCCTATTTACAAAGGGGTGCAACTGCAAACTCACCGTCAGGCTCCAGCGCAAAATCTCCCCGACGATACAATATTAAGGTGAAGAGCCAAAGACAGATCAGCGCTGTGCAGGTTGTGACTGTTGTGCGGCGGGCCGGCCATCTGGACAGCCGTCGTTTTGACATTGGATCTGTTTTCAGCGGCAATATCTGCTTCATATCCAGGAGGATCAAGGGAGAAGACAATGCAGCGGACAGGGGACGTCCACGGTTCAAACTGAAAGTAGATTCGGAATAAGACAGGTCAACTGGCGCTTACGCGAGGTGCCATCGCTATAATCATCCTTGTCATGCAGGGCCAACTACAAGTCAGCATTTTCATCGTGGTCAAGACCATTTAGTAACCACCTTTGCCTGTCTACTGCGTAATAGGTACTTGTAAACTCCATAGCACCAGGGAAAAATGCTGGAAAAGCAACGCCGCAACCGCTCAGTGGCCTGCGCCATACCTGGGGATCAACCTATTGGTGCAAGCATATGCCGGCACCTAAGACCTGACCAGTCATGAAGATGGTGGATCTGTTTGTTGCAATTTTACTGATCTACCTTGCGTCCCGAACAACAGACTCGGCTGTGATTGGCCAAGGTTAACGTTCAAAGCCACCCCGAAAGCTTCCTGATCCAGCCGGATCTGACGGGTCCATTTGATGATCCAGCCTCACCCAATCACGTCAGGGCCTCTGCGCCTCAATGCTAGGTCCCTTGATCTTTATTCCATTTTCGGAATAAAAGTCAGGATGTCTCAAATCTTAATATCAATATATTAAGTAGCCTCTAAGCTTCTAACTTCTAAGCCTCCCAAAAGCTGTTCCCTGAGCACTGTCCCATTCCCTGTGCAACAAACCCAGATGTTCAGATTGGCTGTCTATGCTTCTACCTGTGTCGTATCAAGAAAAATTAAGGTTCTACCGTTCTACTGTTTTAGTTACAGCCTATGTTTACCATTTTGAGTGAACATCCTGAGTCGGGACTCCTGACTCATGAGTGGGTTTCGCTTGTCGGGAAGCATCTTAAGCGAACTTTACCGATGGGAGATCTCTAATTTCTAAATCATCGATCTGCAGCAGTATCTGATGGTGCCTTGGTATAGGTTTCCTGGATCGTCAGTTTTTCTCATACCATAACGTGAATGCAAAGGAGTTCCCTTGCTAGTATATGAGTTACCATAATTACTAATTCAAACTGGGCTGAGTGGGAATACTAGTTAAGGGAGAATAAACAGCTCAGCATCATATGATTGTTAACATAATACGTAGGACCCATGGCAGATGATACTACGCTGTCTGGGTGTTTATTAGCTCTTACATAATAATGGATAATGCCTTTGCTTCAAGATGTTATAAATTGAGGCTTGATTAAGTAGATAACAGAGCTTTGTGTACGGAATTTATTATGTATAGAAGAGATTGTTTGGAAAATCAATCTGATGTTCATCTTGTATATAAACCCTCAACATTTTAGATAAGAATAATAACAATCAATCTTCCTCTGAAATACAACAATAAGAATTAGGTTCCACTATCACAGATACTCCATCACCTGAAAACAGTTGTATAGATTATGGCATCTCCAGTGGACATATAATTATCTTAACTTCTTCGATGGAGCTGCTGGTCAAAGAGGATATAACAGATCTGGCTTCTCCGGGTCGGCGAGGACACGGCCTCTGCTCCTTTGCTTGTACCCACAGCTACTGCCACTACCCGACTTGCTTGAGGGACAGGCAAGGGTGCAGTCATTGGATATGGCGACTGTATGACCAAATCACATTGACCTGTCTCTTAGAGAGCTTCATCCGTTGCGCGACTCGCAGACAACATTTTTGGAGATTCAGTTGGAGCGGCCAGGTCAAAGATATTCCAGGTAGGGTCTCGACTAGACTGCTGTGAGTGATGAGGATTCTTGATGAATCCAATCGCACGGGTGTCGCATGCACAATGGATCCAAAACACCATGGATCAACCAATCTCAATGCCTCAGGACGTAATTGATCATAGTGACGGCCCAGTTCAAGATGATACAGCATGATCCGCCCATTCAGCTCAGCCTGGATAAGAAGCGTGCCGTTGCTCCCAAACGAGATGGCGCATGGGCTAAGATCCCATAGCCCATTGCCATCAGCAGATGCGAATATCTCGCATGTCTTTTCGTATATGGAACAGGTATGTATATGATGCGATTCTTGTCGGCCGTATATCCATCTCTCGTCTGGGATAGGAAGACAATGGGTCGATCTTCTTGTGACTTGTCCACTGCCAATGATGATATTGCCCTCCTAATCCCTTATACCGCCATGCTTGATAGAAAGGGTCTCTGTTTTGCTGACCCCAGCGTTCCACGGGTTGCACATAGCATGAGCATGCTGTATGAGTAGCACTGTTGACTTCTCGATCCCTGGCAACAAATACCATGACCAAGGGGTGAATTTCAAATTCACGCGAGCTCTCTTCCCCTCCCAAAGGTGAGATGGCGACTCTAATCCCTCTAGTCCCGCGAATAACATGAGATTAGAAATGCCTGAGATACTATACCAACTCCCTGGCCTAGATCCTCTTCGCAGAGATCCATTCCAGATGGAGTTCTTTAATCCGCTTACATACGAGCAATCATCTCTCACAGGAAAGGTGGTGTAGAAATGGCCAGTGTTGTGGCCACTGCTATGGCCAGTGAGTTCCGCAATTTGTTTCAGATTCACTAGAGAACCATCTGGATTCGCCCTGCCACTGATCACAAACGCGAGATCATTCTCGTCGTCCTCTCGAAACGGCAGTTGCCCAGTCACCTTGAGGTCAAAGGCTTGGCCGGGGACTGTGCCGGCTTATAGAGCTCAGTGGTCGTGCACTGTGCGTCGCCGACCACCAAGTCTGTGTTTCCGTTTTCCAGCCATTCAAGCCATATCAGCTGATTACTTCTTGATACCCATTGAGGTGATCTGGCGTTGGGATTCTCAGTGACACATACGATCGACCAGTCGCAAGATCCACAACGCGGATCTCCTTCTCTGTTTGAGAGTGAAAAGAGTACGTGCTTTGAGTATACACTGCAAGGGTGCCACGCAGCATTTGGAGTCGGGTTTGAGCGCTTAGGTGCCTCGAGTACTGTCCTGGGAGAATTGTTATGCTAAGGTAGGCCTACTCCGAAATGAGTCTCATCGGGAACATAGCCCGGCAGTTGGTGATCTCCTGACTTCGGGATAATAAACATAGAGAGTAATAGAAGCCGATCTGAGGTAACGTCGATGCTTGCAGAGGCGGCCAGAACGGCTAAAAGGGGAAAGGCTCTAAATTGATGAATTAACCCCTCATTGATTAATCTATGCGGGAAACTTGCATATTTGGACACGAGGGCATTATGCAGCCAAGTCACTACCCTCTTTTTATTTTCCTTCCTGCAGAAAACTACTTGCTCATTGCTGGATAATTATCATACTCTTATAGTCACCCCCTTTACTCCGTTTTTTAATATATTGAATACTACATCCTGTAACTGCCTCTTACATGGGATGTCACAGCTAATCATCCACCCCTTAAAGGTGTAGGGACGGTGCATAACTTCTGACTGACTGCCTATGCACTATACATGAATCTACAGAAAATCCGCCAGGAAAACCTGTATGCAACATAATAGCCTTTGGTTTGGCAGTCTGGGTATAGCCTCACCATAGGGAAGGAGGTGGCAATATTTGTCTCGGGAAAGAAAAGCTTGTTCATTAAGCTATTATATAAAAGGACGAGAAAGACATATTAATATTATTTGATTAGCGATGTGGTCATCCTCTAAGAAATTAGGATCGAACTTTATTTCTACTTAGATTGTCTTATGACGATACTACCTTGCTATGTTGACCACCCCTTTTTTATATTACTTCACGTAGCAGTCCACCGTCCTCCCATGCTCTGGATACCGCCATAAGTCTGTGACTAGTGATATATGCAACTTGCCTCCTGCCCAGTGGGCTTTCTAGTAGTTGTGGCTCTGCTAGTAACGCACACGAGTACATTATAGAGTATAGACCAGTGATGGTAATGCGTTCTGATTGGCCACTCACGCATAACCTTAACGACTTTGACATGACTGGATACTAGCTGACTCCTCGAAGGGCAGACAGAAATGGTGTAACCGAGTCATATTAACTACCTTAGTTATAGGTTGTGATTAAGTTGAAACCCATGTGGGCTGGGTTGTGGTTGGCTTACAACTTAGCCAAACCCGTCCCATGCTAGGTAGCACGTTAAAGTTTCCACTAAGTTATCTACCCAATAGAGTAGTATAGAGAGATAATCGAGAAGATGCCGTCCCAGTTTGTCCAAGGCCAATGACCGGGTGACCACTGGCCCTAATATCAGCAGGCTATCTACCTATATCTTAGGGTCACACGGTTCGGTACTTCGCACCTACGCTTCCAAGGCCATTTGTCGAGGAGAACATTCAGGTGTTTTAGCATCTGAGCCCCTGATCAGCTCTGTCGCGCGCAGCGACCAGTCGGTGTTCGTGTTTCTTCTCTCTGACTTTCTCTCTAGGCTGCAATAAGAATCATTAGCTTCAGCCTTCCTCACTCCTGCAATAATGCCGACGTCCTCATGCCGACGCCCTCAATTTAGTGAGGCGCGGAGTGGCTACGATTCGCTAAGATTTTACGGGGAATTCTTAAATGTTCTAGTAGTAGGGATTCTAGTATTACTTCTGCCATTATGCCAGGGCCACGCGCCACTGCTCGTGGACATGGAGTTTTCCACCCAACCGTCTTGGATATGCCGCCATGAGTCTCGAGGTGTAAGAGAAAAGGTACCCTATATCGTCTGTCTCTTGGTTATTGACTTGGCTTCGTCTTGAAATACATGGGGGTATGATGGTAGGGTGGCATCAGTATCTACTCATGCAATGGCCGCCTCAGGAGTCAACAGCTGGCCCAAGGCGACAGCACGATGGGATACAGGGATAGAAGGCCGGTGTTGATTAACGTTACTCTGCCTACCTGGTGGGTAGCATCGTCGTGTTCCAGTCGTAATATATGTGAAGCCCATGATAACATCATCTGCCACAGTCACCCTGGACACCTGTATTTGAAGTCCCTCGCCAGGCATTTGAGGTATATAAACAACCTCTGCTGTTGTCAGTCTCGTTTGGCCGACATACTCTCCTCATGCACATAGTATCCTGAATATTCCCACCTTCCCATATTGTACATACACACCTGCTTCTGCCTTGTACCATCCCCTTCCTTACAAATGTACTGCCGATATGCTTGTTTCCTCCCCGCCCTGGCCTCGTTGGTCTCGGCCTGGGCACCCCCATCGTACTCAGGGTACACGCTGCAGTGGAGCGATAGCTTCGGCGGCTCGGCGGGGACATCTCCCAACTCTAACAATTGGAACATAATCACAGGGTACCTGGGGCTGAATGGCGAGCTGGAGACGTACACCAGTTCGAACGCGAACGTTCAGCTCAGCGGCGGCAACACTCTGCAGATAGTGCCTTGGAAAGACAGTTCCGTGTCCGGGGGGTGGACATCCGGCCGGCTCGAGAGCAAGTACGTCTTCACACCTAGCGCAGGGAAGCGCACGCTCGCCGAGGCCGATATCCGGTTCGGCAGCAACCCCACCTCTGCCAAACAGGGGATCTGGCCGGCTTTCTGGACCCTGGGCAACTCGATCCGCTCGGGAACCCCATGGCCCGAGTGCGGTGAACTTGACATCCTCGAGACCATCGATGGCCAGTTGACGGGTTACGGCACCGCCCACTGCGACGTCTATCCGGGCGGTATCTGTCACGAGTCCAATGGCCTTGGGGGAAGCATCACCATCCCTGATCAGTCGTGGCATACGTGGCGCATGATCTGGGACCGCACCCCGTCTACCTGGCAGTCCGAGACCATTACCTGGTACATGGACGGCCAGTTGTTCCACCAGCTCACTGGTTCCCAGATTGGCGACTCGAGCGTTTGGGCCACGCTGTGTCATGACCCGCTGTACTTCATCCTCAACGTGGCTGTTGGCGGCATCTGGGTACGTTTAGAGATTCTCCTTAAGTTTTGCACTTTTCCGAATGTCTAGAAGGTGGGAGTGCTGACGTGAAGTATCTTTAACCCTTATAGCCTGGTAATCCTAACTCAGCCACCCTCGACGGTTACGGCAGCATGATGGAGGTCGCCTATGTCGCCGTCTATACGTCTTGAAACTTGTTGTCTGTTATGCTTGTGGTAGCGTACGATTGCCTTCGGGTCCTAGCCAGTCTGTACATACTTGTTTTTATTGCATTTGTTTTGAACATGTCTACATACGCTCGCTTTTGTATATACCACACTCGTTTTATCATAACGATTACAATCTTCACATCGCCCATTGGGCGAGGCAGCCTGACGATATGAACCAATACTATTGTATGACGACGACGACGAGAGCTTTTTTTTATACCATCGAATCCATCAGCCGATTGTAAAATGTCAATGTCGGAGCGAGGGAGCTGGACTTGAGGCTGGTTCAGTAAGTTTTGTCTCTTTATATTCAATACAGTTATATGCGAGATATATCGAGACTAAACAGGGTAGCTAGAAAAACTTCCTCCCTAGCAAATACAAAGACTCTCTGGTCTCCCGCGACAAGGCTGTTGTCAAAATGGACCCAAATCTGACCTGGCACATGTCACACACAAGACGTCCATGATATTGCTGCACCAGCACATCGCTCATCCGGCGGCTCAGCTAAGGAATATTGTGCGGCTGCCCAGCGCATGCAGTGCGGAGACATGCCAGCTCGCAGCGATTGAGACTTGTATATAGGCAATTACTCCCCCCACAACTCCCCCGGCGTAAACCCGGCTTCGTTTCTCACTCTTTCCCAAAGCCCCTCCGCCATTTCCATCCCCCGAACCATGCGCACAACCTCCTCGTCCATGTTCAACGTCCCGGCTAAGTAATGCAACGCCGTATTCCCATCCGTATCTTGAGCCCTCACATCGACCGCTCCATCCTCCAAAATCACCCCAACCGTTTCACTCAACCCCCTCTGCTCACTTTCACTCATCGGCCGGGGATTACCCCCTAGCTGCCCCGGACTGGCGAACCGCATATGCAGCGGACTCGGCAATCGATGTGGCAACCAAGCCGTATCCAACGTGCGCGCGCAGTGGATACTCTTCGCCAGGGCCGGATTCCTGCTCACAATCTGGTCCGCCGTCAGCGGCAGGCAAGCGATATGCAGCAGCGTATGGCCCAGCGCCGTCGTCCCAGCAGCTTTCAGTCCACCGGGTATATGGCCCGCCAACCACCCAAGTAGATCTGGATCATATCTCGCGGCCGCAAAATGGAGCACATGCACGTCAAAAACCGGGGTGCGGAGGCACAGGTTCAATTTCGGATGTGCCAGTAACTCGACCAGACACCTCTGCACACCAGGGTTACGCAGATCGCAGCGCGCAATCGCAAACGACGCAGGTGGGAGAGCGACGGTGGGCGCCGCGCGGGGGCGGTAGTTAGGCGAGTACCCGCACCCCGCCAGGAGATGGCGCAGCATATCTAGCCGTCCGGCCTGGAGAGCCTGATGAACCGGCGAGGAGGTCGAGAGCGCGGACAGAGCTTCCCCTGCCTCCTTGGAAAGTTCAACCATCTCGCCCCCCTCCTCCTCACCCTCCTGCGTCAACCAAGCAGACTCATCTGCCCCCGCCGCCCGCAGAGCATCCAATCCACTTACATCCCCCATCCCCGCCGCCACCTCCAGCGCCGTCAAGGCCGCATTCATCCGCAAGCGCTGAGCGGGAACATTCGGCTCGGTCCAGAACCGTGGAAGCCCCCCCCCGCCGCTCCTCAATTTCCGCTGCCGTCAACGGCGCAGTCTGCGCTG
Source organism: Aspergillus viridinutans (assembly GCF_018404265.1). Taxonomy (NCBI): domain Eukaryota; kingdom Fungi; phylum Ascomycota; class Eurotiomycetes; order Eurotiales; family Aspergillaceae; genus Aspergillus; species Aspergillus viridinutans. The sequence goes on along the minus strand of NW_025091225.1, from coordinate 379,842 downwards.
TAATCCCTTTCCCATGGGCACCGGCCAAGACAGTCGCGCGGGGCGGACAATGAGCGAAACTAGACGTGTCGATCTTGGGATCCCGGCCGCGGATAAACCGCACCGCATAATCACTCAATTCAAAGGCGCTGATGCCGCTGGGGTCAGCGCCTGCCTTGAGAAGAGTCTGGATGTTGTGTGGGAGGTTTGCCCGTATAGCGGCCGTTAGGGGGGTCTCGTAAATGCCCCAGATAGCGCCGGAGACGCTGGCGTTGGGGGAGTAGCGCTCAAGATTATGGCGCCGCAGGTTTGTTGGTGCATCCTGGCATATCTCATTGTAATAGGCCAGGAGAGCCTGGAGGACGGCGGGGTTGGGGTTCTTGGCGGCGCGGCTGGCGGGGGGTTCATCATCCCGCGAGTTGTCGATATCGTCGGGGGTAAGTTGGTAGGACATGATGTTTAAGATGGATGGATAATGGGAGGGTCCGTGGGCGAGAGTCGATACTTATATACTACAAGATCGGGGGTACGTTCACCCGAAATAGGTAGCTGTGCCTGAGCCCTACGTCACATTCTTCCTCCATGTTTGGGATTTTATATTTTCGTTTTTCGACACTTTCTACTAATAGATTGATTTCAACCAGGATCCCCTGGGTTCCCCTGCCGTTCTGCGTAATCGAATCTCTACTATACCTCATCATTATCATCCTGACTATCCTCCGCGCTCGGCTGCCCCTGAAATGATACATTCCAGGACCAACTGTGCCAAAGTACCTGCGGTACATCTCTTACAACGTACCACAACACTGTTTCTGAGCAGTGTGCAAAAGATCCTCAGCCTTGGGACGGTATACCGGCCGTTTGGGCGGGAGATATTCTCTGGGCCACCTACAACCGCACTTGTCTCAAGGACCCCAAGACGGGAGTCTATTGCACGAGTGAGACAACTACCCCAGAGATAGTGAACGAGGCTGAAATGCTAATACTCTATAGATGAGATTGGAAACATCCAAACAATGCTCGGAGAGACGGACACGTCCCTGACAACTCTCTCCAGAGACCAGCTGTGCTCCCCTTGGGTGCTGGATCTCAGCCAGCAGTTGCAGGCCACGGCCTACTCCAACTACAACGAGAACCACGTGGCCGACTGGGCTGCGATCCAGCACACATGTCAGACCGGGGCGTTGCCGACTCAGGTTCAAACCCCCGCCACCAACATCACGGCGGTTCCGGGCGTGGACTACTCAGATCCGTCGAATACCACATGTCTTTCCAACAATTTCTATACTACCGTGGCTGGTGATAATATCCAAGCCATCGCGGAGGCGCAAGGAGTCCCCACAGGACCTCTCAAGACGCTGAACGGGATCTTCCCAGATGGATCCAATCTCCTAGCTGGACAGGTCTTGTAAGCTATCCAACTTGTAATCGATAAAAAATGTACAACAACTTGCTCATAAGCACAGGTGTCTGCCTAGCCCGATCTATAAAGTACAAGCCAACGACACCTGCGCATCGATTGCTTCTGCCTATAGCATCTCCGTCGTCGACATCTTCATGTACAACCCCACCATCAACAGGGCCTGCTCCAACCTCATCGCCGACACAAACATCTGCGTTGGGCCCTCGGGAGCACAGTATACCCCCACCACCATCGCCGGAGCCACCGGCACCAAGACTAACCAGTATGCCACCTCAACGGTGACCCCAGACGGTCCTACTGCCAGCGGCACCACAACGGAATGCGGCAAGTACCACAAGGTGGTGGCAGGCGATACCTGCCAGCAGATCTCCCTGCAGTACTCCATAACCACAGAGCTTTTTATGGCGATAAATCCCTCCATCGACCAGGATTGCTCGTCTCTTCCTCCAGGCGTTTACTACTGTGTTTTTCCTATGCAGGACTGGAACTCCACCGCACCAAATACAACCACCACCACTACTTCTACCTACCTGACAGCTCCCACCGCCACGCCGACAGGAACCACACAGTACTGTTACTTATGGTAAGCCCACCACCCAAAGAAAATAAATAAAAATGAAAAAAAGGAGTAAAAACATACAACTGCAAAAGTATGACAGTGGTCGCCAGGCTGTATTCACTATGTTCTAGGCGTGTGGCTGCCATATTCAGTTTAAGACCCAGTCTATGTTTAGGGTTCTATTAGCAAAATGCTTGGAGGAGGTAAGTAGAGGACTAGTAGAGGACTAGTCGAGGACTAGTCGAGGACTAGTAGAGGTTTGTGTGGGAGCTGCGCCGTTTGATTGGGAGATACACTAATTAGTTAGGGAGTACCCCTGTCATATCATTCAACATAGTACGTAGTGGTATGGAGATTGGAGCATGGTCTGTAGTCTATCTAGAAACGGACCCAATATCAGACGAAATAGGTAGTGGACGTTGGACATTGCGGACTGTTGGGGCTTGGGGCTAACTGCTTCCCTCCGGTTTCCCAGAAGTTTATTCCTATAGGTATGATGTAAAGCGCGAAGTCTTGGAACTCATTGTTTTCCTTCTATCAATGCCCAGCCTCATCCAACAACCACGACTCTGAAAACGTGGCAACGCAAAATATGACGCAATATAGAAGCAAAAGACGCACTGAGGATGGGCTTGGGCGTAACCAGAACAGCCCGAGTCGCCCGACAGGCGATGCGGACAATCAGGTTGCAGTGCCGCCAATTGGAACCTCTGGCGATCTTGAAAAGTCTTCACGACAAGAGCCACCGAACGATGCGACTCCGCCTGCTCCAGTCATGTCGCCAATGTTTGAAGTACCGGATGGTGGACTTGTGGCCTGGCTTCAAGTCGCTGGTGGATTCTCCCTGTTCTTTAACACATGGTATTTTGCATTCAGCACTTGGCAGAACCAAGCTAATCGTGATCCGTAGGGGCAATTTGAATACTTTTGGGAGTAAGTAAATTCACTTTCTTCCAGCTCCGACTTTACGCCCTTGCGGCCACCAAAGTGCATTCGCTGACTACATCCAACAGTTTTCCAGACATACTACGAAGAGGGTCAATTGTTCACGCAGTCTTCCTCAAACATTGCATGGATTGGATCCATTCAAGCTTTCCTACTCCTTTTCGTCGGAGCCATCTCAGGTCCGACATTTGACCGAGGATATCTCCGAACACTGCTCGCTGTCGGCTCTTTCCTCATCATCTTTGGCTATATGATGCTCAGTATATGCAAAACCTATTGGCAAGTTGTGTTGGCCCAGGGATTTTGCGTCGGAATCGGCGGTGGACTACTCTTTAACCCGGCAATAGCCCTCCTCCCAACCTATTTCCGTAGGAGACTCGGTCTGGCCGTGGGTTTGGCTGCTGCGGGCAGTTCGATGGGTGGTATCATCTATCCGATCGTCTTTTACCGACTTATTGACCGGATTGGCTTTGGCTGGTCTACTCGAGTCATTGGGTTTATCACTCTAGCCACCTTACTCGTCCCCAACCTGGTGATGAGGCAGCGCATCAGGCCTCCCAAAGCCCGGGCCTTGATTGACACCACCGCCTTCAGTGATCGGCCTTATCTCCTGTTCGTCTTCGGTGCGATCACGGGCTTTATCGGCCTGTATGTCATGTTGTTCTATATCTCGTTTTATGGTGAAGTCCACGGCTATACCAACCGGAGTTTATCATTCTACCTCATCCCCATTCTGAATGCGGCCTCGGTCTTCGGTCGAACAGCCCCCAATGCGATATCCGACAAGACTGGTCCTTTTAACCTGATCGGTCCAGGAGCCCTGGTCTGCGGCATCTTGATCTTCTGTATGCTGGCAGTAAAAAGTGCCGCCGGTGTAGTCGTCGTCGCCGCGGTTTTCGGTTTCTTCTCGGGTGTCTTTATCGCCTTACCGCCCGTCTGTCTTGCTGCGTTAACAACGGACAAGTCGAAAATCGGGACGAGAATTGGTATGGCCTTTGGCATCATCTCATGCAGTACGCTCGTTGGTGGACCTGGGTCGGGTGCGGTTCTGGGAGCAGATTCTACTCGTTTGCGTTGGACGAGAACTTGGGTATTTGGTGGGGTCTTCACCATCTTTTCCGGCTGTCTCTTTATCCTAGTTAGAGGGTGGACCTCTGGATGGACGCTCATGGTCAAGGCTTGAATCTCCTCTCAGTCTTCCATGTATACCGCCATAGGTACTTTGGAAAGAGCATCTGTCGGCGGACGCCACTGTACATTAAAGCCTGCTTCAAGCAGTTTACTGCTCCTATATGGCTCCTTTGTTTATCGGCACGCAGCTTAGAGTTAATATAGTATAGTTAACATGGTATTTTAGGATGAAGGGAAAAGCGGCTCCTAAAGCAGCACCCAACTCCATATTCAGCGGCCCATTCCCCCACCCGCCAGTTTCTTTTCCCCGGAACGTGCCCTACCTCAGGACCCAGAGCATCATGCACTGCGGGAGAGGTTCCGCACAGAGGGTCTTCAGATTATTGTGCAGGTGACTAGTATTAGCCATATCCCACGAGGTATACATAGTACCCCCTTACAAGATTAGACTAGTCGAATGCCATCTTTTCCAATAGAAAGGGGAGGAACGCACGGACAATCGAGACAGCAGCCGCATAATTGACATACATTTCCTGGTGAAATCCTGTGAGGTCTACAGACATTGGAGATGTGAAATCAGTTGCCCGTTGAACACTGGCATTGATGAAGACGCTAGAACAGGGCGAGGATATTAAGTTCTAAGACATTCCTATAGTGAAACTCTAATTCATTCTGTAAGAGCAGGGAGCTAGAAGATTTGTGAGAAGCTTCTTCAGTATAAGTAGATGTTATTGCATGAGGTGATGATGGTTATTCAATATATTGGGCACGGGGGAGACTATAAACTGAGATTGTGAGTTGCTGTTGAAATACGGTTCAGAACAAGCCCTAACCCAGACTCAGACTGAATCATGTAAAGTGTATGAGATTAAGCTGGAAGAGACCATTCTTTGGATTTCTTTCATTACCCATTACCTCATCGTCGTTAATCTTTTATGTGACTCAGAAAGACTACTACAGTGGCTCGTCTAGCTAGCGATGACCCTCAAAAATCCCACTGGTTTAGCCAGTTGGACATTTGAGCGAGCGAGACCGGCCCGAGCGATGCCATGGCTCTGCTGGCTTCCTTGGAATTCTCCACGCTGATCTCAGCATTTCGCACACCCGCACTGCGAGCTAATGCCTGATAGAAAGATAGAAGCTTCAGAGCCGGTTTCTCGGCAAGGTCCTGGGTAGAAGGATTCCGGATGTGTTCCAGCTCATCGACCCATTCCGCGAGGGGCACCAGGCTCACATGATATCTTTCCTGGATTGCAGGTATCAGGGGCGCCCAGGGAATCCGTGATGGGTTTGTCAAATGGAAAACGGCATGAGGTTGTGTGGATAGTGATGACCGGCGGCTCCATAGGATTTCGATTGTGATCTTGGCGAGAGTGTCCTATTCTTGTTAAGCCTGGCGATCATTTCCGACAAGGTAGACTCACCACGGCAATCCAGTCCACGAGAAAACTACCCAGCCCGTCCGGTACTTTTCCCATACTCTTAGACGTCTTGACCAGGGAGGGCAGCCACTCGTGGGGATTCCACAGCCCCAACCGACTATCCGGCCCAGCGATCTGTCCCACACGTAGGATGCTCGTCGGCACCCCTGATCTCCGTGACGCCTCCAAACAGATCCTCTCCCCTACATGCTTTGATTCGCCGTATCCTTGCTTCAGCACGGAGTCCACAGTGTCCATTGGCGCTTCAGGGACAGCGGACTCATCTGAAGAGGGCGTCCATGCTGCGATTGTGCTCACTGACGAGACAAAGGCAAGGTGGGCATTGTAGCGGCTCTCGAGGCTGAAATCGACGAATTCGCGCACCCCTTTGATATGAGGTCCTTCGAACGACGAGACAGGGTGATTGAAGTTGACTTTCCACGCATTGTGGATGATCAGGTCAACTGTATCCAGCAGTTTGCTGTACATGGAATCACCAAGGCCAAAGCGTTTGTCTCCGAAGGACACGTGTAGGAATTCAACCTTGCAAGGGTCTTCCAAGAACGAGGTGTCCAGTCCCTTTTCGGCAAACCCTTGATGCTGGCGAGTGGCTGCATCAGCAGCCCGATTGAAACAGTATACCTTTGCGACTTTAGGGTCGTTCAATAGGCTGGAAAGAATGTAACTGCCCAAGGATCCGGTCGATCCGGTGAGTATAACAGTCGAAAGCTGAGGCAGTGGAGCGGAGGAGTTAACGGATCGAATTGGGAGATCACCTGTGTACTTGGACACCAGGCCGGCGATTCTTTCAGAGCGAGATTCCATCAGGACTGTCGCTGCTTGCTCCTGAAGGACGTCCAAAAGCAGACCAGCGAGCTTATCCGTGGTGGGTCGAGCGTAAACGTTCTGTACAGTAATGCTTTCCGTACTCAGCCCCGAGTTGTAAGACGAGACTGCACTTCGGAAGAGGTTGCTAAGCTGAATCGCCTGTAGTGAGTCGAGCCCCAAGCCGAAAAGATCATCGCTAGGCTTTATATCAGATCGCCCAGTGAGGGAGGTAATGACTTCATGCACATAGCGATGCACACTCTCAAAGTCGATCGTCGATGGCAGCTCAGCCCCAAGCTGATTGTCTTGCGCGGCATACGTTGCGTCAATCTCCTCTGCGTAGTCCTCATTGACGGCATGTCGCTGGGTAGTGCCCTTCGGCGTCAATTTGAATGGCTTTCCGGGGGACGCAAGTCGAATCATGTTTTTCAAGACCTGCCCGTATCGAGGAACGGTCTTGTTGGCAATCTGCACCAAAGGCCAGACCATATCCACGAAATCCCGTTCATCAATATTCTCAGCATGATCATCGATCGCGGGTTCAATCAGCAGGCATGTCTGGAATCGGCACTGTCCAACGACCAGAGCGCGACGAACAGAGGGATGCCCTTCGACAACCTTCTCCAATGACACAGGATTCAGCTTCTCTCCGTTACTGAGCACGATAACATCGTCCAAGCGGCCACGGTATTGCCACAGCTTCGGGATTTCCGGATGCTGCACATAGATATCCTTGGATCTGTACTCTTTCAGAGTCGGAAATGTATGGAAAATCCCATGCATCAGACGAGAACCTTCCACACGAGGGATCACTAGCTCGTATAAGCCATCCGCGACGGGCTGCATATCGATCCCATATGTCGGATTCCATTCGAAGAATCCCCAGTTTTCCTTTCCCTCTGGGACAAGGGAGCTGATAATGCCCATCTCGGTGGATCCGATTGGGTTCCTTACCTGGGTGTACTGGCTTAGCTTGTCCCCCACCTCCTTCGCCAGCGGAGCGCCTCCATAGCAAACGAACTTCAAGGTGCCGAGGCATTCCAGGGCCTCCTGGGACCGGCTCATGTCTTCGAGGATCGATGGCGGTAGGATGGTAGCAGTAGGATGTGTTGCACGGATGACATCTATCAGCAGGTTGACAGACAATGGCTGGTCCGGGGTTGCCACGAAGGGGATGTTGTGAAATATCGATTCAAAAAACGACGCAAGACCCATGAGATGGAAGTATGGTGTAATCGACAGGACAAGATCGCTTGGATGGGGATCGGCCGAGAGCAGGTCTTGAAAAAAGGCCGGTGAGCGGCCAGAGGGTCGAGGCATGAACGCGCCGTAGTCGATAGTGCCGAGGAAGCCATGGGTAAGAGACACAGGTTTGGGCATACCTATAGAGAGATAATAGGATCATAAGCCAACCGGGCAAGCGAATGAGTAGTTCTCCACCTCACCTGTTGTTCCGGAGCTGTGGATTATGAATGCGGGTTTGTCTTCCATCTCCTCATACGTCGACGTGAAATCATAATTCTTCACATTCGAATTGTCATTCAGCATTTCAGCAACACTTGGTACTTCCAGGGAACTGATCGATTTGCTTGGCCCGGTTAAACCTGAGACGAGGTGATGCTTCTCCGGGCTGAATAACAGCATTTTGGATCTTGTCGCTCCGAACACAGAATCGTATGCTTCATTTGATAGCCGAGTTGAAGGAAAGAAGATCTACGCAGCATTCGAATCGTCAATCATTCCATCTCCAATGTCCAAAGACTGACCGTACAGCCTGTTTTGTGTGAAGCAAGCATCAGGATAATGTAGCGGATATCGTTGCTCCCCAGATAGGCAATTGTTTCTCCCTTGATTGAGCTACCAAGATGCTTCTCCATCCACCAAGACACCGTATTCACGGCGCGACATAGGTCCTTGAAAGTCACTTCGCGGAAGCCTTGGTGGACTTCTGTACCATTGGGGATCAGGCAAAATCGCCGCATAGGACATTCAATCGCAAGAGAATCGACGACAGTTGCGAGAAGTCTTTGCGGCGCGTTGACCGTCTCGGATTCGGTGTCAATAACACCCACCATGGTTAAGCGTTTCTACTGTCAGATTAAGAAAAAGAAAAGTAGACTGAATGAAAAGTCGATTCGTGTTGGATGGTTAGAATCATGGAAGTGACTCTTTATAGCTGATCGGCCACTTAAATAGCATGCATGGCATTCTTGCGCTTTTCGGGCCTATTACTATGTCCTTGACTGTATTAGCCCAGTCTTATCCTCGAAATTGGGTGCATAAGCCAAAAATATGGTTAGCAATGTGAACCCCATGTCGATCACTGGGGTAGGGTTGCGCAATTCATGCTTTGTGGATGTTGAACAAGACATATGCCAGGAAACCTGTGCATAATTTAGCCGGTAGTAGTACTAGTCAGAACTACTAGTTATGAGCTTGTTTTGAAGATGCAACCCAAACTCGGCATTCGGCACTGCTTCTTATGCCGTAGCCGATCAATATCGGACATGGCTGGCTGTAACACTCTATTTCACCGCATGTTTGGCATCACAAATCCCGACACGACCCTAAAGCACTTGGTTTACTCCTCTGTACTGCATCTGCAAATCCACAAGTTGATGAATCATGATTGCAAGTGTTATATGGAGGAATACATTGCGATGCTGAGTGAGGACATTGCTATGGTGGTCCGCAGATCTTCCCCCTTGGCGTATTTAGCGCTCAGAAATTAGGGTAATTAGCTAAGCTTTATGCCGTCGCTAGTTCAATTTAAGTGACATCCCACGAATTCCCAAATCAGGTTAGCTTGACTGCTTCAGGCACATAAATAATGCATCTCACTGTTCTAGCATGCGAGGTTTCATCCCTCCATATTCCACCCCACTTTCATCTCCCGTATGCATTCCTTTACGTTGATTCCCTTAACTTGTGGCTTACCACTCAATTCGTGGACTGTGGACCATAATTAAATATTCTTTGCTTGGCACCGGTTTGAGGTGCCTGATCCAGATAACTTCAATAAAAAGATAACTCTAGCAAATCTATCTCTAATTGGACAGTCTGAAGATATCTCCTGAGTTATTGAAGTTTAGAGCCTATGTCGCACTCAGTGAACATGGTATTTATTAAATAAACACAGAAACTGCCCAGTACAAGAAGACTTTCCTTGCTACTCCCATGGTCCTATACATTGAGACGATGAAGAACAAAATCAGAGTATAATAAGCAACCTAGGTTCCCCTCTTCCATTGCATGTGAGGGTTCCAACAGTCAAAAGTCAGGACTTATTAGTCACTGTACCTCCTGGCTATTCCTGTTGGGTGGTTGTGAAAGATCAATAGTAGTCATCATCGTCACTTGCATAATCTTTATGCCCGGTACGGCCTGGTTGTGGGCGACGGTGTGGCCTAGAATGGTCCTCCGGATGAGCGCGCTCATCTGGGGTATGATCATCAGGCTTCTTGTCTGGGGTTTTATGATCGTCCGGCTCATCATTGTCAGAATGGAAAGGAGAATCGCCTGGTTCAGGCCAAGTGCGTTCAGTATGCTTGAACGGATCAGGTCGATGATCTTCATGTTCATTGTCATGCTCGCCTGGATGGTAGTGGTGATCCCCGTGCAACTCATCTTCGTCAACATGATACTCGTGGTATACATCGTCTTGAAAATGGTCTCTGGTCAGACAGAGATCGTGATGGTCAACTGGCTGGCGTGAAGGATAATCCGGTGAGATGGACGGAATCTTGTCGAAAGGAAAGTGGTCGGATTCCGCTGTATTATCCACAACATGTTCCGTGGGGACGACAGCCCTCGAGTTAGGAGCACTGAAGCTGCAACGAACTTAGCCTTGATTATGGTCACAGGAAGTAGCATCTTCCCAAAGAGCATCACGGTGCAATTGATGGCAGACTTACTTGAGATATTCGAGTTCAACCAGAAGATCTCCGCGGTCGTTGAACTTAGGGTGCCTCATTGCGAACACTCCTGATCCTGGCATGATAAACTTGTGTTGCACCTGGAAAGCCTGGTTGAGCTTCCTAGAAATCCCGGAGACTGCGTTTTCCAGACGCTTGCGCAACTCGTTCTCCATTGTCCTGGCCTTGTTCTTGAGGTAGCCTTCATTGGTACGGATGAAGGTGCCTTTCTTGGTTTGTATCTTGAGCCAGGATCTGTCTCTCAACTGGGGGGCGATTTCTAGCCCTCCGTCGTTGATGGCCTGGAGTTTGAAATTGATATGCCAGTCTGCAATGAGCTTAACCCATTGCCTGTAAATTCCGCCAGTCAGTAGAATCCGCGGGAAATACTCTTCCTTGCATCCTGCACTTACGAATATTTCTTGTCCTTGTTCCAGAGCAATGCATGGTAGAAGACGTGCCGTCCCTTGATTGAAAACATGCGCCCATCGCCGCTGTCAGGCTCAATGGTAATCCACGATTGTGCTTTGATAATTCAACTGTCAGCATGCATGTTAAATTCCCAGAAGAAGGCTTAGGGCACGGAACACACAAGTTTCGTCAATAACCATAGGAAAGGGCTTCCCGCCCTCAATATTAACGTTCGAAGTGTTGCTCCGGGTTTTATGCAATTTCCCTGCCCATGCCCAGCTGGTCCTTCCGTTTTTAACCTGGCGTTGAAAGCTTGGAGTCTCTTTGGATCCAAAATGATATTTGACACCAATGACCCATTTACGGGGTCCTCCCATGGACAGTGGTGGCTTATCGACAATAATCTCGGTGTCTCTGGCAACCGCTTGGATGTCCCGAAGGATCCAGTCTTCCCAGAAGCAGTTCACATTGATACAGAGAGTTGCTCCTCTTTCAACAAATGGACCGGAGTAGTTGATTCCAGGAGGATAGGGTGCCTGGTGGGATCCTGTTGTGACTAGTATGCACAGAGCATTCTCGTCAATCCCATCCTTGTCCCCATCAGAGCCGTCAGGTCCTCTCCAGGGATAGACATTGTAGTCTATTATTTTTGGAACAAGCGAGCTTTGCGCCCCACCCACTATCAAAAGAACGGTCAACAAGTGGAGTCCACTATAGGGATCGTTTGGAACGCAACTCACAAGTCTGGGGTTGTTGGCTTGTAAAGACGTATCCGAGAAGATTACACCTGGGTTTCTCAAGCCGAGCACTCCTCACCCAGTCCGCCATGACCGTTCTAAGATTCTTTTTGGCATCTGGAGTAAGGCTCGTAGCGGCATACGTGCTCTTCCTGTCGTCAAACGCCTCGTCCGGATTTGAGGGATCTGTTCACGGGCCTCCAATCAACTTAGTTCAGTGTAGGCGGTCCAGGTTAGATCGGCCAGTAATGTTGGAAAATATATCAAAAAATGGCGTGCCACTTACCAGACAAACCCATATAGAGCTGAGTCAGTTCGAAGATAGCACCCGTAAACCCTGATTGATTCTGGTAGGCTGTATATTTGGGGTCGTTACGATCGCTATCCTTGTGCCCTGGCTGGCTCATCAGTGATCATAAACCAGAAATAATATACAGAAAAGGGCCTCAATAGGAAAGCGCTGATAGCGTAATTAGTGAAGATAGGGATGCTTACTGATTCTCATTTTGAAATACAGGTCCCATCCATCCATGTCGTAAGGATCAGGGAATGCGTTTGTCGAATTTGAGTAGAGATAGATCCTGCCACGCAAAACTTTCATCCGGAGATATACCTGACCAGGATAATCCCGGTCAGGGGCAGGAATGAAGATCTGAGGGGGCTCAAAGGTAACTTTGACCATGTCTTGTGTGCGAGGACCGTTACGTTCGAACAGCTTGAGGGGATCATTGTACGGCGCCACTTGCCACATTCTTGCAAGCGAGGCATTGATAAAGCTCTGGCTCATAACAATGACTTGGTCATAAGGACTAGGATTAGTCTTCTTCTGGCCTTGCTCAATTGCCATTGTGTCGGATTGTCGAAGATCAAGTGAGAATAATCAGAGCAGCAAGCTAGCAAGTGAGAACTGTGTGAGGATTGAAAGTGGGTGGAAAATGCAGCGCAGAATGAGGAAGGGAGTCTGGATATTAGATTCTCTTAAATAAACCGAACCCTCATCTCTCCATAGCATACGTAGTAATGAACCCGCATACTTCGATTGGCGTTAATACAAGGATGTCAACAACAGAGTGGCTGGCTGAATAGATTAGACAGCCTTTCGATTGGTATGGTTCAGCTTCTTCCGTTTTGGCGTATGTCTTGTAGCATCAGCTGAGACATATTCTCTTGTCTGCATCTACTCGACACAAGCCTTCCATCATACAGAACATATCACTTCACCTAAGATGAACAGTTTGCGGGGTATACTCTTGCCCATCAAAGGATCTGATTCCCTGTCTTTAGGATTCGTGAGGTCGTGAAGACGGCAAGGCCGAAGCAATGCAAGCTCAATAAAACCACTTATTGTTCCACTCTGTGATTCTATACCTACTTTATTGATGAGCGAGACGCTCTGGTACTGGGAATCCTCGGCCACTCCGGAAATGGTGCAGAGAGCATCGATTGAACCCTTGTTTGATAGATTAAAACAGGCTTAGATCAACAGCCACCGGTTCGACAGAATGGCACTAATGTTGAGTAAATAAGTACCCCTCACCACCAGTGGCTGGTGGCTGGCTGAATATACGCACGTTCTGCTGAACAGGGCAAAAGCATGCAGTTTGACAGACCTACAGCAGTGGTCTAGAGCGTTAGCTATGCTCGTATTCATGCAGTCCAAGCTTGTCCTATGTATTGATATTGCCGGTGTTCATTCATCCCGAGCCTTTTTCAAGCCGACAGCTGGGCGAAGGGCCAGCTGATCCACGAGGGACGTTTTCGTGTTCAACACATTTCAAACGCAACTGGAGTCGTACCCTGGTAGTTCCTGACCAGTCAGGAAAGCTCATATTCAACGCTATCCCATGACTGCCTGCCAATATGAGGAGTTGAGGACTTCGCAGTCAACAGGTGAGGTCCACCATGGCGGGGAAAATCACAGTCCTCGTACACTTGCGAAGGAATAGAAGGATAGTTCATATTGTAAGATAGCATTTTACTAGACAATCAAGGCAGGGGCCCCTTTGTCCAAACATCTGCAAGTATCGGGTATACAAAGGGTGGCTCAACGTTTACTCAGTTAATGAAAGTCAAAGACTTTGTGCTCGTGCATTAAGTGGATAGACTTGATAAGAATAGAACAATTATACTGAAGGGTTCAGCAGAAGAAACCCAATCCTCAGCGCCCCGTGCCATCACTCTTGCAGAGTACCCCGCTTTACGGCTGTCATGCATGTTGTGGAAGGCCCAATCCTATTCCTAGCGCTATTTGTAGGTAGATAATACCATAGTGGCTGAGCTGGTGCACCGTCTGGTTCCAAGCCTACCTTACATATTCAACAACTGGTTGGGAAGTCATGCATAGCAGGCTAGCAGCCTGAAGCCTGGTGAGCCAGTAGTGTAGAGCCGGTCTTGTCGGCCCTATCTTAGCTATGATCCCGTATCCCGTCTGCAGGTAAGCATGTTACTGCATGTACTAAGCCAAGGGTCGGAGCAGGGGGCGCTACGATTCCCTCTCTTACGGAGCTGAACCAGGAGACTGATGAAAATCGGACTGGACTAAGATGGGTTATTCTCAGTCCCCACGAGTGACTATATGTTTGCCTTGCGTGTACTTATAAGGCCTGATCACCGCGGGGTCGTTGCCACCAGATCATTATTCATTCTATCCTTTTCAACGCCGATTGCTTGCTTAACGGAAATCTTAGCTACAGAAGCAGTTGGCCCACTATGGAAACGAACCCACCCAGTAACAATGCGAACGAACCGGACACAAGAGCATCACTTGTGGAGACACTCGGGGCCTTGGAGAAGATTCTTCGGTTAGTGGAGAAACACAAGGGTAAATATTCCCAGTGTGCAGTCAAGTCGTTCTACTGATTGAAGTGATACGCTTCCAGTCGCCGCTTTGGTTATCCTGGCTCTGGCATACCCGAAACTCGCCGTCAGCTGGGGCTGGAAAGGGTCAGATACTACTTCGACTGAGTCTCTGGTCTCTGTGCCGTTGTTCGTGGCAATGGCTTTGCTCGTTGCAGCCAGTCAATCTACAAACGTCTCCTGGCAGCTACGATTTGCATACCTGGAATGGCAGTCTCTCACCACTTGGCTCGACGGCGTCACCGGCGGGCACACCATCACTCTTGTCCTAATCATCCTTTTCTTCTTCCCAGTCCTCTGGCTCGCCATTCTCGGCTTGATATCGTGGCAGCTTATCCTGTTGAAGTACCGCCAATACGTCCGGAGAGTCACTGCAGATATGAGCGAGTTCAAGGGCCAGGCTAAAATAGCTCTGAATCGCAGTCAGGAATATGCCACTGCAGCATCTGAGTACGAGTGGCGAGTGTTGAAGGTGGTAAAGGAAATCTACCTGGTCCAGACCCAAATTACTGAGGTCTTTGGCCGGGATCCCGGTGTGTTCAACGTGTTAGCCCAGAATGTAGAGAGTGCTGTCCAAGCTGGGAAGGATCTCACGGACCTCACCAAGGACATATTGGTGGGCCGGTTGAAGGCAGAAGATGAATTCGGAAAGATTCAGCAACTCGCCGACAAGGTGACCACGCTTGCCGAACAAGGTGAAATCGTCGACCCTGCTTCTTCTGCGGCGGCCATCCACGAGGGATTGACTGCTATTCATGGGGCTGAGAATTCCCTTCTCCAAATTAAAGAAGGGGCCCACAGCATCATGGTGAAAGTTTATCTCGATGATATGTTGGCGGCGCAGAAGAAGCTTCTTGAAGAACTTCAGGCGAGACCCAGGGAAAGGGAAGAACAAGCTGAAGAACAAGCTGAAGAAGAAGCACAACCGGTTCTCGATAATAAAGTGGTATGGCCAGTTCATTCCAGCTTGTTGATGTCTTTCCACCTTCCTTTTTACTAATACAGTCTCTATAGACTCTAAGGAACCCAATCGCGATTGTGGGCAGTTTAAGGGGCGCAACTGAGAGCATTGATGACAAGTGGTTCCCACTTGAGCTGCCATTTGCTGTCAGCCTCTTCAATCAATGCACCAACAAGGTCTTCGTGACGGACAATGGCATCCTCAGTTTGGATTCGGCCGGCGGAACAGGCGAGCAACAGCGAACAGGACAGGTTCTTCCCTTCTACGATCAGATTGCCCCATACTCAATGTTTCCCTTCTGGACTGATTTGAAGATCTGTGAGGGAAAACCACACGGGATCTACTATGAGATTGTCGGACAGCCAGGGTCGAGATCTCTCACGGTGGAATGGTATGTGACACGGTACTCAAAGGAAGATCAATACTTCCACTTTAACATGCGTATTGACGAAGCGCACCCGAATATTGTCACTTATCAGTACTATGATGCCGTGGACAAGGGTGCTCAGTGTACCATCGGAGTTCAAGGGGCCAATGGCGGTGTGTTTTCCTTTTCCATTTCCCTTTTCCTGGTGTCTCGTGATGGCCCTGCTGACGTACTCTTTGCTAGTGTTTAAAATGTTCTCTCACAACGAGGCCAAGGTAGATCCAGGACTCCGGCTAGTCTTCAACACAGCGGAGAACACGATGGATGTCTCCACGTTCTCAATATAAGCATACTCCGTTGCCGAGAAAGCCGTATTGGTGGGCCAAACCCTACGAGGCTCTCATGACGACGACCCCGAAAATTATGAGACTGGCCCAGAACTGGTGCCTGGAGAACTCACTGACGGTGCCTGTCAGGGTCAGCAGGAGCTCTTTTGAATTGAATATATAATTAAGATCTTCTCGCTTGTTCGGATGACTTCATTCGCTGCATTTTGAAGTGAAGAGTGAACAGTGACTTACCCACGGGGAACAAATCCGAGAGATTCTGACATTCTGTCAGATCATCCCTATGTGATAGATAGAATGATGGTGTTTTGGGGGAAAGAGTTGGTTTGTTGAGGGGGGTTAAGGTTAAATACTAGTTGTCTTGCCAGTCAACATATATCCTTAAATCAACTAGTATGTTTAATTAGATGCATGTTGAATAAAGCTATCATGAAATAAAGTAAGCTTAACTTTGTGCCCAGCGACCAGTGGATCAATAAATACAGAAGCGGTGATATAAAATAGCAAATCACAGTTTGCAAATTCAGAAAACAGGGATTTATGGTATGTGTAAAGTGTTGCTAATGTCACCTATGGCTAAGCTGTGAACTTGTGAATATAGCCCTACGCCTTATTTGGCAAGGTCATTGTGGTTTCCCCGCATAAGAAACGCGGGCGCCCCGCATGGATTCCGCCCTGGGGTCTCCCTCTTTCTGCCTTTCCCCCGGCAATTCTCCATCCCCTGGTCATTCTGCTAACTGACCCCACAACTTGCCATTGCCATTGCCATTGTCCATTGTCCATCAGCGAGTTATCCAGTCATCTTGTTACCTGTCTATCTTCGGACTTGAAATGAATCCTCTGATGGACTCCCTGCAAAAGGGTAATCTCAAACGAATTCGACAAGCTTGCGCCAACTGCCGGTACGTGAACCAATTCAGTGGCTTGAATAAAGCTAAGCGGCTGAGCGATGGTGTAGGCGAAGGAAAACAAAATGCTCCGGGGAGCGTCCAATCTGTTTTCACTGTCGCCGTAATAAGCACACCTGTGTCTACGAGCCTTACTCCGTCACCGTCGGCGACAACCCTCCGAATGCTCCCGTGACATCGAACGCTGAGAATGTACGATTGTAAGCTTGGTTCCATTTGTTGCTTTGTGCCTAACCATCTCCCAGACCCAACAGACCCAACTATTGCAACGCATCTCGTTGATCGAGTCGCGCTTGGCAGAGCTGAGTGGGCAGACTGCACAACAACCCAGGTAGGGCCCAACCAGAAGATTGGTCGACTCCATGTCTATGTATGCTAATAGTATATCCGAGACCCTTAATGGACCTTGGACCTCCCGGGCAGCAAATTTCTCTATCGCAGCCTGCTATCTCTGGAAATCATTCCTTCCTAGCCCCTTCCCAATCCGTCCTAAGCTCCGTCATAGACACATATTTTACTCACGTTCACAACCAGCCGTATAGCAACTTCCAGGAGACGTCTTTTCGACAAGGGCTACAGAATGGCACCTTGCCCCGATGCCTGATCCTAGCCGTACTGGCATCCGCCGTCCGCTTCTCCACACATGAATTTTATGCTGGAAGAATGCTCGAGGCATCAGATGTCTATGCCCGGGAAGCATGGCTATCTGTACTTACCGATCACCTGACCGTGGAGGATAATATGGGTGTCCATGTGGTGCAAACTGTGAATATGCTAGCAGTGATCGACTATACCGGTAGGGTGTCATTGTCAAACTAGGCTTCACGCCGAACGAGCTGCTAACCTCTTCCTTGTATTCCTAGCTGGACGGGTCAATTCAGGCTGGCTCAAAATTGGCCTGGCAGCCCGCATCTCCCAAGGAATCGGCCTGATGGGAGAGCCCGAGGGCTGGTTACCTGTCGCGGAACAGGAGGAACGTCGACGAGCGTTCTGGTCAGTATACCTGATCGACAAACTCATTTCATGTGGACGATGCCGCCCGCTCGTCATTCTGGACCAAGATTGTCACATACAGCTTCCATGTGATGAAAGCACCGTCCGGCAGGGGGAGACAAAGAAGACCTACACCTTGCTTCAGCTTCTCGACTGGAACACCGAAATGGCCGACACCCCTAGTCCGTTTGCTCTGGTAATCCTGCTCGCATCAATCTTCGGGCGCTGCACCAGGTATGTGTATGCAAACCGCCATTCCGACGAGATTCCCCCTTGGGGCACAAAGTCGGAATATTCTGCCATCAATTCATCGTTGCTACTGTTCGAGTCCTACGCAAAGATGGGCAACACGTTAGTGGTCGATATGCTAACAGCCAGTGTTGGGACGGTGGGGATCATTGACCATCAGGAACTTGGTCACCGAGTCTTTGCGCATACGCTCTTCCACCTCTGTCACTGCTTGTTGAATCATCCCTTTGTTCTCAGGCTCTGTCTCAAGCCCTTTGGCTCCAAGGTTCCTCCTAGCTTCGTGACCCGCGCAGTCCAAAACGGGCTCGATCATGCCACACACCTGGTGGATCTTCTCCGGGATGTGTCTGATGCAGGAGGCCTCGTTGAATCCTCTTTCTACGCATATTGTGTTGCTATTGCGGGTGGTATTCTCTCGATCGCGTCGCACGAGGAATCTCAAATCGCCTTGTATCGTCCTTCCGATATGCTGGAGTGCTTTCAACGTGGTATGGATATCCTAGATCGATTAGCCAATTTCTGGACTCATGCAGCCAACATGGTATGTAAACTCTGCCAGCCGGCGGTGCTTTTGATTAACCAATTTTTCTGGAATAGTCGGTGCGACTGCGTGACTTTCACGCACAGCAACATCGCCTAGGCAGCGTTCTCGATCCGACTGGTGTGACGAGGGATCTGGATCCTATGTCTGAGGAGACATTCTGGTCCATGCTCGACTATTCTATCATGGGAAGTAATCCACGCAAGACATCCAATGCATCCGGCTCAGACGTGCCCCGCATGCCCTCGCCGACCTCATGGACTCTAGGGTCGGACTTTCTTGCCGCCGCATCCCCCAGCGTGCACACAAGCCATGAAGATATGTTTCGTGGCCTGTCGCCTGCTTTACGACTTAGCGAAGTAGAATACTTGCTTGGTTGTAGCACGCCGAGGACTGGACACATTTGACACATGTCCAGATGAGTTGTGTCATGGGAGTGTTGCCTGCCTCGATCGGAACGGCCATCCGCCGGACCGTTTCCCTTTCCCGAGCCGCTTCATGTGCCTTCACCCTTCTCTGAGATAAAAGATGATGCCAGCACACCAATCGCGTCCCACACCATCATCCGTTACATTGATTATATCAACATGACGAGCAATAATCAATCCTCGCCGTGGGAGGCGGTTGCCTCTGGGACTACGGCAGCAATTCTAGCAAACATCATTATATACCCTCTTGACACGTAAGCCTCACCTCCCTCTGGCTGAGATCTCCGGTCTTCACCGTTCCAACATCCTCTCTAAACTTAAGACAGTATCAAGACGAGACTCCAGGTGCAAGTCCACAGTCGACCCAAGTGTACCGAAACCAAAGAGGACGAACCACGCAGCCCACAACCTATTCCTACAAGCTATGATAACGTGATTGACGCAGTTTCCCATGTGGTGCAGGAAGAAGGCATCTCGGGACTGTATCGTGGGCTAAGCAGTTCCATTCTCAGCACCGCTTCCATGAACTTCGCCTACTTCTACTGGTCGACCAAAGCACGGACCGTGTGTCAACACTTCCTCAAAAGTTACAATATCCCAGACTCAAACAGTATCGTCAAGGAGCTCTTACTGGGCGCGGTGGGAGGGGCCATGGCCCAGATCTGCACCAACCCCATTGCGGTCATCGTTACCAGGCAGCAGACATGTCGGGGAGCAGATGAAGCAAAGTCCATCTTTGGAGTGCTAACGGATATTGTGCGCAGTGAGGATGGCTGGACGGGACTGTGGCGAGGGTTGAAAGTCAACCTCATCCTCGTGGTCAACCCTATGATCACGTATGGTCTTTACCAGTGGCTGCGAGGAGCCCTGCTCCGCTTCAGGAACCGACTGGGATTTGCGGATGCTTTTCGTGTGTATCCACCGTCTCTGCTGTCTCTTTGATGAAAGGCCGACTAACAAACGGCCAGTACTCGGGGCTCTGTCAAAAGTCGCGGCCACGGTTGTCACTCACCCACTGATCGTGTCCAAGACCATGCTGCAGTCAAAGCCACCTGCTTGCCGAGACGGTCGAGCTTTCCGGGGATTTACGGAAGTCCTTCTCTTCATTATTCAGCATGAGGGTCTACGGAGACTGTACAAAGGCCTAGCACCCCAGATAGTCAAGGGATTTTTGGTACAGGGGTTGATGATGATGCTCAAAGAAAGGTGGGAATCCTTTCCCCTGATGACATTGAATTGATCCTAATTATGAGAGCAGGACGGAGCTTTTTCTCAGGCTTGTGATGTTGTCGTATAGAAAGCGGGTGCCGGTGTCCCGTCGGGGACAAGTCTTGTAATGTTACTAATATAATACAAACTCTCACTATCGATACCAGTCAATGTAACCTCTGTTGCAAGGGATGTGTTCAAGCCCATTGCGGGGTATGCGGGGTCGGACGGAAACCCTAAGCGCATCGGACGGACGAGCGGACCGACTACGAGCCTTGGCATATCGGTCCGAAGTACAGTTGCAGGATACAGACATGGATCTTTATCCACAGCCTACCGGGTTTATTCGACCATCTCCAAGCTACTAGTCCAATGATACACCTTCCTCAGGTTCGCAAGGGCCCTTCCGCGGGCGGCCCGGACCTGCTGTAGCTACATTTGCATATAACTCATAGCCTAGGTAGTATTAGAGCATGTGGCCTCAAGCATCTCGTAAGACTGATCCCAGCTAACAACATGTCCTCCACTGCATCCAATACCCCGTTCGCCGACCCTCTCTGGCTCAACCGGCCCTACAGCCCCTACTACACCGCGTCCCACCGACGCCTACAACGGGAAGTCCGTGAATACGTGGACACCCACATTGCCCCCTTCTGCGAGGAGTGGGAGCAACAAGGCTCGGTGCCTGTCGAGGTGAGTACTCACCGTTACTAAAACTTCTCTGACCAAATAACTGAAACCTGCCATTGTCGCACAAAAAAAGGTCCAAACCCGCCACGCCGAGCTCGGATATACCGCCGTCGCGGCCTTTCCTCTTGCAAAGGACTATCTGCATGGCCAGCGGCTCCCCGGGGATATTGATCCCCGCGAATGGGACGGGTTCCACGATCTGATCGTGATTGACGAGCTAGCGCGGTGTGGATATCTGGGGATTGTGTGGGCGTTGGGCTGTGGGAACTCGATCGGTGGGCCGCCGGTGATTAACTTTGGGGATGAGGAGCAGAAGAGACGCTTCTTGCCTGATATGTTGACCGGGAAGGCGAGGTTTTGTTTGGGGGTGACGGAACCAGATGGTGGGTTTTTTTGTCTGTATAACATATAACCTAGACTGATGGTGTTTTGATTTTGTAGCTGGGTCTGATGTTGCGGGAATTACGACGACGGCTGAGCGGAAAGGAGATGTCTATATCGTGAATGGGGCGAAGAAGTGGATTACCAATGGCATCTTTGCGGATTACTGCACTGCCGCTGTTCGGACAGGACGCGAAGGGATTCGGGGTATTTCAGCCCTGGTTATTCCCATGAAGGCAGCGGGTGTGACTTGTCGCAAGATTAGAAATTCAGGCGTGGAGGCGAGTGGTAAGGAGTACAGTTCCTCTGCCGATTGCGATCTCTATGCTGACTCCTGGCAGGCTCAACGTACATCGAGTTCGACCAGGTCAGGGTCCCGGTGGCCAACTTGTTGGGGCAGGAAAACCACGGCTTTCCCATCATCATGAACAGTATGTCTATGATCTACATCTATGATAGTTTGGGGAGGGGACTAAAGTAATGTAGACTTCAATCACGAACGTCTGTGGCTGGCTTGTACCTCGCTGCGCATGGCTCGCGTCTGTGCCGAAGACGCATACAAACACGCAATCAGCCGCGAGACCTTTGGGAAGAAGCTGATTGCGAATCAGGTCATCCGGTCCAAGTTCAGCGCCATGGGCCGCAGCCTCGACTCGGCGTATGCCTGGATGGAACAGCTGGTTTACATGTCCGAAATGGCGCGAAAGGATGGCAGGGATATCGCGATGGGAGGATTGTTTGCCAACTTGAAGGTGTTGGCTGGCAGGACGCTCGAGATGGTGAATCGTGAGGCTCAGCAGGTTCTGGGAGGGCTGGGATACTCGAAGAACGGCCGCGGAGCGCGTATTGAGCAGATTAGTCGGGATGTCAGAGTCATGGTCGTGGGAGGGGGGAGTGAAGAGATTCTGTCCGACTTGGCGGTTAATCAGGAGATTAAGGCCATGGCCAGGAAGGAGAGTAAGTTGTAATTTAGGCTTTTGCAAGGTATTCTTTTCCATGAGTGAATAGTCATATATACCATTCTCTATCCACTTCACTATAGCAAACATGAAGTGCTTCTTAAAGACATATCCCAGTTTATTAAACCTACAACACATCCTAAGTCAAACCAAGCGAACTAAACCACTGTACAAAGAACCTTGCCCTCCTCCACTGCATCCCCCTTCTTCCATTCTGTCTCAAACCTCCCATCCACGGACACTGAAATACTCACTTCCATCTTCATACTCTCGATGACCATGACCGCCTGCCCAGCCTTGACCAAATCCCCACTCTTCTTCTCAATGGAGAGAATTTTACACGGCATCGGCGCAGTCACCGTGCGTTTCTCCGCCTCTTCCACCGTGGCATCCTTCCGAAGACCCTCTGCAAAGGACAGCAGGCTGTCCCGCTGAAACTCCACGTACGTGCCCAACGAAGGAAAATGGCAGTATATTCGCTGCGAGCGGTCTACCATTCCTGGAGCTGCACCGGCCGAGGGAATGGCAACATGACTGAGGATTCTGCGTCCGTCAACGGATACCTCCATGGTGAATGTATTCGGAGGGATTGTGGAGTCCGCGGTTATGGCTGTCGGTCGACAGGACTCTATCCGCACGCTTGGTGGCGTTAGCCTTTTCGTGGCTCCGCTGCGAAGAAGACTGCTGATGGCGTTGTATCGATATGTGGCGGTACTGGCTTTCTCCTGCGTCGTCTGCGTGTCTGCGGGGATGGGCATGAGGCGCGCGCGTTGCGTGTGTGCCGACTGTCCGGCTGCTGGGGGTTCCCAGATACACATCGTCGATGTCCCAGTTTGTGGACCGGTGATTGTGGTGACCACATCGCAATGAATGTTTACAGGATCGCAGTGCTGATTGCGGAATTGTTGTCGGATTCGCTGAAAGGGCTGTCGGCCGGTGGCTGTGGCTTCGGACAGGTTGCGGATGGCCAAGGCCGGGATGATAGGCAGGCGGTCTTGAAAGGGCGCTTCAGGGAATCGAAGCAACTGCTCAAGATTGGTTGGGATGAACGAGGTGGTGTAGGTTGGCTTGCGGAATTCAGGGTTCAGCAGGCAACGTTGCAGGAAGAGTTGGTTGGTTTTGACGCCGACACAGGCCGTGTGTGCCATGACCTGGCTCATCTTCTCGATTGCCAGTGCTCGAGTGGGAGCCCAGACGACAATCTTGGCAATCATGGAGTCGAAGTAGATCGAGACGTCGGATCCGGTCTGGATGGCTGTCTCATAGCGGACATCCCGACCTGGTCCGAGGACTCCGTCTGCAGGACGCCAGAGATGGATTTTTCCATGCTCGGGGAAGAAGTTGTTGTTTGGATCTTCAGCACAGAGGCGGCACTCGATTGCATGTCCTCGCGGGGTGAACGCCGGTATGCTCTTCAGACTCCCACCAGCCGCCACTAGCAACTGCAGCGAAACCAGGTCGAACCCCGTCAGCTCCTCGGTGATGGGATGCTCGACCTGCAGCCGGGCATTGACCTCCAAGAAATAGAACTTCTGGGTCTGCACGTCCACCACAAACTCTACCGTCCCCGCATTCTCATACCCGATCAGCTTCGCAATCCGCACCGCCGTGGCACTCATATCTCGACGCATCCGCTCGGTGAGAAACGGGCAAGGCGTCTCCTCGATGACCTTCTGATGCCGTCGCTGCACGGAGCAGTCCCGATCTAGGAATGACACCACCTCGCCATGGCTATCCCCAACTATCTGAATCTCGACGTGCTTCGCAGACTCGATGTACTTCTCCAGGATACAGTCACTGGATCCGAACGCACGCTGGGCCTCCGACTGCGCGCGTTCCAGCTCATCCTTCAGCTGCGCTGCCTCCCGCACGATCCGCATTCCTTTCCCGCCTCCACCCGCAGACGCCTTCAAGATTACCGGGAACCCGATCTCGGCGGCCGCAGCAGCCAGCTCATCTGCCACCTGGCTGGACCCCGTGAACCCAGGGATGAGGGGGACATCGGGCGCATGCTTTTGCAGGTATTCCTTGGCAGACCGTTTGTCGCCCAGCGAGGACATGGCACTTGCGCTGGGCCCGATGAAAATCAGACCGGCCTGGCGCACGTGGGTCGCAAATTCGGCGTTCTCGCTCAGATAGCCGTATCCCGGGTGAATGGCCTGTGTCTGCGTCTGGAGGGCGGTTTGGACGAGGAGGTCGATGTCGAGGAACGGATTGCGTGCGCGGCCATCCAACCGGCCCAGACAAATGGCTTCGTCGGCTTCGTGGATGTGGCGCGACGTGGCATCTCTGTTGGGTTTGGTCAGTTTGGTATACACGCCGCGCGTTATAAAGGGGAGGGCTCACTCGGTCACATAGACTGAAACAGTCGCAATGTTCAACTTGCGACAGGTTTGGATAATGCGGACTGCGATCTCGCCCCGATTGGCAATCAGGACTCGTTGGATAACCGGACGTCCATCGGGCCCGAGGGGAGGCACAGCTACATACGGAGGGCGTCGCGCGGGGGAAGCATGATGCTCGAGCGCTTCGGTAGACACAGTCATGTTTGTTGAGTGACCGTTGCTAGTAGATGTTGGACCAGGCAAACTCTAGAGAGTACACGGAGCGCTACTGTTTCTCATAAGAAATACATCCCAACTCCGCATCGCAACGGCTATCCGATGATTAGGGTTGGCAGACGAGTCAATCTTCCCGCGTCGGTCCGCAGTCCGCGTCCGTCGGTGCTGATCAGTCGGACCGCCAGCTCTACGGCAATCCCACAGTCTGACTCTAACCTCTTGGCTGATCTGTCGAGAAGAGCACCTGTTGGCTTTCCAGACCTTTAGGTKAGGTCTTCGTTATTGGAGCATGGTCTAACATTTTGTGGAAGACCAACATGGTCTTTGTGAACTCTGGATATCTCTCACATTGGGGTCTACACCACAACACATGCAACACGCATCCTAGCTAAACAAACAGAAAATGTTGGCCTAAATCAGCTAAATACGCGCAAGTAACCTATGAGTAAAAGTCCCCTTCACCCCCTTCATCGTCACCACCTCCAGACACATCCCAACCACATCCCTGGTATCCCGCGGGTCAATAATCCCATCATCGATCAACATCGAGCTCGTAGAATAGCACTCTGCATCCGTCTGCACCGCATCGCGAAACCTCTCGACCTGCTTCTTCAGCTTCTCAGGCGACAGGGCCTGTCCCTTGGCCTTGGCGCTCGCCGTCTGCACCGATTCCATCACCCCCGAAAGCTGCTCGGGCCCCATCACACTGCACCGGCCGCTGGGCCAGGTGAACAAGAAGCGCGGGCGATAGGCGCGGCCGCACATGGCGTAGTTGCCTGCTCCGTACGATGCTCCCATGATGATGGAGATATGGGGTACGGTCGAGCAGCTGACGGCGGAGACGAGTTGAGCGCCTAACCGGATGATACCTGCGTGTTCCGCTTTGGCGCCAACCATGAACCCGGTGACGTTGTGAAGGAAGATGATTGGGATGTTTCTATTGAATCGACTGGTTTAGTATGTGGACCAGAGTCGGTAAAACAGGGATAGGACTTACTGCTGGTTGCACATGCGAATGAATTGCGCTCCTTTGGCTGCTTCGGTCGGATTGATGACGGACATCTGGTTGGCCACTATTCCCACCGGAAAGCCTGGCGTGAAAAATGTTATCAGCGTTCCACAGGATGAAAATGACTGACCGCGATGCTTACCGTAGAGGTGTGCCCATCCAGTGATCATGTTGCGACCGTACTCGGGCTTGAACTCCGACAATCGCGAGTCATCGACCAGGCGTAGCAGGACCTCGCGCATATCGAATGGCTTGCGAATATCTGGGTTGACGAGGCTCAAAAGGTCTTCCACGGGATACCTTGGGGCCAATGGCTCGATGCAGTCCAGCGGCGTTTTGGGAGAGGGTACACGGAGTGAGGCCGCCCACTCTCGTGCTTTGCGGATGGCATCGAGTCTGCAATTCATTGATTGCTATTAACCTCGCTGCGGTCATCTTGTAGGACAATGTTTTTACATACTCATCAGTAGCAATTTGATCAGCCAGGCCAGTCGTCATAGCATGTACCTTGGCTCCTCCCAGCTCTTCTGCCCCAATCACCTCCCCAGTGGCCATTTTCACCAGAGGGGGCCCTGCCAGAAAGGCTTGCCCTTGGTTCTCGACGAAGATGGTATAGTCCGACAGAGCAGGATGATATGCACCTCCAGCCGTGGACGAGCCAAAGACAATGGCGCAGGACGGTTTTCCGTGCTGTGTGCGGACCGCGAGATCTCGGAATAGTTGGCCTCCCTTGTGGAAGACGCGAAACTGTTGAGGGAGGAAAACGCCGGCCTGGGGTCATCCGTGAGCATTTGTGAGATATACAAAAGACAGGGAAAGGTTGTACCGATTGCACGAGGGAAATCAGTGGCAAATCGTTCTCGAAAGCGATCTCCATGATTCGATTCGTTTTGAGGACTAAAACAGTAGACTTAGCGTAGTTTCTTCATTTCAATTGCATGAATATAGACACACACCTGTCATCTCGTTCCAAGCACCGCCGCTCTGGGTTGGGATGTGCGACATGAGCATACAAGGGCGTCCACTAACATTCCCAATCCCAGCAATCAAGTTGGCACAGGGTGTGGAATCGGGATTCCTATAGCCCGCAAAGGCGCCAATCTCTAGAAAAGGCGAGTCCTGGTCTAACAAAAGCGCAATGCGATCGCGGGCTTCGACGGATGTCAGGTTTGTGTTACTCCACAGAAGCATTTAAAACATACGTAGCAGTTGGCCCCTGGTCTGATGACGCGTTAGGGAAACATCGTTTCCTTCCACAGAAACTTGGCCCAGAGCCTCTTCAAATCTCTCAAGGACACTGTTCCATGTTTCCCGGTTGGACCGATATTGTTGGCCCGAGAGGTCGAGTTTCGATGTGAGGGGTGGAAACGAGGACTCGGTGGCCATGGTAGTAGCTCACAAAGCGAACGGGTTGATCGAATTGCCTGTCTGGAACCAGAGGATAGGAGAAGAAGAAATCAAATATCTGAGATAGTGTCGTGGGCCGCAGACTTAGTACTGCCGCTGCAATCGGGGCATTCCCCAGCCCCATCGGACCGACGCCCCGGAGATAATCCCACCCTCAGGAGGCGGGGGATGGTCTCTTAGATGGTGTATATTAGATTTGTCCCAAATGAAGGAAGTGTCAAATTCAAATTCTAGTTTCCTTTCGAAGCTCCAAGTACTATGACTCCCGCTCCAACTGTAGTCCACGGCGCTACCGAGCCCGCTCTCTGGCACAAGACCCTGGGCGAGCTGATTGATGAGCAGGAAGCTCGCTATGGCGCACGCGAGGCGGTCGTTGTGCCCTGGCAGTCCGTTCGCCTCACATACAGTCAACTGGCGCAAAGGAGCCGGATTCTAGCCCAAGCAATGCTCAACATGGGCTTGCAACCGGGCGACTGCGTGGGCATTATGGCAGGCAACTGCTACCAATATATTGAGGTCTTCCTCGGTGGTGGTCGCATTGGCTGCCCTGTGGTGGTGTTGAACAATACCTACACCCCTGTGGAGTTGACACGAGCTGTTCGTCAGAGCTGTATGTCTCACAAGACCCTATCCCCCACAAAGACTGATCATTCGTCAGCATGCAAACTTGTTTTCATCAGCTCTACCATCGGAACACGGAGCCTCGCAGGCCATGTGGACGCCCTCCGTGGAAAGCAGTCTCCTAACTCGGGGCTCCCTGAGCTGCGTCGAGTAGTGCTCACCGATGAGGGACTCTATGGCCAAGCCGGGGTGGAAGTGCAATCCTACGACACTTTTACGCGCCATTCGCAACCTAGCCTCAGAGTACAGGCAGAGATTGCCCGAAAGATTTCCTCCGAAGATGTCCTCAACCTACAGTTTACTTCAGGTATGTGATTCACCTCATCTTCTTGCATCTTATCAAACTCATGTAAGATCTGCAGGGACAACGGGCTCTCCGAAAGCTGCCATGTTGACTCATACGTAAGTTTCCATCACCCCCCATATGATGAGTCCTACCGGCATAACAACTCTCAGTAACCTCCTCAACAATGCCCGTTTCGTTGGCCAAGCGATGGGCCTTGGACCAGAAGATGTCATCTGCTGCTCACCTCCATTGTTCCACTGCTTCGGACTTGTCCTAGGGTTTCTGGCTTCATTCTGCCATGGCAGTAGCATCTTCTTTGCGTCGGACTTTTTCGACGTCAAGAGGACCGTCAATGCAATACTCGCGGAGGATGCGACGGTCATCTTAGGCGTGCCGACCATGTACATCGCCGAGCTGGAGGCGCTGGCCCGACTGGGCAAGAAGCCCCGACGCCTGCGAACGGGCCTAGCGTCGGGATCAAGCGTGTCGCAGGCCCTGATGAACCGGCTCCGCGCAGAAATGGGAGTCGAGAAAATGCTGATTGCATATGGTATGACGGAAACGAGCCCCGTCACTTTTATCACGGGGTTGGATGACTCTGATGAGAAGCGGACGTCGACGGTGGGCAGAGTCATCCCCCATACGGCGGCCAAGGTGGTCAATCGCAACGGCCGGATCCTGCCGCGAGGGGAGCGGGGAGAACTCTGTATCAGTGGATTCGCATTACAGAAAGGTTACTGGCGGAATGAAGAGAAGACGAAGGAGGTCATGCGGCCGGATGAGAACGGGGTTGTCTGGATGCACACGGGCGATGAGGCTGTCCTTGATGACGACGGATACGCCTCCATCACTGGTCGCATCAAGGATCTTATCATTCGAGGTGATTTACACCCACTCTTTTAGGGTCACAATCAAATGCTAACTACTCTCACTACTAGGTGGGGAAAATATCTTTCCCCGAGAAATCGAGGAGAGACTGATGGCCCATCCCGCCATCAGCGAGGCCAGTGTGGTGGGAATCAAGAACGAACGGTATGGGGAAGTCGTCGGTTGCTTCCTCAAGTCGATCCGGGAGGGCTCAAGGCCGTGCCACGATGAACTCCGGCAGCATGTCAGTCAGACCCTGGGTCGTCATAAGGCGCCCCAGCACATCTTCTGGATCGGCGATGCGGGCGTCGGCGACGATTTCCCCAAAACCGGCAGTGGAAAACACCAGAAGCACATACTGCGCGATATAGGAAACCGGTTGGTCGAGCTTGGCAGTGTACGGGCCAGACTGTAAACAAGCTGTCTACAATGGGAACTGTTGTCTGGATTAGTGGTACAATTCCGGTGATTATCCAGCGTATACTCTGTAGAACTATTACCCCAGGTTACTAAAAGGGGACGATAACCGACAGGCTCGGTCCGCGGTCCGTGGGGGACCACAGCGGTCCGGTCACAGCATCCATCCGATCATCTTGATAGGCCATAGTATATAGGGTATGCCTGCAGTACATCCAGAACTGAAACTGTGCACTTATGTACGCTTCATCACATATGACATTCGATCCACCATGCCGAACACTTCTCCAGCAGTGAGAATTGTCGAGGTAGGACCCCGCGATGGTCTACAAAACATCTCCACTCCAATACCGACGGCGACCAAGCTGGAATTGATCCATCGACTGGAGAAGGCTGGTCTGCAGACCATCGAACTAACTTCTGTCGTGTCGCCACGAAGAATTCCTCAGCTTGCGGACTGTCGCGACCTGCTTCAACATTCCTCGGTGCAAGACTTTTTGGCAAAAAATCCCAAATTGCGTCTACCAGTCTTAGTACCGAACCTCAAGGGCCTGGAAATTGCCCGTTCGTCGGGTGTCAAGGAGATTGCGGTCTTCATCAGCGCCACGGAAGGGTTCAGTCGAGCCAACATCAATTGCACGGTGGAACAAGGGCTCGAGAGAGCCAAGGAGGTGGCATTTCAAGCCATCGAAGCTGGGTTAGCGGTTCGAGGGTAAGCAACATCGACACGCATACATGTAATATCAGACTGATTGCTGCAGCTATGTATCCTGCATCTTCGCCGACCCGTATGATGGCCCAACTCCCCCAGCTGCTGTGCTGCGCTGCGTGCGGGCCCTTCTCGACGCGGGTTGCTACGAGGTCAGCCTGGGTGACACGCTCGGAGTGGGTTCACCAGCGAGTGTCCGCACCCTGATCCAATGTTTAACCGGTGCAGGCGTCCCCATTAGCAGCTTAGCAGGACACTTTCATGACACATACGGCCAAGCGGTGGCCAACGTCTGGGAGGCCTATACATGCGGAGTCCGCGTTTTCGACAGCAGTGTCGCTGGCCTCGGAGGCTGTCCCTTTGCGCCCGGGGCGAAGGGGAACGTTGCCACAGAAGACGTGGCCTATATGTTCCAGGATGCCGGTGTGGAGACCGGCATTGACCTTGCCAGTTTAGTGGAAACGGGGGTCTGGATCACCAAACAACTCTCAGGGTCGAACTCGAGCCGCGCAGGTGTCGCCCTGGCCGGCAAGGCAGCCAAGACTGCACGTCCGACAAATGTCCAATCGAGACAATCACCCCCGACATTACGATGGACTTTGGCCATTGATGCGAATGGAGTCCAGCTCTATCGGAACGGAGTCAATCTGAAAATTGTGCTGAACCGATCACGGAATGGCAATGCATTAACAGCTGCGATGATCGCAGAGCTCCAGTCGGCCGTAGTGAACGCCAGTTCTGATCCAACCGTGTCACGCATTATCATCACTGGTAGCGGGAAGTTCTTCTGCACCGGAATGGATCTGGGAAAGGGAAGCTCCCCCGTGGCGCAAGGGGGCTCCAGCAGCGAGGCGCAATTCAAGCGCTTGACCGAGCTTTTTGATGTGATTGATAGCTGTCCGAAAGTGACCATTGCCTGTCTGAATGGACCAGCCTTTGGCGGTGGTGTTGGACTAGCCTTTGCTTGTGACATTCGACTCTGTGCAAAGTCTGCCACAGTGACCCTGAGCGAAGGCAAATTGGGACTTTGTCCCGCGACCATCTCCAAATATGTGATCCGCGAGTGGGGGGTGGCATTCGCGCGGGAGGCGATGCTTTCGGCTCGACCAGTTAAGCCTGAGCAGCTGCATTCTCTCGGACTTGTGGCAGAGATGGCAGCGAATGCGGAAGACTTGCACCAGCGGCTGGACGCCTTGTTGGTGCGCTTGCGACATGTCTCGCCTGATGCATCTCGCATGTCAAAGGAGCTGGTGAAATTAGCTTGGGCCCACGCCGGGAAGGAGCAACAAGCAGAGGGGATCAAGTCTCTCTTCTATGAAATGATGCGGCCAGATGGGGATGGCGCTCACGGAGTGCGCGAGTTCCAGTCAGGAAGGAAGGTGGATTGGGATGCATACATCCAGAAGGGAACCAAGGCAAAATTATGAGATGCATTCATCTGTTTCAGCCTTTCTACTTCCAACCTGTCCATTGGCAAGTATCTTCGCCATGATGTATACAGCAATCATATAGGATAGTTTGTGATGCACTCTAGGTGTATGCATTACTCCAGTGAAAAATAGTGATAGTAGAGACACACAGAACTTCAATCGTGATCGGGTCCATCAAGCTACCGTCTGCTCACTGTAATTCAGTTGTGGGAAGGCCAGCGGCGGCGCAAGCTCACGTATATCCGCTCAGTATTATATTGGAACTGAAGACAGCTTGATCAGTTACCGGAATAACTCTAAACTCTTCAAGGACATATAATTGGATTATGTCTCTGTGGGATGGAGAATGGTGCGGTAGCAAGATTTGGGTGGCCCATACACTTGCTATGGGACCACTGCTAGAACACATGCATGTACTGCTACATTTCAAAGGACCACTAGTTTGGGATTATCAATCCTCATGTCAGAGGGTAGGAAATTGTTATGCAGTGTACATCGTGTATGGACTGGCTTCTATGGGAGGCAAGTACACAATAGGAAACCCACCGACTGAGTTGTCTTTGGCCCCCTACCACGGCCTTTCATCGCCATCATACTTGAACAGCTTCCCGCTGTGGGTTTCGCGAGTAGACGAATCGATCACATTGACCACACCCGTAGCACTCTCTTCGACAGTCATCACAGCCTTTTCGAAACCGAAAACAGCTGCGCCACGGTTACCAATGTCCGTCTGCACCCAGCTACACCAGCAAATCCGATTAGTCACCAGCTTGTTGTGGAAATAATCATATTTCCATAAAGACTCACCCGGGGTCAACAGCAAATGCGGCCAGCCAGGGCTCTTCAGCGGAGATGGCCTTGGTGTACCAGTGTTGAACTGCCTTGGTAGGGGCGTAGGCGGCATTCTTCAAAAGGATAGAGTTCCTACTAGAAGCGGAACAAGTCAATTTCATATAATTTATATCCTAGGACGTAGGGTTCTTTTACTAAATTATGGGATTAGCTAGACAGATCTCTCTCAGATCTCTCACAGTAGACTGCAAAGCTTACCGTGAGACATGCCGAGCTTGACCCAATAGTCACCCACTTGGGATCCTTGGCCTGCTTCAGAAGACTCCAGAAGGCTTGATATAGATAGATGAAGCCGTAGACGTTCACGTCGATATGCTTCTGAATATCCTCGACCTTGACCTCGGCGACCGTAGGCCAAGAGAGGGAGATAGCCGCATTGGCGATAAGAATATCAATGTGATTGACTCCCTTGGCAGCAAGCTCCTTCACAGCAGCTGCAGGGTCGGCAGGAGAGGTGGCGTCGATCTTGACAACTACCAATGTGGTGCCCTCAGCTCGTGGAAGATCGGCGAGAGCCTGAGAAGTTGGGTGGCTTGGATCACGGTTGGCAGCGATAACAGTGTGGCCTGGCTTCTTCAGGTACAGCTCCAAGATCCCCTTGCCGATTCCTCGATTGGCGCCAGTGATGAGGACAACTTTGGAAGCCATGATCAAGTGTCTTGTGTCAAAATGGGATGAAGGGTGGGAACAGACAGGACACAAACAACACGTATATAAACTAGGAAGAACTCCACAGTGGATTAGTGATGGATATGAGTTTAGGACAGGGCCACATCCTCTTTAGTAGAAAAAATAGATTGCTATTTATAAGCAAGTAAAATAACAAGCTATATCTGATTAGTCAAACTAAATTACCTGTGGACAACATGCAGTCACCATCACATATCCGGGAACATTGACACTAACTAACATAGTGTCTCACTGATCCCATTGTTCTATTATCTATGAGATATGCTTTGCCTAAAGCAGTAGTGAACCCCTTAATAGTGACTACTATTACTGCAGATATAGTGTTGATCATGTACACCATAACAGTCCTATCTGTATTCCTAACCCCAGTTTACACAAACCAACTCCACTGCCTAAATGCCCACAGCCAACCCAATGGAATCACATTTGTTGGATAATTTCTGATCTCCCCAGCCCGAAGACCCCAGTAAGGTCTTATTTGCCATTGTTATTGCCTGTTGCCTAGGGTGGATAAAGATTATAGCATGTAAGCTAGAATGAGTTTGCACTGCCCCTGGACCCTAAGGCATTTTCATTTTCTCCTGCAAACATTCTTTTTCCATGTGAAAGTCTGCCCGCATCTTAAATCGTTCACATAGCGGGGTTGGGCGCAAGACTGAGGTGTCAAGATTGCATGCAGTTAAGTTTCAGGGAGAGACAATTATTATGCTACAAGCACTTTACTTGGTCCTTAGTCTTCTCCAGAGAGCTATAAATTGGACGGAAATCCACCATGGCTCAGGCACAAAAGGTTGGAATATCTACCTATATAACACCCAATAGTACATTGTACATATGGTAAGTTATATTTATGCATGCACATTGCTCCTAGAAGCTAACTTTAATAGCGCTCCCATTCCTCTAGTGTAGAGGGTGATTCCCCCACCTACAAACACTTTAATTCTCAACATACGTTCTTGAAATGTAAAGCGAAAGGTTGCGGAGAGCGCTGGGTCATCTGCCCCCAGAGAGGGTCGCTGTATGGGTATGAATACTACTACTATCGCTGCTGCTGCTGCTGCTGGCCGGCCAAGAATATATCAATTAGTACACCCTGTTGCTCTACCTGACATTGATCCCTCCATTGTAATATCAAACTATCCTTTGAACTTTCTTCCCAATCAGATGAGCTCGATGCAATTGGTAGTATGTCTTTTTGCTCAAGAAGGAATTGCAGCCATTCATGCTTCCATATTTCCCTATCCTCCAGCCTGGTACCATCTGGGAATAGTGTCCAAGAGAATAAATTCCGCGTTGCCTGTGCTGAGAGGTCTTCATCTAGCGCAAGGCTTCGCCTTGATAATAGGCGCCAACTAACCGACGCCATCGCAACTGCCTTCGATAGCAACGATTCCGTCGCGGGCACCCCGAGCGATATAGCCGTTGGAATAAAGGGTGTGATGAGAGGTAACCCCACGAGAAGAAGGCTTAGCTGTTCGGTGAACATTAGCAATGCGATTAACCAAGAAATAGATAAGACACACCTTTCCAAAGCGCCGAATAGAGAGAATGGCAGTAGTAGTAGTCATGACCCCAAGGATAATCTTTGTGAAGTTAGACCTGGCCCGGGACATATGTTGAGATTTCCTGTACGCAGCACCATAGTCGCTTAAGCATTGCCCAGAGTTCATCGTCCACTCCCAGGAATGATAGGACAATTTATGACCGCAATTTGCATGTAATCTGACCTCCAAAGAGGAATCTCGAAGACTCACAAATCCGAACGGCGGATAAGGGCTCAGAGGTGGCATTCCGTAAATCTTAGAGTCAAGATCCGTCAAGTATAACAGTCGAAGCTCGTCCTCACGAGGTATCATATCTTCACCACTGACTGTATGAGTTGGCGTTCGGCGGTGATACTGAGGATCCATGAAGGATTGCGGCGACGCAGTCCAGGCAGACGCTTCTAAAGAGGTTGGCAGCAGGAATGATTGACAAATTTGGAGTATCTGCGGTAATAAGGCAGTAATAGCTGATCCAAGACATAATGTGGCAACATTTGGCTTTCGAAGAGACATGGCATAAATAATACTATTGCATTTTCCCTCGTGAGGAAGACAAGGTATAATCTCCTTCAACGGTTGATTGAGCCACTCATCAACAAGGTTGCAGGAGACACCGCATTCCCAAAAGCAACTCGCTATGCACGATGCCATGAAGTCTGAGGTAACAGAAAGACCCATAAAATGTGGCAGTTCGTCAATGCGTGGTAACTTATCTGTATATGTAGGCTCAAGTTTCAGAGAAGCACAACCTAGCACCCTTATAGGGCGTGGCAATACAATAGGAGCCCCAAATCGTGAAAATTGAGGGAAAGTAAGTGTGGCAGTAAATGCAGCAAGCAATTGATCAAAGCAATTATGCAGTCGAGCAAGATTGTATAGATATGTTTGAGCTTCAATGGATGAAGGAGGGTTGGAAGTTTGGTTTAATGACAGCAGCGGTGCATGGTGGTTCAATCTGAATATAGCACTATCGCGAAGATGGCACTCCCATGGTGGATAGTACTCTTTGCCATCTCGGGCTAGAATTGCTTGCCAGCCGCATCCAGGTGCGAGAACTGCAGCCCACCATTGAATCTCAGAAACATCGATACTGAAGGAGTCGTCATTTTGGCTGTCGTTGCCTGTACTGCATACCGCCCAGGCGCCAGTGTAAATGACTCTATCATCTGCTGTTGCCTGGCGAAGCTCTATAAGCCGGGTTGAAAGAAAATATGACCAACCAAGAGCGAACACACTGAGATAGTTGCCAGTGGATTTTGGAAGATGTTCAAAGCCAGTCCATTCTGCAAAGTGCTCACCAGACAGATTACAAGACCCTGGCTGATAAACACCGATATAAACTCGTCGTAAACCAGCCTTCTTTATAGGACCGAGCGTACAATAATCCCCCGGTGATATCAGCCATTTTGAGAAACCTTCAAGGTAAAGAGAGCGGCCTTCAGCACTCTCCGCGATGTCTAATGAGGATGGAATGGATGGAGTCCCGTGCAGGAGAGACCGGATCTCACTGCACGCGACTGGAATTTGGAGTCGCTGCTGCAATAGAAGAGCTTTCCATGTAATCTCAGAATATACCAACTCTTTGAAGGACCGGAGTCGACCTGGACGAAGGGCATCAATGCCGCTTTGGTTGAGGAAAGGCATGTTTGATATCCATGATGCTCTTTGCCAAGCTCAAAACATGACGGAGTAGCTGAATGGAAAGGTACCAATCAGTGGAAATTAGATAATCCGGCTGGTACGTAGCAACTAAATATGCCAAGCTGCGCTAATCCTGTTTCATACCAACCGTCTGATCTATCCCATTTCACCTGTGAGAGGGCCCTGCCAGCAGTACAGTACTCCAGATACACAGGCCACATATTGCAAGCACGTCGACGAAAGGATTCCCGGACTTGGCCGTTGTGCTTAAACTCAACAATAGTGATGTGAGCAGTATCCAGATCATCCGCTGTAACTAGGACCCAAGGATAAAGCTGTCTCATAAACAGGACTGTGCCGCGTCGGGTCATGGTCATGGCACCAAAATTAGCCATTTCGAGGATGGCCCTTGGCAGCACGTCGGTGATCTGGACTGTCGACGGGTCAGGAAATGTCGCAGGGTTGGGATCAATGCTGCCATGATCGGACCCATAGCGTTCAAGGCAATGCCCCATTTCACCATCCAATTGGCAGGAGAGAATGTATAGCTTAATCCATTTAGACCGATTAGATCGGTAGGATGGGCCCAGCGGTGGTAGGCACATGAAGCTGGGAGAGTCATAATAAAGGTGTGAATTATCCAGGATCTCTTTAGGGTAGTCCAGCGCGTTCCTTAATAGGGCTTGCTGATGATACTCTCATAGTTTATCTTTGTTATTTTTTGTTTGCAATTCAATTAATACAGAGGGTAACATACATCACAGAACTCTTGGCTTGCTTTTGCCCATGTCTCTACTAGTGCTCGTTGTTGGCGAACCTCATAATCACTATCTTCATCAGGGATGTTAGCAATCACACAGGGAACCCATTGTTCCTAAAACCATTAAATATAAGATTACAAGACGCAAAGTCGGGAGCAGAATGTCTTACCTCCACAAGAGTAACCAACCTTTGGCCTCCTCATTGGCCTGTTCAGGGGTGATGTCGCCATTAGCATCTACCTGGATCTCATTGGGAATGCCACCTGGCCAGTGGAAGGGACGGGAGGGTGCGGCAACCATGATGCTGTGTTGGGGGATGAAAGATTCTTTTCTTCCTCACAGAAGCAGCAAACAAAATGAGATTTAAGCCAGGTTACCTGTATTGTAGCTGGCACCCTTATGCCCCGTGTGGATATCCCCTCAACCCACCAGAGATTCTCCATAAATTGTTCATAGATCCTATTTACACTAGACTGCAAGTTGTTTAATCTCCCACTACAGATGGTTGTCTCCTTCCATATTGCTAATGCCCAGTGTCAAAAAGTTTCCCTAGCATCTTGATTATCACAGAGTGACAACGATCTTCTTAGCCGAGACGCCTTTCTTTAGGGTGTCAACAGCATCCTGGATTTCTTCTAGTCCTTTCCCAACAACCTCAGGGTCTGGCTTTGGTTTAAGGCGTCCTTTTTCCAGAGCTTCTGAGACAAAGTCTTTCCAAATGCCGTCGGCGACATGTTTGTTGGAGTCATAGGTTAGGAAATTGGAACTGACTAAATGAGGACGAGAAAGGAAAGAAAGGGAAGAATGTTAGTTATATGTAGCGAAGATGAGCAAAAAGGAGGGGGGGGGGAAAGGCGTTATCACAAGGGGCCTTACTAAATATTGGAGCAAACCGTTCCGTGGGTTTATCATATGGCAGAACACTTATAGTCCTGACATCTGCTTTCAACTGGTCCAGAATTGCACGCACCATCTCAAAACTTGTAGTTTCGGAAATAGCGTCGAAGACACCAACAAGGTTAGTATTAGCGAGCGCACTGGCAACATCCTCGATGACAGTAGGAGACTTATAGTCAAAAACAGCATTCGCGCCTAGAGACTTTACCAACTCATGGTTATGAGCTGATGCAGTCGTGATCACTGTTAGACCTGCTGCTTCTGCGAGTTGAATTGTTGTTGCGCCAACTGAAGACGCGCCACCCCAAATGAGAATCGATTTCCCTGTCGGCTTCACACCAGTAGCAGAGGGTAAGGGAAGATCAAGGCTTTCTTTGAGAAACAGGCCTGCCGCAGCAGTTGAAATAGCCTGCGGTAGCACAGCGGCTTCTTCAAAGCTAATAGAATCTGGGATTCCAGATGCGGTGATTTCCTTCACCAATGTGTACAACTGGAATCCCGAGTTGGCAGGATCCTTTGACCCTAGATTGTGGCAATACCTATAACAGCAATAAGCAGGTCTTGCTATATATATATCTCCATGCAAAATCAGCCACAGTACTTACGCGACGACCCGCTGGCCTTTAGTGAAGCAGGTCACACCAGGGCCTACATTAACCACCACTCCAGCGACATCTGTGCCTAGAATGAATGGCCACTTTCCCAGCCAAGGAGCACCATATGTTCTGTGAGAATAATGAGATTAACTTATACGCTGCATGAGGGGTAGAAAGTTCAATCATACTGAATTTTCCAGTCAGAGGGATTCTACAGGAAACAAAATTAGCTAATATTCATGAAATTTAGTGATTTGATCGCACAATAGCAACAGCGGCATTTTTAATCACGACTTCCCCAGGTCCCGGTGTGGGATATGGGGCATCTTGGATACTAAATGGATGCGCAGTAGAATCCATAATCCAGGCAGCCTGATTTTGTGTCATCTTGTGAGGGCAGGGAAAAAGAGGGTAGATAGTTGGGATTAAGTTGGAATAAAAGAACCTCTGATACAGGGACGTGATGTTGGTGAATCTGCTATGATTTCAATGTTGAAGCCTCTTTTTCTTATTGATAGGAACAGGAAAGTGCTTGTTGACAGATTACCAGAATTAAGAGGCAGAGGCACCTGTGCTTCGACTGGAAGCTTTCAGGCGCCCAGCTACCCCGCAGATCACACCATATGATCCAGTACACAAATACCATATGACATTGTATTATTTTATGGTTCTGCGTAGTATGTTATAAATTATTGAACTTAAGTGAGTCAAGGAAATCAGTCACTCTTTTCTTCGCATATAGTTGTTTTAAAGTAGGCTTGCTCTTGAGCTGAAAGCACTGTCATTATGAGTTTACCACTGCAAAATTGGGCTAAACGGCGCTAAGCTGGCGGGGGTTAAGTATTATAAGTTCTTTTTCCAAGGTGTCCTTCTGTCAACCATGCTTACCATTATTAACCGCGTTCGTCTGACCAACTCATATCGCGGGATTTGAGCATGCCAATTCAGCCAGACTTTTTAGAGCTGACTCAGTGAAACCTAATAAGTTCACAAAGACATCAAGAACTGAAACAAAAAGAACAAAAACATACGACAGCCGGGATTCGCTGGTGGTCACCCACCCAACTACTAACCGGCCGGCGTGTGGCTTAAGTACGGCTGAGCGGACGGGAAGCCCTGTTTTCCACACCCTATGGTCGTATGTGCTGGTTTATTTGGAGAGGAGGAATATAGTTTAGTCAATTGGAAGTACATAGGCTTCGTACTTCACTCCAACCCCCATAGATGCAGCCTTCGGGTATAAGCTGACTGTCGTAGGGTCACGTGACCTCTACTAGCTGAGTCAGCCCGCTGCCCCTATCTTCACTGCTGGTTTGGCTTCCTAGCTAGGGAATCCAACCATCTCTGTGCTATGGCTACATCAGGTTATGAGCCTGGCTTAGGCCATTCTGAGCAATATTAAAGCTATTTAAATATATCTTATAATAGATCTAACTAATCAGGCAATTGGAATGCTGCCCTCACTGAGGGGGCTGAGATGGCCAGTAATTCTATGCCTACACTGGCCTTAGGCTGAACCAAACAAGCTACTAAAGAAACATTTAAAGAGAACTAAGTAGCTAATTTACTAATAGATAATATTAAATTAGATAGCATACTAATACTAAATAGTGAAACTAAGCTAGATAATTAGCTCACTTACATCTAATTAATATTAGATCTTTATAATCTAGGCTGGTTAATTAATCCAAAGATACTAAGACTAAAACTAAAAGATCTGAACTATGAGAGATGGCAGTAGCTATCTAGGTAGATTTAGAAATAGTTAATAATTAATATCTTAACTAATCTACTATAATTAGTCTAAGAATTAGCACTTCCCTAGGACTACATTAATAAGGTTATATTTACTATAATATAAATTTTATAGGGAAGGGGCGTTAATCATGCCTAGGCTATATAGGAAAGTATAATCTTTATCTAGAGAGATGACTTTACTACCCTAAATCACTTTATTAATAAGCTAATTCACTAGATAAATATGTTAAATAGTCTGAAATATTTAATCTAACTATGCAAGATGCTTATCTTACTAATTTAGAATCTATAGCCTAAACTAGATACCTAGTATAATGCTCTTATAATAAGCTATTAGTACTATAATCTTACTAAGATAATCACCCATACTAAATTTCTCTACATCTATTAGGATGCTAAAGACCAAGCCCTCAGCCTAAACTAAGGCCTAGCTATAATTCTATTAGCTAAATAGCTAATCACACCATCTATATACATGGAGAACTAATTAAAGAAGACTAATAAGTAAGCTTTAAGTAAGGCCCTAGTAATCCTAAACTAAAAGAGCCCTAAGCTAGGAGAAGACTTGCAGAAGTAGCTATCTAATTAGTTTACTAAAGGCTAGTAGGAAGGTAGATATA
This sequence comes from Aspergillus viridinutans, assembly GCF_018404265.1. Lineage (NCBI taxonomy): Eukaryota > Fungi > Ascomycota > Eurotiomycetes > Eurotiales > Aspergillaceae > Aspergillus > Aspergillus viridinutans. The sequence goes on along the minus strand of NW_025091225.1, from coordinate 338,939 downwards.
TCTATTACTAAAAAGGCTAGTATTTACCTGCTAATTACTAGTATCTAAATCCTGAATAATAGCCTGAAATATGGCAGCTAAAGAGAGGCACCTAGGCTGTACTAAAAGCTAATAGAACTATGAATATAATAGTTAATAATTTATCTAATAAAGAAGATAGACTAATTATATCATAATTCTATAGTACTATAGTAGTAGATCAGCCACTATAAGTGCCTAATAAATATAATTAAGGAGAAGCTCACTTAACTATATATTAACTATCTAATTAGATTATAGATACAGGCACTAGTGGCCATATCTCTAATAATCTAAGTAAATTCACTAACTATAAGCTATAGAGAACTAATAAGAAGCTATATACATATAGCTTAGCTATAGGGGCTAAGGGGAGGACCCTTAGCTAGGGCACTATTTATTTATAAATAGAAGAAGGTAATAGTATTAAGTTTTAATACTACTATAATCTAGTATTACTATACTGCCTATTCTCTATACTATTAGCTAAGAAAATGATAGGCATCTATTACTAACCTAAAGATAATATAATTTAAAGGCTTTTAAATAGAAAGATAGTTAGCTATACCTATAAGGTGTAGAATATCCTATAGCTTAAGCTAGCAGCCCTACCTATAGCTACTATAGCTAATAAAATTAAATATAGCCTTCTACATTAATAATTAGGTTATATTAGTGTTATGAAGATGGCCTTAACTCTTAAGCATAATAGAGAGTTTAAAATCTATTAAGATTCAGATCTATACTACCCTCTATGCTAATTAGCTAAAGTACAGAGAATTATTAGCTAAGATCTAATATTGCAAGCTAAATATGTAGGTAATGTTATTTATTTTAATATATTTAGTTTTAGTAAAGAAGGCATCTATAGATATTAATATTATCTCCTCCTATTAGATAATAAGACTTACTTAATCTTACTTAGCCTGCTAAAGACCTATAAGAATAAGGTTAAAGATAACATTATTACTTATACTAAGTTAGTCAAGAACTAACATAGTAAGTATCTAATTAAATTCTATTATAATAATATTAAAGATTATTCCCAGGCATTTAATTAGGTAAAGATAAAAGGAATTATAGTAGATTAGACTACTCCTAGATTACTAGAACAGAATAGACTAATTAAATATTATAATAGAATTATTACCTAGATAGCCTGAACCATACTTATTAACTCTAGCTTACTAAAAGAGCTATAGCTATATGCAGTAGATACTACTATTTATATATTAAATTAATTAATTCTAATTAGCTAGACTAAATTACTAATATAGTAATAGTATGAAGTGCTTAAGCTACCTAATCTAGTATCTTTACTTAGATATATATAAATCTAGGGATGCCTTGCTTATTAATATATACCTATTAAAGATTAAGCTAAAGGTTAGAAATGGTAATAATATACTAAAGTAGGCTATTTAATTAGCTATAAAGGAGATTATAGCTATATCTATATTATCTAGGACCTAGAAATAAATAAAGTGCACTAAATATAGGATGCTATATTCTATAAAGGAAGAAATAACTATCCTAGGCTAGTAGCTAGAAATGATCTAATAAAACTAATTAAACTATTATTACTAAAAGAGCTAAGAGGCCCTACTATAATTCTGTAGGTAGATAGATATAAGTAAAATATAGGGAAGAATCTTCTAACTCTGCCACCCCCTCTAGATTATATAACTAGGAGAATCTAGACTATTAACCCTGATGCTAAGCTGTAGAAATTAATTTAACTATAGATTTAGGGAGTTAATGGTAGTGTCTAGATGCTAGGTAAATTTACTAGTAATCTTAGATAGACTAAAGAAGTCTATTAAAGTATTAAGATAGATATATATAAACTAATAGCATTACCTACAGATTAACTATTTATAGTAGCAGATATTAAAGAGTAACTAAGATAAATCTTATTAAGATTAACTAAGGGTAAAAGCCCTGCTTACTTAGGTAATTAGTAAATAGCCTAGGCTGTAATTATATAAGAATCTTATTTTAATAATAATAAATTAGACTATAGCTTAGCCCTCTTTGCCACACCTATCCCTTATAAGATTAAGGGACATGATATTAAGATACTAATAAGATATAATTAAGTAATCTAATCACTATAAGTAGCTTACTAGATAGCTACTATAGAAGACTAGATAGGTAAATTAACTAAGAAGAACACCTAGGAAGTTATTAAGTAATCACTAGATATTACATTACTTCTAGGGAAGTAGGTCTATGATCTTAAGCTAGATACTAATAACTATATTAGCTAATACTAAGTAAGATGGGTCATCTATAGTAACTTCTAGAAGATAGGCTATGATTTTAATAAGGTCCATGCCCTAGTTAGTACTAAATTAGCTATTAAACTTATTCTCTTACTTACTATAATCTAGAATCTAGAATAGGAATAATTTAATATAATCACTACTTATCTATATACTACTCTGGGGAAGCACTAGATCTATATGTATTAGCTAATAGGCTTCTCTGCTAAGGGAGATTAGGTTTATTAACTATAGTAAGCCCTCTATAGCCTCTGCTAATCAGCTTACCTCTAGTACTAGGTATTTACTAAAGTAATAAAGAAACTAGATTTTAAGCCTTTACTTAAGGACCCCTATATTTATATAAAAGGTTTATAGATATTTATTCTCCTATATATTAATAATAATATAATAGCTATAGAGAGTCATAGCCTCCTAAATAAGATTAAATAAGGCCTTAAGAAAGATTTTAGCCTTAAAGAACTTAGAGAGCTAACTAGATTTCTTAGCTATAAGATTACTAGGGATTAGGCTAAGTAAATAATTACCCTATTATAAGAGCCTTATATCTAGAAGATTCTCTATAAGATAAAGATAACTAATTACTAAGTAGTAGATCTACTAATAGTTATTAGCTAGTAACTAACTAAAGATACTAATCTAATTAATAAATTTACTTATTAATAATATACTAGCAGAATTAATTAGCTAAGTATTAAGATAAGGCTAGATCTAACCTATGGAATTAGTAGATTATAAAGCTGATCTAAACTAAATACTACTAACCTAAGTATAACTAATAAAATCTATAGATACCTTAAAGGCCACCCTAATCTAGTAATAGAGCTAGGTACCTCACCTAATCAGAAGCTAGTTAGCTATATAGACTTATTATTCTAAGATTAGGAGAATAGCAGATCTACTAAGGTATATATCTTCTTCTTTAGTAGAGTACTAATCTTATAGAGTAGTAAGGCTTAACTAATTATTACTCCCTTATCTATAATTACTAAATATATTATATTTAATACTACTACTAAAGAAGCTATATAGCTTAAGTAATTAACCTCTATACTTAGAATTAAAGATGATTCACCAGTTCTAATCTAGACTAATAGTAGTAATAGGCTAGATATCTTATAGAAGTTAGGATACCAATCCACTACTAAATAGATTAATAATTACTACTATTTTATTAAATAGGTAATGGATAAAGGCAGAATCATCTTATACTAGATTATAGGGATAGAGAATGTTGCTAATTAGCTAATAAAACCACTAGCAAAGATATTATTTAAAGGGTTTAGGGCACAAGTGCTTATAAATACCTAATAGAATATAGATATTACTTATTTAGGAAGTTAGATAGACCTCACTGAGTTAGTGTGCTGAGGGGGCTGTATTGTAGGGTCATATGACCTCTACTAGCTGAGTCAGCCCGCTGCCCCTATCTTCACTGCTGGTTCGGCTTCCTAGCTAGGGAATCCAACCATCTCCGTGCTACGGCTACGTCACTGACTATGGGACTTTATAGCCCTTCAAGCCACAAGGTCAAAGCGCTCGGACGGCCAACACTACTAAATATGTCACGTCTCCATCTCGAACATCTTCACATCTCGCCGGATCGTACTTGGATCTGCATATATTAGAAAGCCTGTCTGCCCCAATGGATCATCCTTCGGGCTCGTTTTCGTACTCTCCTCTCAATCCCGAGGCTGCGGAGATTCGCCTTCTCACTATCCTACCCAACAAGAATGGAAAGAACCCAGTGAGATGCACTTTGCAGACCGTGTCACTGAACAACTCACCCCAATTCGAGGCTCTCTCATATGTCTGGGGAAATGTTGTTGAAAAGGTGGAAATCGTGGTGGACGACATCCCATTTCAGGTCACAACGAACCTGGAGGCAGCGCTGAAATGCCTTCAACATTCCCGGAAGAAGCGCCTCATCTGGATTGACTTTATCTGCATCGATCAAAACAACGTCAAAGAAAAGAACACCCAGCTCCCTCTCATGGGCCGTATCTACAAGGACGCGACCTCTGTCGTTGCATGGCTCGGACCAATAAATCCCAACATGGAACAGACAATGTCGATGATCAAGCGAAGAGAAAGCAGCCTGGCGGGGATCCTCCAGGACGTCCGGCAGATTACGCGGCCGCGGAGCCAGAAGAACCGGCGCGACACGATCGGATCTATTGTAGACGCTGTCCAGGGCTTTCTGGACATCGTTTCGGCGCCGTACTGGGGACGCATATGGACCTTCCAGGAGTACTATCTACCCGAGAAGCTCCCCGTGTGCATGGTCGGCAACATCCCCTTTACCCTCCCCTCGCTAGTCGATCTGGGTCTACACTTTCCGGAGGTTCTGACCCCGTTCATGGAAAACCTCGACAAAGTGGCTCCGCGCGCGGGCGATGCGGCCGACATCGAAAACCACCGGAAGCTCCAGAGCCGCCTGAAGGAAGTGCGGCAACGCCTCGCGCAGTCAAATCCTATGCAGGACTTTGCGCACGATATCGCAGCCAGCCGGAAAGGTCTGTCGTCCTTTGCGGATGTGCTCGATCTGACCGCCCAGCGCCAATGCTATAATCCCCTCGACCGCTTCTACGCGTTATACTCGATGGTCGACGGCGTCCAGGAGAAGTACCCCGTCGATTACGAATATACCGCGGACGAGGTGGCGCTCCAAATCACGCTCTGGATTTTGGTTTACGAGGGGGTTGATTTCGTGTTCAACATGTTTCATTTCTACGGCGGGCCCCATGGGAATATCMTGGGTAGCCCCAGCCCGTCGTGGGTGCCGAACTATCGGCATTCGACGTCTAGAAGCAGTTTTAGATATAAGGAGATTGACAAGTCTCTCCAGGACTGGGAGCAGAAAGATTACATGACGAACTTGTCCTTGCTTCCGGGCAAGTACGTGCTACGGTTCTGGGCCAGGAGGGTGGGCAGGACTCGAATCTTTTTCAAGTTCCCGGAGGAGACTGTGGAAATTGCCCGGAGGATTCTGGATGCAGTTAAAGAGCCGGCCTCCGAATGGGGCAATGGTGTAGACGAGGCGAACATGACGGAACGCTTTGTCTGGGCTTTTCTTGCCCATGGCGAGATGCAACAGACGTTCGCAATCGACGATATCCTCAACGCCCTGGAACAACTCACCAGTTCTTCCGACGACTTTTCTAACTCTACCCAGTCATCGAAACTTGTGAAACAGCTCCTGCGGGATCTGCCACCCCTCGCAGGAAGGACGGTCTTTCAGCTGACGAACTGTCCAACGGGCGGGTTCGGCATTGGCATTGGGCACATTCAGGAAGGAGATCTATTGATTCTTTCGGGCAAAATGATGAATCCGATTGCCTTGCGGGACTCGGGCTTCCGCAATACAGACGAAGATGTGGTACATTATCGTATGGTTGGAAACGTTTTCGTCGAGGGCATCGCAGAGGACCAGAAAGAACATCCTACTCCACTGCTTGCTGAGATTAAGGGAGGGAAGTTTGAGGAGTTTCTGATTCTGTAGTGGTAATGGTTAGCCTGTTTTATATCCCTGTTACCCGCCGGAGACATCATGGATATTAATGACACATGGCTGAATTCCCTGCTGCATGAGTAACAATGCTACCACCGTCTGCATGCTTGAAAATACCTAGACTTATTTATAGGTTAAGTACAGAGTGTGGCTTTCTTTAGCCTATTTAGAGATTCCTTGAACCATTCTCCAATTTAGTTTTATTATAATTGTAAGAGAGAGCTATGTGGTGAAGGGAGCATACACCCTAAATATAGACCCAGGCAAATGATCGGACCTTTTCAAGTGGTTGCTTGGTGTCCCGGCGTGAGCTGTCTATATAGGGCGGTCAGGGGTCACAGTCCCAGATGACAAGGTACTTGCCCCTGCCCCTCTAGGGATGAAGAACTTCAACAGCCCAAGCATACCATGGCCAGTTATCCAAGTAAGGGTCCCCAATGTAGCTCCCCATCCAAGAGCTAAAGAAGGCAACCCATATCTTATTACCAAAGTTATTTATGCACCACCAAGAGGACAATATATCACAGCCAGGTAATCATCATCAGGCAGGGTGGATGCCCGGTTGACCTTGTCCCAATCCTTAGGGAAGGTGACTAGCTTTAGGTAGACGCAGCCAGCGTTGGGGCAGCTATTAAGCTTAGTCAGGAAGGTGCTAAGGAAGGCTGATGTTGCCATAGGGTTGATTAACAGAGTGCTAGAATGCACACTCATCAGACACCATAAAAGGTGTTAGTTCATCTAGATAGCCCAACAGTGGCCATGGAAGTCAGAATCTGCTAAGGAGTATATAATAACTCAAGGGCTGAATGAACTAGCCCTAAAAATAGATAGCACTTAAGCATGCTACCCATACCTTGCTATCAGCGTAGAAATGATGCCCTGATAAGTAGGCAGGCATAGGGGTCTGTGATAAAGCCTTAGGAGTGATTCTAGGTTAAATAGCCCCTAGTGCAGATCTTAGTGGTATTAGTAAATCCTTAAATGAGAACTTTAAGGACTAAAGTAGGGAAAGGTTCCATGTGAACAGCAGTTGGACATGGGTTAGTCGATCCTAAGGCATAGGGAAGTTCCATTTAAAAGGCACCCTTGTGCACTATGTGCTAAAAGGGAAGCTAGTTAACATTCCAGCACCTGGATTCTCACAGTAACATAACTAAACACAAGAGTTAGTTAAGAATCTAACCAGCAGCAGCAGCACCAGCAACTTACAGTTAATAAGAGTAGCCTGATTATCAGTATTCATTTCTGGTATTCATTGGCAGCTAGAGGCTAGAATGAAGTCATAGTGTGGTCAGAAAGTGGTGTGCGGCGGTGGGTTAGCAAAGCTTTTAAGGTGTCAGATTTTTCTGCCAGTGCTGATCTCCATATCATTATACATGCATAGGCTTCTAATCAGTTATTAGTCTTCATGCTTTGAACAGTAAGATAGGATGCTTATGTGGTTCACCAGGTTTTCAGTTGATGAAGTGACAATCGTCGGAGGCATTGTTGATGCAGAAACAGGAGCAGTCTAAGGACCAGTTGTGAGTGTAATCGTATCAGGTATAGCCACAATGAAAATGCCGACCATAGCAGGAATAGGCGCAGAAGTAGCCATGGCTTGGAAATGCATTTGGGACAATTCGAAGCGATGGGAGACTTGCCAAGTATGCGTCGCTGTCGTGGATTATAAATATATGACAAGCACTTGAAAAGAGGTCTCTGGATGATAATTTTAGCCACTTGCGCATGTTGAGATGAGGAGTTTCAAGAAAAGAATTGGATAGATAAGGCTTAATTTTGGGCCGTATGGTAAACCAATAAGCAGGTTGGAACCGTTGGATCGGTTTGGAGCAGCCTGGCAAGCAGGCAGATGAGTAGTATGAAGAGCAGTTATGGAAGCAGCCCGACTGTATCATTCATCTCAGCATCATTGGTGTCGTTGAGATGACTAGGGAATCGTCTTCTTCCATAACGGTATTAGTTTTCATGGTGGTGAATGCATAAGACGAGTAGATGTGGTCGGGAAGTAGGAGTGGACGAGAATGCAGTAGTGATCTGACATTCCACAGACAAGGCGAACTGGGGCTCCGCCCTCCCGGATGATGATAGTGCACATGGCGCAAGATGGTTTGACAAGAATACCTGGATCACCATTTCAGCACCTGGACGAGCAGACCCGTCGGCGACCCCTTTTAGGACACGCGGCCATGGCACGTCTGGGGGCGTTGCGGTTCTCCATCGGCAGCCGGGAGAGGCAAGTACCTAATCATCTGGGACTGCGACACCTGATCACCCTATACAAGGCAATCGCGGCAGGAGCCACCCGAATGTATTATCCATTTCGGCATCATCAGTGTCGTTGAGATCGATTGGGAAATCCTCTTTCTTCTATAGGGATATTAAAGCTCATGCTGGTGGACGCAGCAGTAGGGTAGAAGTGGTCTTGGTAGTAGAAGTAGATAAGATATAACTAAGGCTTGGTTCTATGTTTATTAGTCTAAAGTCATCATCTTTTCAAATATTTAAATAATCTTACCTAGTTGGTCAGACCACCACAAGAGAACAACAGAGCATGATAGAGTTAATAAAGTAGACATAGGATAGAATATAAGAGATAATAATAGAGTCCGCAAGGTAGACAGAGGATAAAAATAAAAAAGATAATAAAATTAGCAAAAGTTAAACACAAGATAAAAACAAGATAGACAGAAGATAGACATAATAAAAATAATAATAGAATAACAAGAAAGATGCCTGGTTTAACCACCACTGTTATAGCTGAAAGATAGACAATAGATCAGATGAGTAAGAATCTTTGGTAAAGAAGAAAAGAAAAAAAAGCACAAAAGCGAACCATTCTGCCTAACAGCATAATGAGTGCTGGTATATCACTGACAACTTCTGTCATAACAGTAGCAGAGCTTATAGTCATTAATGGGGTGATTTAAGGTAGCGGTGGCGTACAGTGCACTCATTGCACTGTCCATTCTCTGATGTACAACCAAACCCATGTCTGATGACCAACAGTGTATCAGATGTCATGTCATTACTGCAGTTTCAGCTTCTGGTTTGGGCCGTCATGCTTGAATATGAGGCGGTTGATAGGTTGGAGGAATAGACTTAGGTACAGTGCCAGCAAGCAGTAGCGGGAGGCAAAGGTAGGTAAGAGAGTGGAAAATTAAAATAGATAGCAAAGATAATAGGAGGAAAGAAGTAAGAGGGTTGACATCATAGACTTTTATATAGAATCCTGAGATCATGGTAGAATAGTATAAAGGCATACTGGCATAATAGCAGGAGGGTAATTTGGTAGCTGTATAACAAAGGAATGACTGGCATGATGCAGTAAAAGGCAATTGGGTAGACTATAGAACTATAGAATATTAGCATGCGGCCATAAGATGTGGGAGTGTGCTAAGCCCACTAAACTTTTATTCAGCAGACACTGGGGATTGAGCAATATCCTGTTCATTAATATCATCTAGTTCAATCAATTATCCCTTTATGTCTTTTTTTTAATAGTTAATATTCCAGTTTTTTCTTTAGCAGTATCAGCAGGGGTGTGTAGTCCTAGAATAACTAGTCTGTAAGATCGCCTACTAAGGGTTGATATCAACTGGTAAGATCAGCATGAAGGGAGCAAATATCCATATATTACCTAAGTAAGGAGAACTAATTACTAAGTTATAGAATACTTAGCTAATTACAGAGATATATATAGTAGATTATATAATTAGCTAGGTCTAAACCCTCTATACTATTAATATTAGCTATATATAGTAGCTTTATAGTTTACTATAGCCCTTAATAATTACCTCTCTTCCTTATAGGCTTTACCCTTAAAGCTATAATACTTCCTAATTTAGAAATCTAAAGGGCTTTATCTTTCTAGGTTAATATTATCTTCCTATAGTTATTTAAAATACAGGAGTAAGTCTCTTATTAGTAAATAATATATTCTATTATTATTATAGGTTATAGTATTCATTTTAGTTCTATTATAAGTAAATAATTAATAGTAATTATTATAGATCTATAAAGATATATTATATTTCCTATAGTATAAGTAGATTTATAGATCTCTAGAGAACTTCTCCTTCTTCTCTTCTCTTATTAGTATTATTAAGATACCTACTTAGTAAGATCTCTTAATTAGTTTAGTAATATAGATTCTAGAGTTGCATAACCGAACCGCAAAAATCAAATCCAACCCTCACTGAACCCACAGTGGGTTGGGCTTGGGGCCTAGCCTAGGGAATCACTTCAGGTTCGAGTTCCCTACCCCGGGCCCAATTTGGGTTTGGTGAAAACCATTAGTTTTGATTTCTGTGGTTTTTGCAGATTAGGTGAAACTGCCTAATCTATTTTAGATAGAAATCACTAATTTCTAGTATTTCACTAATAATTTTAATATCACTAGATAGCCCCTGATCCAGGCTATCTAGTGATATAAATATTAATTTAAAATACCTAGTGGTTGCTGAGATATAGAGGAATAATTATTTTCATTATGGGGTGGTATGAAAGTGGTRTGGATATATATATATATATAACTAATAGTTAATAACYACTATAGTTTAAAAATGATTTTTTAACCACCCCCCATTCAGCCCTATAGATATTGAATTAAAATTTTAGATATAGATTAGTATGATGATAATTATGATATATTTCATATAAAAATAATAATTTTTGATTAGCATAGTGATATTATGATAGATAATATAGCATTTAATAAGGCATTGAAATTTAAAAACTATCAAAATTCACTAAGGGGTAGTGGTTTAACTAACTCAAAATTAAACTAAATCTAATCATGATTAGTTAGTAGGGGCCTAGCTAGGCCTAGCTAGGCCTAGTAGTGGGTTTTTGTGGTGAAACCACCACCAACCCAGATCAGATCCAGGTTGGCTGTGGGTTCTAAAATTTAAACTCAAAATCACAGCAGTTTAGTGCCAACTGGTTTTGAACTCACCTGAACTCACACTAAATGCAACTCTAATAGATTCTTCTTTATCTTTTATAGCTTCCTTACTTTATTTATTACTCTCTAGCCTGTATCTAATGGCTAAATAGTTAATTTTAGATAGTAAGTTCTATATTAAGTAATTAATTTAATAGATTAAACTAATAATAGTTTAGATTTATAGGTCTTGCTTCCCTTTATTAAATAGTTTCTTATGTATGTTTAATAATTCTTTATCTAAATTAAATAGTTTTATTAATATCTTTATTTATTTATAATCCTATTATTCTTATAATTTAATATTTTCTCTACCTTATAATTCTATTATCTTATAACTTATTATTTTCCTTTATCTTATAATTCTATTATTTCATAATTAAGATTATCTAAAGTTTATTAGATATAGGTTCTTTATATTATATAATAGTAATTTTACTTATTAATATATTTCTCTTTCCTATTATAAAAGGGAGGAAGCCTGTAAGAGAGAGAATTAATATTATTAATATTAGTAAGACCCTAACTTTATAGAATTATATACTAATAATACCTTATAGAGTTCCCTATATTTTATATCTTTAGATAAAGCTCTATAACCCTTAGTACTACTACTATAACTATTTTATAGTAAATAGCTATATATAGAAGGCCTATAATTACTATACTCTAAAAAAGTATAAGTATATTTATATAAGTGTCCCTTTCTTCTATATTACTACTAATCTAGCTATATTTTATTAATATTTAGCCTATTTATAGTCTTTTATTATAGACTTCTTTTATATTATAGTTATATCTTATAGATTTTAATAGAATCTACTCTTTCTTTAATAATTTTAAATTAAATTTAGCTTTTCCTCTTAGATTTTAGGGTTATATAATTCCTCTTTTTATAGATTTTACTAATAGTTTATAGGTATCTTTAGATAAATAATATTATATTTATATAGTATTTTATATCTATCCCCCCCTCTAAAGAAGGGTAATTACTAATATCTTAAACTATATCCTAGTAATACTAGCTATATAAGCTATACTAGTAGTCTAGATTATTATATTTATAGCTCTAGCCCCTACTCTATCTTCTCTAGCTCTAGCTTCTTTATTATCTTCTTTTTTAGAGTAGTTTATTACTCTATTCTTATAAACTATATCACCCCCCTCTACTCTAGGGTCCTCTATAGTTTACTATATAATTAGTTAGCTTAGTTTTTAGTAGTATATAGACTAGATAGGTAGGAGAATATATTTATATAGTCTATATACTACTTTTTTATTTTATTATATATATAGTAATTAAATTAAGGCTTTTTTCTATACTATTTAGGTTATCTTATAGTAGTACTTCTAGATTATAGAGTTCTAGATATAAGGTAGTACTTAAGAGCTTCTATATCTATAATATATTCTTCTAGCTTCTATATATTATTAGAATTTAGCTATCTAGTCTACTTAACTAGATATTAGTATTTTCTATAGTATAATTAATTATCTAAGATCTTTTCTACCTACTATTCTTAGTATCTATTAAGCTTAACTAGTCTAGGCTTTAGATCTATATTAGAGTCCCCTTAGAATAGTTTAAGTAGTAAGATATAGAATATTAGATATAGCTTATAGAATTATAGTAGRAGCTTTAGCTTATAGRCTTATTTTYYTATAGATTTACTAATCTAGAATAGAYCTATTTACTAGTAGTCTAGCTTCTTACTAGRTCTAYCTATATTAATATTTTTTATRTATAGYATRACCYATTTACTAATATAGAATATTATATTAAGATAATTCTAGTTATAGTAATACTTTATAGCTTCCTTTACTATATTTAGTTAATTTAATAGGAATTCCCTTATAGCTTAGAGATCTTCTATATATATAATAGTATTTAGGTTAAGATTATTAGTTATTTATAGAATATTAATCTATAGTTCTAGTTTATACCCTATAAATATTTATACTAGTAGAATTCCTAGCACTAAATATTTAGAATTATTATAGATAAACTAGGTGTATGGTAGCTATCTTATTTAGTTATCCTAATAGTAGTTTATATAAGTATAGAGATAGTATTCTAATATTTAGTTTTACCTTTCTATCTAATTATTAGTTTATAGATGAAATGCTATAGATAAGTAATATTTAGTAGCTAGTAGGAAGTATAGGCTAGACTAAAATACTAATATAAATAGGGATCCCTAGTTACTAATAAGGTTTTGTAGTATTCTAAAGTATAATATAAATCTTATATAGATTAGTTTAGTAAGGTTTTCTATAGTTATATCCTTCTTAGAGGGGTAATAGACTGTATATTTAGTATATATATCTACTATAACTAGAATTAAATTATAGACTTTATTTTCCCACTATAATAGTAGTAAATCTATAATAAAATCCATGCTAACCTAGTCTATTAGCTTTTCTAGGACTAATAGGGGTTATAAAAGTCTATATAGCTTATGCCTATATACTATAATTTACTAGTAGATTATATATTATTAGATATATTCCTTAATATCTATAGTGATACCATGCTACTAATATTAACTTTAGATAGTATTTAAGGTGTGATTCTCTCTAAAGTATCTACTTTATAGATTACTATAATTTTAATAGAGAATCTCTTATTAAATTACAGGCATCTTTAGTATAAATATATAATTCCTAACCTAGAGAAGTCTATCTTTAGATCTTAATTAGGATAAGCTAGCTTACTACTCTAAAGTTATTTCTACTATTTTATATAGCACCTTAATACATCTTAGGTATTTAGCCTATGCCCTGCATAGTAGGTCTACTATAGTTAGTTCTAATTCTAAAGTATAAGTAGCCTTATGCTATATAGCAGCTTTAGCTATAGTATATAATACTAGAATATCTAAAATATCTATATTATTATTAGCATAGCTCTAGGGGGTATTAACTATTAGGTCTACTATTAGCTTCTAATTTTATGCTAGTATTCTGATCTATATTAGTTTCTCTTCTTAGAATAATAGACTATCCTATATTTTAGCTTATAGCTTCTTTAGTAGTAAGTCTGCTATATATTCTTTAGGGTTAATAATATAGTCTAGATAATAGCTAGGTACATCTATAGGATTATTCTTCCTAGGGTAGTATTTAATTTAGATATTAAATATAGATAAGAATTCCACCTATCTTATATAATATCTATTAAGTATCTTTATTATTAGAAAAGCCTATAGGTTAGCATAGTTAGTAAGAATTTTAATAATATTACTATTATCTTTAATATAATAGTGCTATTACTTAATACATTCCACTATAGTAAGTATTTCTCTATTATATATATTATATTAGGTTTTAATATCTTATATTTTCTATAACTAGTATACTACTGAATACTATTATCTATTATTCTAGAGTTAACTAAAGATACTAGTAACTATAGTCTTTAAAGTATTAGGCTTAATATAGCTTCTTCTCTTTAGATTAAAATAATATAGCACTAGTATAGAGGTAAATCTCTACTTTARTTCTTTAAATATCTCTCTAGCTTCTATAGTAAGAAATTCCTCTTCCCTCTTTAGAGATTCTTAAGTATATTATTTTCTACCCTTTATTATATATCCCTTAGTTAGGTTAGTTAGAGGTATAGTAATCTTAGAGTAATACTTAATAAATCTCTAATAGAAGTTAGTAAAGCCTARGAATTACTATACTTTATAGATATTCTAGGGTTCAGGCTATTCTATAATAGTAGTAATATAGCTAGATTCTATCTTAATGCCCTCTATACTAATATTAAACCCTAGGAAATTAATTTCCATAGTATAGAATTTATATTTACTATATTTAGTATAAAGTCTATATTTATAGAATCTAGTTAGGACCTTCTAGACCTGCTAGATATATTCTTCCTTAGTATTAGAATAAATAATAATATTATCTAGATATATAATATAGTAAGTATCTAATAGATTACTTATAGCCTAGTTAATATATAATTAGAATATAGCTAGTGTATTTGCTAGGCTAAATAGTATAACTATATATTTAAAATATCTATATCTTATACAGAATACTATTTTCTATTTATTATCTTTCTAAATTTAGATTTAGTGGTAAGTATCTCAGAGATCTAGCTTTATATAGATCTTAATACTAGATAATTAGTCTATTAGCTTACTCATAAGTAGTAGTAGGTAATAGTTTTTTACTATAATTTTATTTAGGCCTTAGTAATTAATATAGAGTTATAGACTACTATCCTTCTTTAATATAAATAATACTAGGGTACTTATAGAACTCTTAGATAGCCTGATCTATCCTCTCTATAGATATTTCTTAATATAATTCTAAAGGACTTAAAGTTCTTCCTATAATAGTAGATATAGTAGCTTATAAGGTAGCTAAGTTCTCTCTTTAAGTTCTATTATATAATTATATATAGTATTCTTAGGTAGAATACTAGCTTACTCTTTACTAAAGATATCTATAAATTCTATATATTCTAGAGGTAGAAGTAGTATATCTTTAATATTCTTTATAATAGCCTATAGATAGATAGTTTTTTCTATCCTAATAGGTATAGTAATTATATAAAATAATACTTTATAGGCTTATAGTTCTTCTATAGCTATAGTAATAGATATTAGTTTAATATTTAGCTTATTATTTCTATTAGGGGACCCTAGATGGTAGTACTAAGTAAGGTTTTTCTAGTTAATATCTAGATTAATAGCTTTTAGCCAGTCTATTCCTAGAATTAAATTATATTCTACTATATTGACTGCCTTAGTGGTTAGTTAGTAAATTCTAATATTTCCTATAGARTTAGTAATCTTAATTTCTAGATTATATTATCTATAAGATGTCACCTTATAGCTATTAATAGCCTATACTAGTTATGGTAGACTTTTTATATTAAGTAGGAACTCTTTTATCTATTACTAGTTAATAAATATTTATTTAGCTCTATAGTTAATTAATATTTAATATTAGTAGTAGCTTCCCTTAATAAGAATATTTATTAGGTAAGCTAGTGCCTAGCTACTATCAGAATTTCTTCTAATACCTAATACTACAGCAGTGCATAGCATGGGCTAGCTTAGTTTTTTAAATACTTAGGAACCCATAGCTTAGTATAGTATTTTAGCTAGTGGCTATATTCTCTGCATCTATTACAGTATGGTCTAGGATGATCCTAGCATAAAGAGTAGGAGTATTTCTACTTCCTAGATTCTAACCTATAGTTATTACTAGAATATCTATTACCTCTGGGCTAATAGTCCTTAGTATGGCCTGACCAGTCACTATAGGGTTTAGAATTCTGCTAGTTATTATTAGAGTTGCATTTAGTGTGAGTTCAGGCAAGTTCAAAACTAGTTAGCACTGAACTGCTGTAATTTCAAGTTTAAATTTTAGAACCCACAGCCAACCTAGATCTAATCTGGGTTAGTAGTGGTTTCACCATAAAAACCTGTTACTAGGCCTAGCTAGGCCTAGCTAGGCCCCTACTAACTAACCATGGTTAGATTTAGTTTAATTTTAAGTTGGTTAAACTGCTACCCCTTAGTAAATTTTAATAGTTTTTAAATTTCAATACCTCATTAAATGCTATATTATCTATCATAATATCACTATGCTAATCAAAAATTATCATTTTTATATAAAATATATCATAATTATCATCATACTAATCTATATCTAAAATTTTAATTCAATATCTATAGGGCTGAATGGGGGGTGGTT
>NW_025091225.1:319551-322317 GCF_018404265.1 Aspergillus viridinutans | reverse complement strand
TTAAAACTAATGGTTTTCACTGAACCTGAATCAGGCCTGGGGTAGGGAACTTAAACCTAAAGTAATTCCTTAGGCTAGGCCCTGAGCCTAACCTACTATGGGTTTGGTGAGGGTTGGATTCGATTTTTGTGGTTTGGTTATGCAACTCTAGTTATTATATTAGATATTATATTATTTCCATAGGGCATCCTATCATGATAGGATTCTATCTTTAATAGTGGCTAGGTGGGAGACATACACCTCTAGTAGTTCTAGTAGGTTAGTAAATCTAGCAGCTTCACTCTAGATAATTAGTAAAATATAGGTGTAGAGGAAGTCTTTATAGATAAAGTCTAGTAGTAGTTAAGCTAGTTAGCTATAGATTCTATTAATAAATATAGAGAATTCCTATATACTTTAGTATTCTAGCTAGATAGTAAAGAAATATTATACTACTACTTCCTTATAGAGTTATTCTAGCATAGAAACTAGATATAAGTAGAAGTCTTAAAAGTCTAATTATCTAGGTATTTTAGTAAGCTTAGCCTTATAAGTCTACTATTTATTATAGTATATATCTATAAGCTAGGCTAAAGCTATATAGATATAGTTTTCTTTATTCTTAAACTAGTCTAGATATTCTTTAAAATATACCTCTAGGTAGTTAAAGAAGGTAATATATTCCTATATAAAATATATAGTAAATTACTTAATATTTACTAACTTCTATAATCTTTCTAGTCTAGTAATCTTTATCTTAATCTCTATAATTAGTTCTAGTAATAGTCTAGTATTCTCTACTTCTTACCTAATAAGGTTATCTACCTCCTGGTATAGTATAGATATAGAATCTTTACTATAGTTTCCCTATAATTAGGATTTTATCTCCTAGATATATCTCCTAATTTCTATTTATCTAAGCTTTTACTTAAGCTAGTATTCTCTTTCTAGGAGTTTATAAGTAATCTTATTATTATTATTAGGGGTAGTACTTATTAGTTACTTTCTCTTTTCTATATATTAAGCTTCTAATTCTATAGGGGTATTTACTCTTTCTACTCTTTTAGGGGTAGATTAGTTATTTATATATAATAGATAAATATTATTATAATTATTATCTAGTTATTTAGTTATAGATTCTATAAGATTAGTTAGTTCTTTATAGATAGGGATTATTCTTTCTGCTATAAATATAGATTTATAGTATGGGTTTAGAGTTCTAGAGGAAGATCTAGTATTAACTATTATTTTATAGTATCCTAATAGGCTAATTAGATTTTTAAGAGTAATTAGAACTATAAGATTACCTACTAAGAGTTAATATTAACTAGTAAGATTAGTATAAAGGGAGTAAATATCTATATATTACTTAAGTAAGGAGAACTAATTACTAAGTTATAGAATACTTARCTAATTATAGAGATATATATAGTAGATTATATAATYTACTAGGTCTAAACCCTCTGCACTATTAGTATTAGCTATGTATGGCAGCTTTATGGTTCACTATAGCCCTTAACACTATCTTTAATAGTAGCTAGGTATAAGATATATACCTCTAGTAGTTCTAGTAGATTAGTAAATCTAGTAGCTTCACTCTAGATAATTAGTAAAATATAGATATAGAGGAAGTCTTTATAGATAAAATTTAGTAGTAGTTAAGCTAGTTAGCTATAGATTCTATTAATAAATATAGAGAACTCCTATATACTTTAGTATTCTAACTAGATAGTAGAGAAATATTATACTACTACTTTCTTATAGAGTTATTCTAATACAGAAACTAGATATAAGTAGAAGTCTTAAAAGTTTAATTATCTAGGTATTTTAGTAAGCTTAGCCTTATAAGTCTACTATTTATTATAGTATATATCTATAAGCTAGGCTAAAGCTATATAAATATAGTTTTCTTTATTCTTAAACTAATCTAGATATTCTTTAAAGTATGCCTCTAGGTGATTAAAGAAGGTAATATATTCCTATATAAAATATATAGTAAATTACTTAATATTTACTAGCTTCTATAGTCTTTCTAGTCTAGTAATCTTTATCTTAATTTCTATAATTAGTTCTAGTAATAGTCTAGTATTCCTTACTTCTTATCTAATAAGGTTATCTACCTCCTAATATAGTATAGATATAGGATCTTTATTATAGTTTCCTTATAGTTAGGATTCTATCTCCTAGATATATCTTCTAATTTCTACTTATCTAAGCTTTTACTTAAGCTAGTGTTCTCTTTCTAGGAGCTTATAAGTAATCTTATTATTATTATTAGAGGTAGTACTTATTAGTTACTTCCCCTTTTCTATATACTAGGCTTCTAATTCTATAGGGGTATTTACCCTTTCTACCCTTTTAGAGGTAGGTGTTAAGGGCTACAGTGAACCATAAAGCTGCCATACACAGCTAATACTAATAGTACAGAGGGTTTAGACCTAGTAGATTATATAATCTACTATATATATCTCTATAATTAGCTAAGTATTCTATAACTTAGTAATTAGTTCTCTTTACTTAAGTAATATATAGATATTTACTCCCTTTATACTAATCTTACTAGTTAATATTAACTCTTAGTAGGTAATCTTATAGTTCTAATTACTCTTAAAAATCTAATTAGCCTATTAGGATACTATAAAATAATAGTTAATACTAGATCTTCCTCTAGAACTCTAAACCCATACTATAAATCTATATTTATAGCAGAAAGAATAATCCCTATCTATAAAGAACTAACTAATCTTATAGAATCTATAACTAAATAACTAGATAATAATTATAATA
>NW_025091225.1:315813-317056 GCF_018404265.1 Aspergillus viridinutans | reverse complement strand
TTCTACTAGAGATTTATTAAGTACTACTCTAAGATTACTATACCTCTAACTAACCTAACTAAGGGATATATAATAAAGGGTAGAAAATAATATACTTAAGAATCTCTAAAGAGGGAAGAGGAATTTCTTATTATAGAAGCTAGAGAGATATTTAAAGAACTAAAGTAGAGATTTATCTTTATACTAGTATTATACTATTTTAATCTAAAGAGAAGAAGCTATATTAAGCCTAATATCTTAAAGACTATAATTACTAGTATCTTTAGTTAACTCTAGAATAATAGATAATAGTATCCAGTAGTATACTAGTTATGGAAAATATAAGATATTAAAACCTAATATAATATATATAATAGAGAAATACTTACTATAGTAGAATATATTAAGTAATAGTACTACTATATTAAAGATAATAATAATATTATTAAAATTCTTACTAACTATGCTAACCTATAGGCTTTTCTAATAATAAAGATACTTAATAGGTATTATATAAGATAGATGGAATTCTTATCTATATTTAATATCTAAATTAAATATCACCCTAGGAAGAATAATCCTGTAGATATGCTTAGCTATTATCTAGACTATACTATTAACCCTAAAGAATATATAGTAGACTCACTACTAAAGAAGCTATAAGCTAAAATATAGAATAGTCTATTATTCTAAGAAGAGAAACTAATATAGATTAGAATACTAGTATAGAATTAAGAGCTAATAATAGATCTAATAATTAATATCCCCTAGAGCTATACTAATAATAATATAGATATTCTAGATATTCTAGTATTATATACTATAGCTAAAGCTGCTATATAGTATAAGGCTGCTTATACTTTAGAATTAGAATTAACTATAGTAGACCTACTATATAGGGCATAGGCTAAATACCTAAGATATATTAAGATACTATATAAAATAGTAGGAATAACTCTAGAGTAGTAAGCTAGCTTACCCTAGTTAAGATCTAAAGATAGACTTCTCTAGGTTAGGAATTATATATTTAATATTTATACTAAAGATGCCTATAATTTAATAAGAGATTCTCTATTAAAACTATAGTAATCTATAAGGTAGATATTTTAGAGAGAATTATACCTTAAATACTATCTAAAGCTAATATTAGTGGCATAGTATTACTATAGATATTAAGGAATATATCTAATAATATATAATATACTAGTAAATTATAGTATATAGATATAAGCTATATAGACTTTTATAATCCCTACTAGTCCTA
>NW_025091225.1:306958-309143 GCF_018404265.1 Aspergillus viridinutans | reverse complement strand
ATATTAATAAGTAAAATTATTATTATATAATATAAAGAATTTATATCTAATAAACTTTAGATAATCTTAATTATAAAATAATAGAATTATAAGATAAAGGAAAATAATAAGTTATAAAATAATAGAATTATAAGATAAAGGAAAATAATAAGTTATAAAATAATAGAATTATAAGGTAGAGAAAATATTAAATTATAAAAATAATAGGATTATAAATAAATAAAGATATTAATAAAGCTATTTAATTTAGATAAAGAATTATTAAATATATATAAGAAACTATTTAATAAAGAGAAGTAAGACCTATAAATCTAAATTATTATTAGCCTAATCTATTAAACTAATTACTTAATATAGAACTTACTATCTAAAATTAACTATTTAGCTATTAGATATAGGCTAGAGAGTAATAAATAGAGTAAGAAAGCTATAAAAGATAAAGAAGAACCTATATTACTAAACTAATTAGAAAATCTTATTAAGTAGGTATCTTAATAGTACTAATAAGAGAAGAGAAGAAGGAGAAGTTCTCTAGAGATCTATAAATTTACTTATACTATAGGAAATATAATATATCTTTATAGGTCTATAATAATTACTATTAATTATTTATCTATAATAGAGCTAAAATAAACACTATAACCTATAATAGTAATAGAATATATTATCTACTAAGAAGAGATTTACTCCTGTATTCTAAATAACTATAAGAAGATAATATTAACCTAGAAAGGTAAAGCCCTTTATATTTCTAAATTAGGAAGTATTATAGCTTTAAGGGTAAAGCCTATAAGAAAGGAAGGTAATTATTAAGGGCTATAGTAAACTATAAAGCTGCTATATATAGCTAATACTAATAGTATAGAGGGTTTAGACCTAGTAGATCATATAATCTACTATATATATCTCTATAATTAGCTAAGTATTCTATAACTTAGTAATTAGTTCTCCTTACTTAGGCAACATATAGATATTTGCTCTCTTCATACTGATCTTACCAGTTGATATTGACTCTTAGTAGGCGATCTTACAGTAGGTTAGTTATTTATATATAGTAGGTAAATACTATTATAACTATTATCTAGTTATTTAGTTATAGATTCCACAAGATTAGTTAGTTCTTTATAGATAGGAATTATCCTTTCTGCTGTAGATATAGATTTGCAGCATGGGTTTAGAGTTCTAGAAGAAGATCTAGTATTAACTATTATCTTACAGTATCCTAATGGGCTAATTAGATTTTTAAGAGTAATTAGAACTATAAGATCACCTACTAAGGGTTAATATCAACTAGTAAGATCAGTGTGAAGGGAGCAAATATCCATATGTTGCCTAAGCAAGGAGAACTAATCACTGAGTTATAGAATACTCAGCTGATTATAGATGTCACGGGCTAGAAGCCTTATAAATCTATGACCTAGATTTGGATGGTAAGAAATTGCTGAAGGGTTCTAACTAGGGCTGTGATGGCTGAACATAAAAAGGAGTATATAAATAGTAGATGAGATCATATAACTAGATTAATTACTATATTAATTACTATAAGGGTTATATAACTACTAGTATCCTTACTAGATAAGAGTTTATTAGTACCTAAGATAGATTATAAGTACCTAGTAGACTTAAGTACTTAGTAGGCCCTATCTACTATACTACCCCCCTCCCCTCCTAAAGGAGGTTAGTAACTCTCCTATATATTAAGTACTACTATATTAGTAAGGTTAATAGCTAGTTTTTATATAGGCTACTTATAGCTTATCTATTTAATAAGATACTCTTTATAATAGCCTTAGCTAATCTATTTCTTATATTTCTATAAGATCTCCTTAACTATATACTCTAATTTACTATCTACTAGGGTTACTAGCAGCTAATAATTACTATTTAACTAGCTTAGGAATAGATTGCTAGTAGTAGGGTGTAGTAAACTAATATAGAATATATTATATATACCTAGTAGTATATCTAATTAGTAAGTATATAACCTAATAGCTTTAAGTACTATAAACTTTATATACTATATATTAAGCTTCTAGCTTAGGTGATCTATTTAAATATTTTATAGGTTTAACTATACTTTTAATTTTATAATATATTATAGGGCTGCTAAGTAGAAGTAGTTTAAATACTCTTTCTAATACTACTAGGCTATAGCTAGTTCTAACTATACTATATTAGTAGCTTC
>NW_025091225.1:305696-306480 GCF_018404265.1 Aspergillus viridinutans | reverse complement strand
CTATAGCTAGTTCTAACTATACTATATTAGTAGCTTCTCTTATCTTTATTATAATTACTTTAGTTTTTATCTTTAGTAAATAAGCTATATAGGTGGTAGCTACCTTATAGTCTAGCTCTTTAATCTCTAGTAGCTTAATATTATATCTATAGTCTAGGAAGAATAGGCTAACTCCTATACTTATAGTATCTTAGCTATTAATTACTAATTAGGCTATTAGTAGTAATAATTTCTAATTAGTCTAAATATAATTATAGAAGTTCCTAAGGTAGGCCTCTAATATTATATTTATTTACTTAATCTACCTATCTATCTATAGGTAGAAGGCTGTTAAGAGATATTATTAGATATCTAGTTATTTATAGAAGTGCTTCTAGAACTAACTAATAAACTATAGACTATAGTCTAATATAATTATACTAGGAATGCTATAATATCTAATAAACTAATTAATTAGTAGTTAAGTAACTATCTTAGAGTCTATTTACTTATAGAGTACTAAGATTATACCCTTCCTAAGTCTATTACTAATTACTATAATATCCTTATAGCTATTAGAAGTAGATAGCTTTATAATAAAGTTAATAGTAATCTTATACTACTTATAATCTAGGATTAGTAATAGCTTAAGTAATCCCTAATACTATTTATATTATATATAGTTAGTACTACACTTATTATAGTTCTGCATAAATTATTAAATATCTATAGAGAGCTCTAGCTAGTAGAAGTTCTAGATAATTATTAAGTATAGTATATTCTTCCTAGGGTAGCCTATTAATAC
>NW_025091225.1:303351-305153 GCF_018404265.1 Aspergillus viridinutans | reverse complement strand
AATATAGTAATTATATCTAGCTTAGTAAACTACTTAGCCTTAGAGATATGCTCCAGGGTCTTATTAATTAATAGAAGTAGATAATAGTCTTTCTTAGTAATTATATTTAGTATATAGTAATTAATATAGAATTATAGTCTACCCCCTAGCTTATAGGTAAATAGTATAGGTGCTATAGTAGCTAAGCTACTTATATAGATAAAGCTCTTCTTAAGTAGCTCTATTAATATCTTCTATAGTACTAGTAGTTCTCTATAAGATATACTATATAGAGATCCCTATAAGGGCTCTATTATCTTATTCTTTTTATTCTTAACTAGCTTAATTTAATAGTCTACTTCTAGATAGTATAGTAGTAGCTTATTAGCCTTCTCTCTATTAAATATCTCTAGGAACTTATAATAGTAAGCTAGGAGCTTTATAGCTAGATTAGTATACTTCTTAATCTATAAGGCCTTCTTAATATTCTTAATACTAGTAATAAAGATCTATATAGTCTTATCTTTCTTATACTACTAGTTATAGATTATAAACCCTTATATATTAATCTACTTTACTACTAGTTTTAGCTTATTCTTAATACTTTTAATAGTAAAGCTATTAGTAAATTATAACTAGGGTTTCTTTACTTTAATAATTACTCTCTAGTCTGCTATTTATAGGATCCCTAAGATTAGGTTAGTTCTATCTTCTAACTTTAGTACTATATATATATAAATAATATATTAATAGTTACTACTAATATTTAGTAAGAAGCAGGTAATAGTTAAGATAATACTTCTTATTATATTAGTATAGTTCTTAAGATAAATAGGTTTAATCTTAATCTRCTCTAGTTATAGCTTCTRGGTRAAGYATTYAGCYATRAYTATATAAGATATATATCTAGTATTAGRTAGAATTCTATAATTATATTCTTTATTAATAATTCTAGATATAATAAATTTAGAGGTGTTAAATCTAATAGCCTATTAAAATTTTCTATAATTAGTAAGTATATCTTCTTTAGGGTATAGGTAATACTAGYTTTTTAGTTATATTAACTATTTAATAGGCCCCTGTGAGAGTCTTTTTATAGAAGTAACTAGTTTTCTAGCTTACTATCTTTATTAATAGGCTCTAGGGACTATTTACCTTCTTTATCTTTAAGTATAGGCTCTATAGCCTAAGTAATATAGGGCTAGTTCCCCCCTTTATTCTATAGAGAGATAGTCCTAAGATACTAGTATCTCTTAATTATATAGTTAGAGGCTCTGTAGCACAAGCATCTATCCTTAGTCTAATAATAAGATTATTTAGTTTTATTAACCTATTTTATATATTAATACTGATAAGCTAGAGTTATAGTAGTTAGTTCTTAATCTATAGAGTTACTAGGGCCTAGTGTACTTAAGACTAGGTTTATTAAGAGTATAGGAATATAAGTAATATAGCTATAATTTATAGTCTATATATTTCTTCTATACTATTTAGCTTAAGCTGCTCCCTGTATATAGAAAGCTTTAATTTAGTCTATAATTATTTATAACTATTAGTAATATCCTTTAAAACTTACTTCCTTAGCTATACTAAAGAGTTATATTTATATTTCTATATTTAGGGTATTATTAATAAAGATTTATTTTATATTATTAGTCTAATTATAATCTCCTGCTTTTATTAGTAGCTAGTTAAAGTCTACTAGTATATTATAAAAGGGATAGTTACCCTATTATAGATAGTATAGTTCTTCTATAGCTTTCTTAGGATAATTCCTATCCTAGAATATAAGGTTAAGCTAGCTAATTATATAATCTAGATTA
>NW_025091225.1:299969-301596 GCF_018404265.1 Aspergillus viridinutans | reverse complement strand
TAATACTATTTATACTATATATAGTTAGCACTGTACTTATTATAGTTCTGTATAAATTATTAAATATCTATAGAGAGCTCTAGCTAGTAGAAGTTCTAGGTAATTATTAAATATAGTATATTCTTCCTAAGATGGCCTATTAATACTAAATTATATATCTCTTATAGGATCCTTATTTATAAAGGCTCTGAATTAGGGACCTATTTGTAGTCCTAGTATAGTAGGTAACTATCTAGTAATATTAAATATTTAGTAATTAATACCTAAATATATAACTCTTTTAGAAATTATATAGCCCCTTTCTTTACTACCTAATATATCTCTTATAGATTTATATTATTTAGTGTGGCCTCCTTCTAGTATTTCTCTAGGGGTAAGGGTACTCTACCTATAGATATTATACTAAAGACTATATAATAGGACTACTTAGTATATTAATTATTATATTTACTTAATAACCTTATATCTAGGCTAGATACTACTTTATAGATATGAAATACTTTCACCTATATCTAGCTAGTAATAATCTTTAATAGAACTAAGTAGTAGTTATATACCTTAAGCCTATTATTATTCTTATCCTATAGTATATCTTACTCCCTCTATAAGAGGGTATTAAGCTAAGCAGCTAGCTTCCTAGACTAGTAGTATATCTTATAGTTAAATTAACTTAAGGTATATAACTAATATATCTACTATTTATTAAGTCTATAGACTATCTTAAAGTACTTAAGGTTATAGTAGTCTATAATAAGTTTAAATTATAATAAGCTAATTAATTCTAACTCTCACTCCTTAAGAGTATTAATAATAACTAGTAACTCCTTATTATAGATCTTATAGTTATACTCTACTAGTATATTCTTCTTAGAGATATAGGTAACTAGCCTTAGTATACTATTATTATTATACTAGGATATAATAGCTTTAGTTACCTAGTTTAATATATCTATCTCTACTACTATTCTTCTATTAGGGTTAAACTATATAAGGATTAAAGCTATAATAAATATCTTCTTAAATAGTTTAAAAGTCTTTACTTACTTATCTCTCTATAGGAAAGAGGCCCCCTTATATATTAATACTATTAATAGTTATACTATATTTAAGAAGTCCTATATAAACTATTAATAGAAGTTTATAAAGCCTAAGAATAATTATATACTATATACTAAGGTTAGTACCTACTATTTTAGTATAGTCTTTATCTTAATAGAGTCTATCTATACTCCCTTACTAGCTTTAACTATAAATCTAAGATACTTTATACTTTTTACCTTAAATTTATACTTATTAATATCTAGTTATAGCCCTATATTCTTTAAATGCTCTAGCACCTACTAGATATACTATTAATACTTAGTTAATAAGCTATTAGTAAAGATCAGCACATTATTAATATATATAGAGGTAAATTTATCTAGAAAGTCTTAGAGGGTCTAGTTTATATATTATTAGAAGGTGCTTAATATATTTACTATATTAAAGGGGGTAATAAGCTATTTAAATAGGCTAAATTATATATAGAATATTATTAGCTACTTATCCCTAGGGGTGATATAAATCTTATAGAATATAGTAATTATATCTAGCTTAGTAAACTACTTAGCCTTAGAGATGTACTCTA